>NC_141164.1:28906728-29248871 GCF_053477565.2 Lygodium microphyllum
TGGGAAATAAGGGGAGATCATTTCAATTATTTGCTTTTGATTCTTGTTGCATTTAGTTTAGGTTAGGATTAAGAAATCAGATTGGAGAGATATAGGGTTTACTGCTATAAAACAGGGTAAAACATGCACAAATCGGGGTAAATGGCAAAAAAGAGTGGTTGGAATGATTAATGCTAGCAAGGGAGTGATTGGGGATAGCAAGACCTTGCTCAAGAAGGGGTTTAAGGGCTAAGAAACCACAGAAGAGTTCATTTTTCACCCTAGTAGTGAGAGAGAACGAGAGAGAGAGAGAGAGAGAGTTTTCATCATTGATTCGGTTCAATCTTGCCATCGGGGAGTTCTTTGCACAATTCAGGTATATCAAAACCTTCATAATATGTATTTGTTGTGATCTAAAAGTCGGCATGCCTAGTGATTGCGTGGATCGTTGGATTCAACAAGATCATCCTCGGCGTGGCCGTCGTCGCGCACGACTCGTCCCATTCGAGTGGCTTGGTTTTGGGCCGAGTCTTAGAATCGAACCATTCGGCCTCCGGACAACTCAATACATTTGGCCCTCGAATAACTCGGACCACTTGACTCAGACACATATCGCTTAGCCTGTCCAAGTCAACCATTTGGACCAAATCGATATTTGACCCTCAGCCAACTTGACTTGGCCCTTTTCGACTAGGCCCTTTTAGACTCGGCCCACTAATGTGACTCGGTCCTCGGACCACTCAGCCCTCGGTCACATCTCTTCGTCCGTCTGAGCTTCAAGTTCGGCCGGTGTTCCTATTCAGCCCTCGGCCATGTCCGAGTCTACCACTCAGCCCCTGCAACTCGAACGAGTTGGGCCAAGCCAGACTTTGGCAAATTTTGTGGAAGTTTGCACCAGACCCAACTAGATCTCAATAGCGTCGACTTTTGAGAGCCATCCCGATGCCCATAACTTGATATCTCGCACAAGGAATAGGCAAATTTGCAAGACACGACTGCTTAACAGCTTGAGTAGGTTGTCGAGAGAGTCAGCACCTTAACAGCAGCTAGTGGAGACAGAGACCCCAAATGAACCTAAACCGAGTAAGATGGCATAGCAAGAAACCCTAAAACCTACCAAGATGACTGGAAATTGATCAGGACAAGCTTATCAGGCCTAAGACAAGACAAGAGTGTGCAAGCCACTTAGACACTTGCTCTTCGCACTCATCTTGACTTCCAACACTTCAAATACACCTAAAAACAGTCGAAAGCCTGATTGAGCACAAGTGCACGGAAAAGAACACACTCGCTGAGTGGAGGTAACTTGAGCATTGTATGCAATAATTAAGGAACTCACTCAGATAAAAGAACGTGAAGGAATCCACCAATAAGAGGAGATCCCAAGACATAGACGGGCAATTGGAGCCCCCAGCATAGGACTAAGCAAATAGCAACAAAGACGTGGATATACCCAACCTCCTTAACCTTATCGATAGCTTGGTGGAGCAAGAGAATACAACCATGTCGGAGGAAAGCTTACACCGCATGGAGAATGATGAATTTGACTTAGGAGTTTTTCCAAAAGCGATCCAGCAGTTGGTGAGTAGCTACGACTCTCACACTTGGTATGAGCACCACAGTAGAGCGCCAGAAGCCATCATAGCTGACCTAGAGGAGGAAAGGAAACTAGCCCACAAGGCACTGCAAGGCATAGTGGAATACAATTGAGACTAGCAGATTAGGAGCCTGAGGCAGAACCTAGAGATGCAAGAGATATAGCGAGTGTTGAACCTAGCAGGCATGAATCGAACTGACCATGAGAGAGTGCTAGAAGGAGACTTGATGCTAAGTGAGCTTCTCATGAAGCAATTGCTAGACAATACAGCAGCAAAGTAGAGCGCTACAGCATTAGCCACGTCACTACTACTAGGGTTAGGGGTGAACCAAGGCTCCAAGAGCCAGCCTAATATACCAGTTGTTGCTAAGTAGCTCAATAAGTACCAGCCCCAAGACGATCCGTACAGCTTTATAGAGCAATTTGAGCAGTCGCACTGACTTAACTCAACGCTCTCAAGCATTCGGACTTTGCTTAGGCGACAAGGGTCAGACTTGGTACACAAGTCTAGATGCCGCAGAGCAAGTGAACTTCAATGGACTGGAAAACCTCTTCATTAAGAGATTTTTCGAGCAGCCCAGATACTCTGACAACCTGCTAGTACGACTTATGAACATCAAGCAGAAGGAAAAAGAGGACATCCGTGACTATGTGACCCATGTAAGGAGTCTCTTCAAGAGAGTCCCGATAGGCGAAAGACCGACCAAAAGAGCAGTGTCGACGGTATTCATCAATGAAAAACGAAATGAGAAGCTTTATAAAGCCTTGGCAGGCAACTCGAGCTTGTAGCAAGACGTGCTAGCAAGGGTGCTCAAAGATGCTATTCGAGTAGGCAACCAATTGAAGGAGAGGAGCTCTAGGAACTCGAACCAAGAAGAGACCAACTCAAGAAGTTTAGAGAGAGCTTCAGCAACTAGCAAGCGATCAGGCGCAAGTACCCAAGATAAGGGAAAGGCTACAGACACCAACCAAGAATTGGCTGACATGAAAATGGAAATAGTCAAGATGCAGTAAATGCTAAGACGACCAACACGACCACATGTTTAATGCGTGTACTGGGGCGGGAACCACTTGCTGGCCTAGTGTCAAGACCTCAGGTCACGACCTTGTGCCAATTGTGATAGGTTTGGTCATGATAGTGCGCATTGTAGATTGCCTAGAAGACTTCCGTACTCACAATCGTATGGTCAACCTTACCTAGGGAACATGCCGCAACAATTCTTTGGAAGGGGAGTGCCATTGGCCCTTCCCATGCCAAACGATGCTAAGCCGGCTATTCCTAGAATGGATATAAATCCTACTAGAATACCCAGACCACCTGGTCCCTATGTGACACAGCCATCGAGCGATGCTCCAATCCACTACGTGTGGAAGAGCCAAATGAGGAAGAGCCTTATGTATACCCTTACATCTTGCATGATGATGAGGGCAATGCAGTCCTTATGGACTATCGACCAGTACTTGTGAAGGCGTTAGGTAGGAGATGAGATAGAGGCCTAGGAGGGCAAACCCAAGATCCAATCATGTGTTGAACTTGCGGTCACCCGGGACACATCTCATCATGCTATCCTGAAAGGGAGCAACAAAACAAAGACAAGGTTGACCTAAGGTGTCCTGAGTGTGGAATCACTCATCTCTTCGTTGATTGTCCAAAGCTAAAAGCATTCTCGAGTTCAGCTAACATGACATCCATCCCATTAGGACTGTTCGGTGTTGAGAATCTTGACAGGGAGGCTACACCTATCCCATTGTATGTCATGACCCATGCACAAACGAAGCAGGACGGCATATCACTGCCAGGTCCTAGCAATCTTGACACAGCCTCAATAGGGAAGAAGAGCCATAGGCGAAGGAAGAAGAGACCCGAAGCTAAATTCACGCTTAAAATTGAGAGTGCCACAACGCTACCTACTAGAAAGAGAGTCATTGATGCTGAGGCAGAGACATTATCTCTAAAGACGGCCGAAAAGGAAAGTGCTAAGGTAGGAGAGTACCCAAACCCGAAGCACCAATTAGAGGCCATTGAGAAGGTGAAGGAGTGGATAAAGGAGGCTTAGGAATACCTAAAAGATATAGAGCCCATCTTAGAGGACGAGATCGAGGATCTCTCTAGCATCGGCATGCCACTCTCACCCCCTCCATCGAAATCGAGAGATGCGACTGTGCCACAAGCAGTACCGCTTAGGAAAATTCTTAACTTTGTGGGCCAGCAACCTAGTCAGGACCACTGGCCAGGACAATCCGAAACAAGAGAAAGACGAGCAGCTAACGACCTCCTTACCACTCTAGTGACCATCTCGATGATGTTAAGCCTGGGAGATCTGCTTAGGCAGCATCTAATCTTATGGCGGGACTTGAAGCAGTGGATTGAAGGGCCACAAGAGCAAGCTGCTACAGGCCTACATGAACATGATGCAGAGACATAGATACCGAGTTTGACGTTGCACTCCATGCCTAAATCCTTTCATGTTAATGCTTTTTGGGAAGGCACCGAGATGCACACAATCTTATCGGTCTTAGCCCTAGGCGACACAACAAGGAAAGGGATTGTAGACACAAGGGTGGGAGTTAGTGTATTGAGCCATGCAGTGCTCCAGACTTGGGGGAACCCACCTATCGAGACTGCTAGGTTCAATGTCACATTAGCTAACGAAATGAAAGTAAAGCCATTTGGGGTGCTAAAAAACTGGCCGGTGAAAATTGTTGGAGTCCAATTCTCAATTGACTTTAGGACTACGATGTCCTATTGGGCCGACTATAGATGCGCAATGCCAGAGTGATTGAAGATTGGGGGAATGGTCTCATCTTCCTAGGCAATAGAACAGAAGCTGTAAGGGTAGAAATGGACTCCTGGAAAACTACACCAGTTGACCTCGATGCCATCTCCGCAATGCTTAAGGGTGATACCCAGATCAAGAAATCTCATGGGCCCCTAACTAAGTATATCCCATGTCCTGAAGACGAGCAAGACTGGATGCATGTCCTTGCTACCACCATCAACCTACCGTTCTTGGACGACGAGGAGTACGAATAGGCCATTAAGATGATCGGCAAGCCCAAGGGTACACCTTCAGTACCAATCTACATGATGGTAGGAAACCTCCGCACAAGACCCAACCCTATCACCTTCCAAGTGCTAGCCAACATGAGGGAGATCCAGGGGATTTTAGAGTATTTCACCGACAAGCTAGCACGAAATTCAACAGCAAACTTCAAGCCACTCCAAGATCTCTTAAATGAACCAAGGTGGCAATGGGCCAGGATGCATGACCTAAACCTCAGGTGTAATTGGGCCCTAGTCCCCGATCAAACACACGAGACATACCACAACCTAGGAGACAATGAGCGGTCAGACGAAGATGCTTCCGATGACGAATATAAGGACTGCTGCTACTTCAGTGATGTGAGTGAGGATGAGATAGATACCATAGAATACGACACCAAAGGACGAGTGATAGAATATATACAAACAGAATCCAGGTCAAAGAGAAAGAACACCTTCAGGATAGAGCAAAGGGTCATGCGTGTGGATTGTGACCGCGCTTGGTTGGAACGTGTAAGAGCCATGGATCTATAGCAAGTAGGCCTAACCCAACCAAGTAACACACCAGTGATTAGAACAGAGTCACCCTCTGAGCTGCGACCACTAGGGGAGACTACCTCGTCTAGCGAAGATGGGGAGTTCGATTCCGAGTCGAAAGTGAGTTCAGAAAGTGACCCAGAAATACCGAGGCATCCCAAGACTAGACGTACCAAGGGGGACCTGCCCGTCCACCTGAGGCACAGATGCTTGAAAGAAGAAAGGGCAGAACAATCTAAGGATGCAAGAGCGAACAATTAATGAAAACCACATGACCTCCCCAAGAGATTTACGAAGTTTAAAAAGGGCGATAGGGTAGTGATCCTGCTGGGTGCCAAATGTCAAGGGCAAATAAGTGAACCCATTGAGGGACCCGCCAAGGTCAAGGAGGTGAACTTGGCCCAGGAAGGGGAGACACCCTGACCTGTCTTTATTGTCAATGACCTAACAGAGGAAGAGGAGACACATCTCGTTGTCCTCTTACGAGAGTATATAAACGTGTTTGTGTGGTCCTTAAAAGAACTCAAGGGGGTAGATCCAAGTGTAGTGACTCATAAGATACCCATGACGCCAAACGCAACGCCGACCAAGCAGCGACCCCATGAATCCAAAACATGCCCATGCGGTCAAGGAAGAGATCGACAAGCTGATGAGAGCGGGATTCATCTACAAATTTGAGCACACAGACTAGGTATCACCCATAGTCATTGTAATGAAGAAAAATAGAAAGATTAGGGTGTGCATCAATTACAAGAAGGTGAATGCTACAACTAAGAGGGACAACTACCCATTGCCATACACCGAGCACATGCTTGAGAGAGTGGCGGGCAAAGAGGCCTATAGTTTTTTGGACGGCTTCTCTAGATACAATCAAGTACAGGTGCATCCTGACGGTAGGCATAAGACTGCATTCGCCACACTGAGTGGGGTGTCTTCACCTACATAATCATGCCCTTTGGGTTGACAAATGCTCCAGCCACCTTTCAATGCCTTATGTGCACTATAGTTAAAGACATGCTCAGGAAAGAGTTAGAGGTCTTCGTGACAACTTGTGTGTTTACTCGACCTGCAAAGAACATTGAACGGTGTCACCTATGATGCCTCTCTCTGAATCCCTTAAAGTGCCAGTTCTAGGTAAAGCACGGATGTATCCTAGGGTACGTGGTATCAAAAAACGGCATTGCCACAAACTTTTCGAAAGTCAGGGTCATTGTTGATCTTCCACCCCCAACCAACTATAAGGGAGTGCAATGCTTCTTAGGCCATACAGGGTATTATCACCGGTTTGTGCTGAATTATGCACTGATTGCTAGACCTTTGTACAAGCTATTGATTATATTCGAATGGACTAAAGAATGCCAATACGCATATGAGGAACTAAAAAAATCTATGACCACAGCACCGATTCTACGAGCCCCAGATTGGGGACCATTACCTTCCACGTGCATATCGATGCTTCGAAATTCACTGTAGGGGAAGTGTTGTGCCAACCCGGTGAACACAATCTCGACTATCTAGTGAGCTTTGAGCAGACAACTCACTAAGACTGAGATGAACTACTCGACGACATAAAGAGAAGGTCTGGCCATGGTATTTGCCATGAAGAAATTTTGGCATTATTTGTTAGCCACTCCTTTCATCTTCTTTGTGGATCATCTAGCCTTGCTATATTTAGTAAACAACACTATATGGCAGATGCTTGAGCATGGACTACCTGAATGACCAATAGAGAAAGCCCAACTTAGACGGCTCATCCTCAAGATCCAACCCTACCATTTGATAGCAGGTCAGCTGGATAGCCTAGGGTAAGACAGATTGTTGCGCAGATGCATATGGGAGTATGAGATGCACGGGGTGCTCTCCGAAGCACAAAGTGGCCTCGCTGGAGGACACTTTAGCGAAGAAACAATAGCCTGCAAGGTGCTGCAGTCCCAACTGTGGTGGCCCACGCTCTTTTGTAATGCGGCACAATTCATTAAGCACTGTGATGAGTGCCAACAGACAAAGATCCCGATTCGCAAGGATCAAATGGAGCTTACCCCGATAATTGCACGACAACCATTTGAGAAGTGGGGAATTGACTGCCATACTACTGTCAAGCAAATGGCCAGGCGGAATCCACCAATAAAATTCTAGTAAACGTCCTGACCAAGGTAGTCTCTGCTTCACACAGTGACTAAGATAACAAGCTGATGGCAACCTTGTGGGCTTACCACACAGCCTACAAAAAGGCTGTAGGCCAGTCACCTTTTAGGTTGACCTATGGAACTGAAGCAATTCTACCTATAGAGTTCTTTGTTCCTAGCTTGAGGATCGAGTTTCACGAATGATGGGAAGGGAAGGAAGCATGGACAAAACGTCTAATTGAACTTGAATGCCTCTCGGAAACTCGCCTTCTAGCTACCCATGCACTCATATTCAAGAAAGCATGACGCAATAGCTGGTTTGACAAGCATGTCAAGCAACGCGACTTTGAACAAGGCGATTTAGTGCTCCTTTTCTCTGTTAAGGGGCATAAACAGAAAATGAAGTTTAAAGGTCTAGCACCCTTCAAAGTTCATGCCATCAGCCAAACTAGTAATGTCGAACTCGAGACTTTGGAAGGCGAGGGCGTAGGCTTCTTCAATGGTAGTCACATCAAGAAGTGCTATCCCCCCATGCACCCCTTGCACGAATCACCAATGTTAGAACCACCGATCAAAGTACGGGTAGGCACAATCATGGAGATTGATGATGAAGATGAGAAAACCATAGAACTTGCCTACCTCCACATCACAATCACTACCAAGCAAATATGCACTGTCAACGCCTTGATTGATGAGGGAGCAGACTTCAATGTCTTAACCCACGATCATTGGACCCATATTGGCAAACCACCACTACAGCCCACTACCGCCAAACTGAGCCCATACGGGGGTCGATCATATGCACTCCTAGGGAAATGCAGGGCCGTGGTTTCTATCGATTCTGAGAGCATACCAATGACATTTTATGTGTTGTCGAACACTGAAAATGTAGGCACCGAATCGCTATTGGGTCGAACCTTTAAAAATCAAGCTCACTACAATGTCGATTATGAGTCGCAAAGTATCCACTTAGCCATTGGCAATGTCCGCATAGTGGCAAATTCCAGCAAGGGCTGCGCAACTCCCACCAGACTCGCAACACCACCGATAGACACGTATTCAACCAAGTCCAAGGACAAGGGTTGTGATTTGTTACACCCTCCCAAGCCTCTATGCCAGCAACCCGTTGAAACCAAAATCAATGCCCATGGAACCTAGTTAAGGTGGGTACCTAATCGTCAGAGCCTACCACCGAAAAGCAATCGGCCATGCCTTCGCAAGGCTAATAACACAACCTCAAAATGTAAGAGGCCAGAACAAAGCTACAAACAGCAATGTGTGATCAAGCCGCGATGGGTTCCTAAGACCTTTTTGCAGGCGCAAGGCTATTACGAGGGCAATGCCTAGATATGGATCCCTAAATCTAACACAGCCAAGAGCACTTATCAAATGCCACCCTCACGCATAACCATACCCAACCACACAACGTGCCAAGGCCTAACATTGTAGAAACCTCGAGACACCAAGCCCATTGACTCACAATTGATTATGCCCATGAAGATCGACCTGGTCTACCTGCCTAGATCTCAGCCTGCTGCTCTTGAACCAGTCCCACACAACTCAACCACGACTCAAGAGGCCGCATTCGCAACTAGGGGTGCCCCATTCTCATTCCAATTGTCCCAGCCTGCTGGCCAAGGGACCCAGCCGCAAGCTCAGGAACAACCGATCCCACAACTATCTGCTGCCAAACTCTCTAGTTATGTCAAACCTCAACCACCCGCCGCAGGCCTTAGACCCTCCAATGAGCGAAAATCATTCTTGTCACTGGCCACAGATCTAGCTGAAGACACAGGGGATGATGTCATTGCTTGCCTTAGATGCTTAGATGCTACATTCATGTCACTGACCACTTGGACTTGGACCTGTTGCAAGAGCCCTTTGCGACAAAAGTTCGAACAATGCCTTGTTCATGGAACAATGCTACTATAGAGTTGCTCGGCACTGAGATATCCATAGAGCAAGCCATCAAACAGTGTCTCATCACATCATACAATAAGCAAGCCTCTTCTGCTATCACTGATTGAGAATTAGAGGAGTTGAAAAAGCTTGCGGAAACCGAATCCCCATTCTTACGGAGCTAGTATGCTCTTCGATTGAAATGGGAACTCAAAGGATGCCAAATAATGACCACCGTTGAGTAGCGACGTGCCATCAAGACATCAAAATATGACCCCGACTTATGTTACTCCTACTTCGTATAGGGTGTTAACAACTATTCGTGATCGACCCTTGGAAGAGCACATCAAAGGACACCCTTACCTTGATCGCCTCCTAACAGAGGAAGAGTTACATATTGCTAGCTGCATCGATTCTGATGACATCCTCACATATGTCCTTACTTACATCACGCACATAGGTAGCTGACCCTTCGATCTGGACCATGACGCTCAATTGGAATACAATCCAGACTTTTATGGTTGGTTCATGCAAAAGTAAACACTCAACCGTACACTGAATGCCCTGGGCCTACTAGTCTTCAATCTTAGGAAGGATTCTCCCCAAATCCAGAAGGGGAGGAGATAAGGTGAGGTGGGTGAGTCAAATCGGAACCAATCAAAATCAAGCAAATGCATAAACACATAAGGAAAAACACACTGCTATGACAGTCATAGTCGACATTTTAATGCAGGAAGAAAAGAAAGACATTATTTTGCGATTGAGGAAAAATGTCAGGAAAATGTTGAAATAAAGGGTGAAAAGTTTGAAAGGAAAGTTTATGTTGGAGCTTAAATGTTTTCATTCAACAAACACGAAGCCTTTCTTTTCAACAAATAACTCTTTCAGAAGCACTAATGGGAATGATGGTTCATGACAGGAACGAAAGATGCCGCAACAAAATCACGCTCACTGACTCCCTTTCACGGAGGAGGAGAGAACGCAGTACGGCATTAGCTTAGAAAACTGTGCTTATAGTTAGTTGAAATTTCGCAGCATTCATAACCTTGAGAAGGTGGTAGCCAAGGAGGAAGCCGCAAGGAGAGTAGTAAAACAGTATAACCTCTCAAAGTACCTAGAGAAGTTTGCACAGGAGCCTGACCACACGAAGTGTGTGGAATTTTTGAGAACGTACAACCTCGATCAAGAATACAGAATGGTGACTGTGGGAAGAGGGGACAATACTCGACAGGTGCAAGTGCCATTGAACCATGCCTTGGTGGAGAAGGCACTGGGACTAGAGCCTAAGGTGGAGAAAAAACGTAAGAGATATACATATGCTATGCTAAAGATGAAGAGGGAGGATGCTTTGACAAATGATGGCATCAGCATACAGGATATCCCCAATGCTGAGATCCGCATGCAGGCAAAATTGGTGCACTCACTTTTCTCCAGCCAGTGCTATAACTCCCTCATGCACCGAATCAGTATGCTTGTGCTGGAGAATGTGGCAGCCCACACCTTGGATGAGGTGGATTGGAACGGCTACATATGCAAGACTATAGACCAAGCAACCCTGTAAAGCACTAGCCCTGGGTAGTAGACATGCAGGTGGAGAATCCCTAGCCTCTAAAAGTACGGAGAGAAAGAAACCTTCCTCGAAAGCCTCCTTCATCGGGTATGGAAGTATGTTGACGGCTATCATCCAGGAGGCTGTAAAAGAAGCCCAACAAGGAAACGAAGGAGCGGATGAGACCCCAAATAGGTCATCAACCCACCAAGGAAAAGAGCCATTGAGCGAAAGGACAGAAACTAAGATAGAGAAGGAGGAGTAAGAGGCTCAATCTGGAAGGAAAAAAACAAAGAAGCCCACTAAAAAGACAGCTCAGAAGAAGAAACAGAATGGGGGCAGGAAGAAGGAAAAAGAAGATCTAGAGAGAGCCAAAAGGGAATCCCTAAGAGAGATGACGGAGAGGAAAAAGAAGGAGAAGGAAGAAGCTGAAAAGCTGGCAGAAAAATCAAGGAAAATAGAGGAAGAGAGAGAAAGAAGAGTTGTGGAAAAGGAGGCGGAGTTGAGGAGATAGAAGGAGGAAGACTTGGCCAAAGCAACTCGCTGGTCCATAGAACAACAAAGCCAACTCGATGGCCTAGGGGCTTTAAGTCCGCCTAGGGAGGACAGACCCGACTCAAGCGCTCACATGCTCAAAGTCATGCCACTCGTGGTCATCAAAGGCAAAAGTAAGGCTCCCAACCATCCCATCCTGTCCCTCTTAGTGCCTGCCAGTGAAGCAACCACTGTCACTCCAAGCATCCCCGCCAGCACCAATGTGAACAGTTTTGTGGCCTGGATGCACTACTTCATCAATAAAGGAACTAGCACAAGGAAAGGGGGGGGGGGGGGGGGGGAGGGGGGGACTGTGGCCACCAGATAGAAAAGGTTGGCCGCCACAAATGCCGAGTCTAGGCAAGATCCGAAATGCCAAAAGATAGAAGCTTCGACCACCCCAATCCCTACTCCTGTGACGCCATCAGCAAACCATGATGGATATGTTGACGAATTGCTCTCTCAGTTAGAGAAGGCAAGGGAGGAAAGAAAGATAGTGGTGGCCGAGTTGGAAGTGGAAAAGGAGTCGATGGTAGCCTTCTAGCTCGAAAAGATAAGGCAAATGGCTATGCAACAAAAGAAAATCCTTGATCTGAAACAGGAACTAAAAGTCAAAGATGAAAAGGAGCAAAGCTAGCGGCAATAGCTCGTAGATGAAAATCAAGAGTTAGTGAAAATGCAGAGAGAGTATAATCTTCTAATCATGCAACATGAGGATCATGTAGCAAAAATAGGTCGGATCGAACGGGGCATGAAAGAATTTTTCGTAAGGAAAGAAGGAAGGAAGCGAGAAGATGCATAACACCACAGAGAAATGGAAACCATGACCGAAAAGCTAAGTCTTGAAAGAGAGGAGCAGGAGAGAATGAGCAAGGAATTGGAAGATCAAGAGCAAAGACTTATGGCCCTGGTACAAAGACAAGGAGAAGGTATATATGGAGGAAATGAAAAAGAGAGCCGAAGAGTGGGCAGGCCAAAATGAACGAAGAGTAAAGACCTTGGCGTGTCGCTTGGCTCTCGTGGAAAAAGAGAAAGTCCTACAGAAAGCAGAGTAGAGGTAGCCCAAGTGGGTTTCAATACTCAACAACAAATCTTCCTGAATACCCTAATGGATGCCACCTACGCAGAAGAAGGGGAGTCCTTGAAGGTGGTAAAGAAGAAGCTGAGCATAGCATGTAGAGCTCTAAGAGCAGAGCTACACATGCCCCCCAACCCATTGCAATTGGATTGAGCCTTTATGAACAACGTAGGTACCTGTTGTTGGCCAGCCTAACCCCCCAGGAGATTGATGCTTTGGGGTTCGTAGAGAAGGTACAACAGGAAGAGTGCCCAGGAAGTGAAGCTGAATTGCAAATTGACCTGGTTGGATTCGAAGAAGAAGTGATCCCACAACCCCCTTCACCCCATTCTGAAGGGTAGGGGCAGCCAGCAGACGCATCCGCAGAAAGAAAAACCACCCTGAGAGAGAAGAGAAGGAAAATGGTGAAGAAGCCAGACAAAGATTGAGGGATAATTCTATGGCATAGCCGCCTGTACCCCTTCCACCATGCCCAAATGACCTGTCGGACAGTTTCCATGCAAAGCTCATAGTCTAGGAGAGTCAAGAAAAAGAGAAACAGCCCTTCAACTTTAGCTTCATCATCCCCAATGCCCTACGCAGAGTCCTTCCCCCTAAAATAGTGGACGAGGTGATCGGCGTCGGAAGTCAGCTAAGCCAACAATGGCTGGAAGAAAGAGAGAAGAATCCCACCTTCTAGGGCACTGAGGATGCAAAGTACTGGCAAGATAAGGTTTTTGAAGTGCCTCGGTCCGTGCTTGGATATGAGTGCCAGCCACTGTGGCAAAGAGGCATATGCGACGACAATGTGCTTGCATGGATAGCTTTTTGTAGTACCCTCCCTTCTAAGAGAAGCAACCCCACCTACATGGCATATCCTCGTAGGGTAGGAGTAGACTTTGATGCAAACACCCATGGCCATAGGAGGTGAAGGTGAGGGCTTGGGCTAAGGTGGTAGTACATGGGTTATATCTTCCCCGTATATATAACCCATGTACTACCACCTTAGCCCAAGTCCTCACCTTCACCTCCGAGAGCCTAGATGCCACCATGACCCACTTTATTGCTAACTTCTCCTCCTGTCCAGATCCCGCCTTCATTACCACATGCAACTATCTTAGGCTATTAAAAATCCTACTTAGGTAGGACCCCACCCCGACAGAATGTGGCCTCCCCCCACTCTTTTTTGACCCTAATGCCATTGATAACTGCGCGATGACCTGCCTAATGATGCAAGCAAGCCTTCTACCTTCCTTTTGCCTCTCTATTATTGAAGATATACGTGAAAGTCAGTTCACCCGCTGCAACCACCCATTCCTCTCCACAACCCCTCTCCAGGTCCAATTGAACCTTAAGGGTTTCATGCAGAGCTGGAAATTTTTGAGTCACTCCATTAAATCCCCTTCACCACCACCTTTTGATGACGAGAACTAGCAATTAGCTACTGCCCAAATCCTGTACCTTAGCAAGGCAAAAAAAAGGAGCCTGTGACATGTCCAAACGCAAGTTGCGGCACATAGCTCACAGTCACTACACCTAGGGGTCCTCAAGTTAGGCACGTCCGGTGGCCTCAATCGTCCAGCCCCGTTCCTAACCCCCTAGCCCTTTTTTCCTCCCCACTTCATGCTTAGTTCACCCCAAGGGCAGGACAAACCTAAGGAGATAACACTCACCTATGGTTAGACTTGTCAACCTAAGCTACACACACCGCACCTCCCTTTGCACAAATAGGGTCCTCAAGTGCGGGACATCACCCAGGCTTACCTAGGGTTAGACCCAACTCCCTGTTCCACCAGCACGAGCACCAAGCACCGCACAGTAAGATAGATACTCCCCTTAGGTCGAGCACTTTCTCCTTCTAGGTACAACAGGATGCTGCAAACCACCAACTTCGGAGGCCCCCATCATCCACTCATCGACACACCTTGGGTTCTCCATCCAAATCATTACCGAAGCTTTCCACTCAAACAAGTCCACTAACCCTGGCCCAGACCCTACCCTTCCACAACAAAGATCTCGAAGTGCCATGGGACTGGCACTCGTCTCAGCGGGAGGTAAATGTTAACCTCAGTTCAAGATGGCAGAAAAATGAAGCAAAAAGTGGAAAATGAATAGAAAAAGAGCAAAGGCACAGAGGCGGCCCCTAAAAGCTAAGCTGAGGCAAAAGTGCAATTTTAAATAGAAGGCACCTCAAAAAACTATAAAAACTCTTATAAAAGAGCGCCAACCTCCCTCCTTTGCCATTTGTAAAAGAATAGACGGGTGTAGGCTTAAGGCATGATGCAAGAAAACGGAAATAGGAAAAATGACCTTGCCACAAAGGCCGGTCATGTAAAAAGGGATGGGCACCCATGGAATTTTAGGGCTTGTATATAAAGTTCAAAAAGTGAATGGAAGCTTATTCTTGTGTGTGGCCAAAAGTGGCTCTCCTCTTCTTCTTCTTCTTCTTCTTCTTCTTACTTGCTTAAGCTTGTGCTTGAGAGAGGGAGTGTGAGAGGGTGAGGGAGTGAGCATGTGGGAGTGAGGGGATTAAGAGGGTGAAGCTCTTCACCATTCCTCATTCTCTTCTTCTTTTCTCTTCTCTTTTCTCACGCGCGCATGACTATGGTGGATGGAGCTTGAAGGAGGCAGCTTGAGGATGCTTGAGCGAGCATCTAAGATCGTGGAGCTAGCGGTGTGTGCAAAGGAGGAGGCAACTCATTTTGGCATCGAGGTAAGCTCACTACATTCGTGGGTTTGGAGGTGTGTCGATTAGGTGAGAGGTAGCCATTAGAGCTCGCTTGGAACGCTTGAAACAATAAGTGGTCCGTGTGTCTTGGCGGCTAAGCGAGAGCTCCCACAACATGCTCCATCCATCTAGAACCAAAACTATCATTAGTAATGTGGACTATGATATTACCCTAAACTCTCAACACCACATATTACAAAATGTACTATTCACATGACAAATAAATTCATGGTGTGTATTGATGCCTCTTCGGGGCGAAGCAAGGCATCAATCAAGGTCTTGTCAACATCAGCGTGCAGCATCGACCATGATGCCACAAACTCGGTGTGCACACAACTCTCCAACCTGAAATCTAAATCCTCCATTATGCTTTCACATAGAACCAACATACACAATGATAAGCATACCAAGTGATATGGACGTACCTTGATGCGACATTTTTTTACCATCCATCAATCCCTCTCAGGCTCTCTAGTGTGGGACTGCCTCTAAGCCATACCTAAGTCATTCTTAAGCATGAGTTAAAATAAATGGGAGATAATTAAACCAAAATATTACATTGCTCAAATCAAGATTAGATACTCATATGCTTAGCATATCCCTCAGCAATATGCTTTTGTGTGCGCTAGATGCGATGCTCTTTCTTTGAATCGTATTGGCCCATGACCCTTCTCTAAAAGCGGCTACGAACTCCTCTTGTGTCATGATATGCTCCTCCTCCTCTAGTAAGTCCCATAAGTGTCTTCCTCTTGCATATTGTCCTCTCTTATACTTCTTGTGGGCTAGCTCTAATTTTCTCTCCAAGTTTCCAAACCAAGTCTTGGCTTGGCGAAGCCATGCATCAACAACAACACGAGTGTGTGTGGTACCAATAGGGTGACTAGTCTTTTGCCAAGGAATATCTATGTGGATGGCATGCTCACATCCCTCAAGTGGACGACCATGTTGACCCTCCTCTTCATATTCACATGTCTCTTTGGGCAGAGGATGTCAGCACGGCACTGCCGGGGCTTGAAAGCCATCAAGGAGAGTGATCTCTACATACGGTGCTTGACCCTAAGCAAGCACATACGTAGTGAGTGGCCCACCACACATCACAATGCCAAAATCTTAGAGAGCACCATAATGCCATCAAACACAATGCATAGTATTGCAAAACTCTTACCGATGAGTGATTCTCAAAGATAGCACCATCATCATGTGGTGGGGGTGTAACATGCTCATCATGGCTTTCACAACTAGGCCGAGAAGATAATGTCACCTACAAAAAACAATTAGAAGCACCCCTCATGAAATCATTACAAATCAATACAATCCATTGAAAGTAGAAATCGAAAGATAAATGAAACTTATAGTCTTCTTTGATCGTGTGTGTGGAGGGTCTCATTGGGGACAAGCATGCGAGGACTGACCCCTTGTGCATGGTGCCATAACCAAGTGCCTATCAACCAATGACTTGAACAAACCTCACAATTCATGTTACACAAAATAAGCGAATGATCAACCCTAAAACCCCAACAAAACCAAAGACCAAGCACAAAAGGAGAGAAGAATCAACGCTAAATCCCAATAAACCACTATCACAAACAAGAATCATAATCTATGATACACTCATGTTCAGTTGCTTTACCATCCATAGAGGGCATTCTTCCAGTTCTGGGTTTACTTCTAGGTCCTAGGCAAATAAACTTTTTACACGTATGGGCTTCCTTACATGTCCAATAGATTACAGGCCTCAACATATTAGAGCTATCATTCATATTTTCCAAAGTGTGTTCACATGTCTTTATAACCAAATGCCGTTTTTTATAAATTGCAGCGATGTAAGGGATGACAATGGATGGAGACATGAATGAAAATTCATTAGGTTAAAGCGACCCTAAACTCAGTTTGGATAGAGATACTTTCAAAGTTAAGACGATCTCTCAAGTTACTCATGGAGTTAGACCTAACAACCATCATGCAGCCCTTGCCATAAACAAAGCACGAGTATACATGGAGATTTTAACCAAAGTACCAAAAAATTAACGAAGTTTGCAAACATATTGGACAATAAATATTCAATAAGATCGAATGCATTACAAGGTAAACCCAACATTATCACCGAATTGTGACCTAAAGTAAACCCAACATGAACCCAATCATCGAATAGAGACCAAAAGTAAACCTGACGTTATGATCGAATAACGACCAAAAGTAAACTCAACATGCAGTCCTCGCACAAGTAACCATGGAGATTTCAACCAAGGCCTAAATTTAACAAGTTCCTCAAAATAGCCACTTGTTTTCAACTTCTTGTTTTCATAAAGGGTATTCTTCTACTAACATGCACACTACCCTACATAAGTGGCAATTTAGATACACTTTACATATCACATCATTTGGATATGTTATCTTTCTCTATATAAGTTTGAACTCTTCTCCAAGTTTTCTAAGAGTCTATCATATGGAAATGTTCTTATACACCTGATTTCCACTTTCCCTCTTAATTTTCTAAATACATACATCATACACGGATACTACTCTATAAGAAAATTCCATGCTAGTCCAATGACAAGGAAAATATGTAAATGAAAAGTACAATAAAAAGGCTCAATGAAGATAAGTAAAACACATGAGAAACAACCTCTGCTACCTTCATGCTACGGGATCAATATTGGACTCTTCATGAAGGACAACAAAAACGATGTCCCCTTGATTCACAGACTATATAGTGTCGCAACTCGCCTATAGTCTCTACCTTCACTGTTTAGTTCGTGTCATGGATGGGCTTGTCGCCTAGGCAGCTCATCAAGAATGGTGCTCGACGGTCGACTAGGCACTGGGCAGTTTGCAGGAGCGAGATTGGTAAGAATAACGGAGTGTCGACTAACCAATCATGTGAACTTAATGCACGTTCAGCGGAGTGGGGTCCACGAATGTCCGTCGTCTTGCAAGTGTTTTTGGAGCACCCAAGTTTGAATTTTTCGCGTTGGGTTTTCAATGAAAGGTCGGGTTTACTTCTTGAGGAATCAACGAGCAAGATTGGATTTCTTTTTTCGGGTGCATTGTCCGCTGTTGATCCCATCTCCGCGGGATCATAAAGACCCCGTGGGAGATAGTCTTGAGGGGGGCGGCGTGTTGGAGGTTTACAGCCTTTACTTTCTCATCTTTCCCAAACTGGATGGGAAAGGATGAGAAAAGATGTCCTTTAAAACCTTTCCCCACACTAGCCCTGGTGCGACCCAAAGGTTTGCAAGGGTAGGCTAAACTTAAGATAGCCCAGAATAAGCACCGCAAACCCTGGTGCGGCGACCCAGCTCTAATGAAGACCATTACAATACCGCTTAGCACATTAAAGGCATTGGTTAAGTGTGAAAATGTCCACCGAAGCATATATTCACGTCTCAATATGTGTATGGGGTACTGGTAACTGCATCCAAGCTGGATCCAGAAGAGACAGGCTGGCGTGGCTCGGACACTGTTACATAACGAACATGAGGAAGCCGCACTGGGCAGTAGAATTTAGAAGACGATGCAGAACCAAGGCACAATTCTGAGAGAGAGAAAACGCATCACAAGAAAATGTCTGATGAGACAGGGGACAATACAAGAGAGACAGAAGATGTTCTTCTCCTTCTGTTTAAGAAAGGCTTTTGATGAAAAGTTGAAAAGTAAATATTCAGGCCTAGAAGCTCTTTTGCTCTTTTGTCTTCATCAACCCACACGGAAGAAAGTGAGCCTTTCTTTCAAAGTCTGTGTGTGTTTCCCTTCCCAAGACCCACAAGACTGGGGTTCTAAATCTCTGTCTCTCCCATGGTGCCATTCCATGTATGGTCCTTGAGTAAACATTCCCTTCTGTAGAGTCCTTACTCTCTCCCTCTCTCTTGTTTCTTTCCCATAGTTTGTCTGTGGGTGCAGGCAAGGATTGGGACCTTGGGAGTCTTTTGCCTTTTTATCAGATCTTGGCATGCATGCCTTTGCTTGCCAGGTTTACTGAAACACAGGATGCCTAATTGACCCCACTGCAGAGGCTAGAGCTCCCCATCCTTTGGCCATGGATGTCCATCTCAGAGAGCTGTTTGGCAATTTTCAGCACCAGTTTGGATTATCAGGAGGGGCTGCTTCCTCTGGCCCATCTGTACTGCCTCCTCTTTCTCCCAATTTTGTCCTTACAAAGATTGATGGAGTTTCCTCTGCATTCATCAAAGCCATCTTCCGCGCATGCTCGGCTCTGTACATGTCCAACCCATGGCTGCGCCTGCGTCCTCACCATCTCTTTGGTGTGTCTGTCCATGGCTCCAAACCCTTCTTTTCATGTGTCCAATTTGTTGGCAACTCCAATGGTGACCCTGCCCTCTTACTCTATAGATCACATTCAGATGCCTTGTCCTCTCTTTCCTTCTCGTCTCGGGGTGCCCGCACGTTGCAATCCATTCCTGCTGCAGGCCTTCTGAGGCTCACATTTGCTACTGAATCTCACCTTCCTCCAACTTACAAGAAGATGATCAAAACGCTAGGACTTGATTTGGCTTCTCCCAAAGCATACCCTTTCATTGATCTTGTGTATGGACCTTCGAATGCGAGCAATGGCGGCCTTTCTGATGGAACTGTTCCTAATGCTCCCACTCTGGATGAGCTAAGGTGGCTCTATGCATGTGTGAAAGCAATTGCACAGTTCCATCCCTCTCTCCACCAGGTGGAAGGCAATGGCCGCAAGTTGCAGTCGCCGTTCGAGGAGGTTGTCCAGACTCTGGATGTTCAGTGGCCTGCAGAGGATGCTAAGTTCTGGGAGGTCACTTCTGTCACATTAAGCCACCCCCCTCAGCAGGAACAGGATGAAGATCTGCACAGGTTATCACCATCCAAAGGCTCTGAGCATCTGGAAGCTTATGCAGTGGACTTGAATGGATGGACAGTCCCTCGACAATGCGCAATGTGCAGCAAGGAGGTTCCTGCAGACATGGCACCTCGATGCAGCCGGTGCAAGGCAGTGATTTACTGTGGGCATGCTTGTCAGAAGCAGCACTGGAAGGAGCAGCACAAAGGGAGCTGTGAGCTTTACAAAGCAATGATGGAGAGAGAGGAAGAGTTGGAACTGAAGGGCTTCGTTTTCCCTTGTCTGATGGAGCAGGCATGCAAATGGCTGGAATCAGTGGGCTTGCATGGGAAAGGCATGTGGAGAAGAATGTGTGGTTGTTTCAAGGAGCACCCATTTGGTCTGTTACCAGCATCCTCAAGTGGAGGTGGCTTGGCAGGAGCATGGGGATTGGAACATGGTCATTTTCCACCTGATACTCCCCTGAGTGATGGGGGAGACAGCGGAGGCATGGTACTTTTATCTGGATGGGCTGAATATTACAGCCTAAGAGGCCTTCCATTGTCTAGCCCGGTAGCAACGCTTCTTTCGTTCCCTCTATCATTGTATCACATTGTGGCATCTTTGAGCGTCGCTACAAAGATGTGCCTGGCAAAGGGGAGGGAGGCTGTGGTGCATTACCTTGGTCCAGAGGGTGAGTTGGATTGGGTGCCAGCCTTTTCAGAAGTGGCTCAATTGCTGGGTGGATCTGGTAACCTGCACATAGTGATGATAGGCCCAGAGGTCCCCAACTCGCTCTCAGGAGCAGCAGCGTCACTGGGCAAGAAGTTGAAGGTCACTTTTGTGAAAGGACTCTACCAAGAAGAGATCAACTCTCTACCACCTCCTCAGGTAGTGGTGGCTCTGAATTCTGGACTGGAAACCTATGGTTCATGGTTGGGTGCTCTTGAAGTCATCAACGCCCTGGGCACACCTGCATTCTTCACCGATTTTTCGGAACCCTGCTGTGCTAATGCCAAGCAGGTTCTCCGAGCAGCTGGTCTGCACATTAGCTATCCGGTGACACCGAATCCTTTCCGATCCCCGGTGAGAAATCAGATCCCATCTAGCAACCTCCCATGGTTCAGCAATGGTTTTGTCTTTGGGGTCAACACATAGCAACCTTCCATGGTTCAGAAATGGTGTTTTCTTTGAGGGCGACTTATAGCTCATCCAACCTTCCATGCTTCGGCAGTGGTTGTCTTCGGGGTCAACACATAGCTACCTTCCATGGTTCAGCAATGATGTTGTCTTTGGGGACAACACGTAGCTCATCCAAGTTCCTTTGAGGCGGAACTTTTTTAGATAGTTATGAGGAATACCAAGAAGAGAGGCATTCTTTCTTCTTCTATAGGCGAGTGTAGGATAAGTAGGCAACTTTGCAGAGACGAGCCTGTCAGGACAATAATCCTTTGCAGAGGTCATGGCTCAAAGGTGTCAATGATAAGGCATCACATGATGCTATGTCTGTTTCTAGCTGATAAACTTCTCTGAGGGAAGCTGACCCATCAGCGGTTATGATTCATGGAAAATCTCTCTTGAAGTGATACTACACATTAAGCTTTCGATAGTAGTTCATCCGTGGCATGGTGATGCCTTGTAGAATGGCAGTTTCATTCGAGACTGCGTCTCTTGAGAAGAATTATTACATGTATTCTTAAGCGTGCTCTGGAAGGTGAAGATTGCGACTTGAATTCTAAGCGTGCTATCGATGGTGAAGGGAAAAAGTCTTAGTAATATTGGATCGTTTTTACCGGCAATGCAGCACACACAGGCTTCAAACGACAGATCAGGAATCGATATTCGATATTTGTATCCAGCTGTGCACACGTGCATCAAACGACTGAGATGTTTCTTGGGGGGGGCGGCGGGCGACGGTCTCAATGACCATGCGACTATCGTGTGCGTCTCATCTTCTTATGGCTGACAAGAAGACGGTAGTAATTTATATATGTAAAAAAAGGAACTAGGTCATGTAATCATTAGAGAGAGAGAAAGAGAGAGAGAGAGAGTGTGTGTGTGTGTGTCTTGATGTCCATGAGACTACCAAAGATTGGCATAATGCCTAGGCTTGCCACACCACATGCACCTTTTCTTCTTTGCTTCTCATGTTATTTTGCCGAAGAAGTAATTTAGAAAATAAAATAAAAGAACTAGATGATTTACTTATTCATAGAGGCCTCTAAGGAGGTCGACCACTCGACTGAAGTTTGTCACATTTAAAATTAATCAAACACATTTCAAAGTCAGTGAAATCAAATGGGAGGGCCAAGTTAGATGCAATACTTTTGGTCCCCTTGTAGTCAAGACCCATTTTGCTTGAACTTATTGTGTAGGTTGGCAAGTCCTTAGCCTATCATGTATTGGCACCGTTCTAGGGTTTGCATCATAGCATTAGATAGAAATAAGTAGTGTTGCTTGGAGATGGGAGCACCCTTAATGAAGAGTCATACAAAAGTTTGGTTGGTGTTGATAGCTTTGTGATTAGAGTAGTGTGAAACGTTAACAACAAAGTTCTATTTGGAAGATTGAAGAGTGCTAATGGCATTCTAGACCTTACAAAGTCAAAATGTTTGCTCAAGTTGAAGCTCTTTTTGCTATTTTGGATAACAAAAATCCAACCTATAAGGCTGTAAGTTTTTGAAGAAGCTAAGAGATGCATACTGTGGAAATGTAACTTTTACTAATATCCCATGAAAATATGATATTGACATTCTTAGTAATTACGAAATGAGTAAGAAATTCATTTTCCATGATAAAACATAACACTGCTAATCTTCCAAGTCCAAAACAAAAAATTGCTTTAAAGATGGCCTCGGGCTCGATAGTAACTCATAGTGGCTCTTTGTGATTTATACTAGGAAAGCTCCATCCATCTTACTTTCAATGGACAATATGCTTATTCTTGGGGGACTTGAGTTTAAGGGTTCTTGCTTTCCTAGGGTTTAGAAGTCAACTACAGATCAAGCTTTAAGCAACTATATAGTTTGGAGATCACTAAGTTTCATCTACGCCGTTTGCACTCACTTTGGTTACCGAAGATGTGGATTTGTTATCAAGGATGGAGTTTATGTACTGCCTTATTCACATAATAAGTCAATCTAGAGATGGAATTCTTGATTTGTCCATGTGGGCTTGTTAATTGGCTATGTTTTGATTGTTTCAAGCACAAACTTGACCCTATCCTAAGTAGGAGGGTAAAAGTAATCTAAGACTTTCTTACTCAATATGAGACCACCTTGAAGCAACTTGCATGAGGTGAACCACCTTGAGGCAACTAACTGGAGGCAAGCCACCACCAGTGAAGTAAGAAGGTCCCAACCAAGGTAGGCTATGAGTATAATTGCATATGTGTCCCTTTGCTAGTTTTGGTTGCCTTGTAGTCGGTTCTAAGAAGGTGATGAACTTAAAATGTTTGAATTAAGGTGAACCACCTTGAGGCAAATTATGCAAGTGATTGCATACTTGTTGAAGGATTGGAAGAGCATAAGTCCAAGAAAATTAAAACTAGAAGAAAAACTAAGTATACAATAAGTCTTGGAGCTCCGTAGATACCTTACTTGAGCTTATAGAAGCATCCAAAAGGACTTGTATGTCAAAACTTTTATTGGAGGTGAAATCACCTGGAGTAGCTACTTCTTAAACATGGATGCTTTTTTGAGGACCCAAAAGGGTTCATAAAATAATATAAAGAGAAAAGTATATGAAGCAAGGTGTAAGGGGGTACTTACCATGGAATTGGTACTTTACACAATCCTAGGGGTGAGTTAAAAGAGATCCTTGTAATAAGCAGTTGTGTTGAGGTAGCATCTACCTCCAAGCAAAAGATTTCTTGATGAAGAGTGTGCACTTGGAGATGTTGACAACATGAGACTCCAATGTTAATGGTGCTTGGTGTGCACTCTGAAGGTATCAAAGATAATGCATTCCTTGTTTGCGTTGGTTATTAGTTCCCAAATAATGGGAAGAGAACCAACTTTGCCTTTAGTTAAACCATCTTGAGGCAAATTATTGCGCAAGAATGATGTTTAATGGGGGTTTCATCAATCGCTAGCTCCAAACCAAGAGACTACTTTAAAAAGTGATGTGCCAATAATAAATGAGAGAGGTACAAATGGGTATCAAGCTACAAAAGGAGTCCTAGAGAGTGAGAACTAACCAAAAATCATCCCTTGAATGGTTTACTTGAAACAATTTTTGGCAAGGTAATATGGCCTTTGATGATATTTAAGAGTGTTTAACTCAAGTGCAAAGCACAAATGTATAGAATTCAAAAACTAAAACCCCTCTTAAATATTGCGAGAAAACAAGGAAAATAGAGTGGTTGAGCCACACAATAATAAAAAATAGCAATTAAAATACAAAAGAGTGGCAATCTATAATAATGTACTATGGACTATGCTTTATGAGCTATAAATGTAGATTTGACTATTGTCCTCATTACTAATGCTTTTCAATAGGATGAGCTCCATAATTCTATATTATTGCAATTGACTATCCATCTCACACACGGACATGAGCTATTAATGCTTTTTTATTAGAGGAGTTGTCCTAACTAATGTTTTCAATAGGATGAGCTCTATAATTCTATATCGTTGCAATGGACTATCCATCTCACACAAGGACATGAGCTATTAATGCTTTTTGATTGGACTATCCTAACTAATGCTTTTCAATCGGATGAGCTCTTAAATACTTTATAATGTTGCAATTATCTATCCATCTCACTAAAGGTCCTTTTGTTTGAACCATGTCCTCTTAAATTTTCTAAGGGGCCTAAACCCAAGTTGGTTGTAGCATTGAACATTGTATGAAATTAGAAGCTAATAAAATGAATTTTCAATCCCTAAACAATGTGTGTGTGTGTGTGTGTGGACATATGTGTACATGCATGGATGTATGTATTTCCATATACACATATGTATGTGCATGCATATATTTGTGTATTTGTGCATGTGTGTATGTATATGTGTGCGTGTGTGGAGAGAGAGAGAGAGTGTGTGTGTGTGTGTGTGTGTGTTGGGTGGGGAAGGGGGGGGTGTTCTATAGCACATGGGGTATAAATAACATGAGATGCTAACTATGGATATTGAGCTACATATGATGTTTAAATTATGTTAATATTTGTAATTTAAAGAGTTATGTGTACACGCATCGATTTAAGCAAACATGATACAAAATGCTACCTTTAGAATTGAGCTATGACCTTTATATTTTGGTTATATTTTTAATCTTAAGAGTTGATCACATAGAGAGAGAGAGAGAGAGAGAGAGAGAGAGAGAGAGAGAGAGAGAGAGACTATGTGTGTGTGTGTCCCATTTGGAAAGAGAAGTGCATATTACTACAATAAGAAGTATTTTTAAAAGTAGTGGCTTTGGCTCTCAATCCTTATCTTCTGATTGGTTAACTTAGTATCCCCAAAAATGTTCACACACACGTGCAGAGACACACACAAAGTTGCTCACCGCTCACTTTCACATATGTTACTTGTAATCAATCTAATTTGACATTCCACACACCCCAACCTCTCCTAGCTTAGCCTTAACTCCACATAAGTTGGTAGTATTGAATTGAGGCTAGAATCCTATCTATATTTCTAATATTAATATGTATTTATAATAGTTTTTCCCCTAAATGCTTAGGGCCAGTCCCCCATTTGGAAAAGAAGGTGCATCAAATCTCACACTTGCACGATAATACGTTTATGGGTTATAGGGTTCTACTTTTGGGTCTAGGGTCCATGATTTAGGGATTAAGGTGTAGATATAAGGGTCTAAAGAATAGGATTTTGAGTTTAGCGCTTCTAGGTATTAAGGTTTTGGATCTATTATTTAGGATTTAGGTTTAGGTTGTTCTATGATCTAAGGTATGGAGCATAGGGTTTAGGGGTTTCGATTGAAGTTATCAAAGTCTAAGGTCTAGAATTTAGCCATTGAAGCACATGCTTGATTCAAAGCTCTTCTCCTTTTTAGTATAGACTAGTATGGTGGAGAAAGATCCAACATCGAGTCTTCTTGTAAGCTTTTAAGTTTCCTCTTGATTTCTTATATTCTCAAAAAAGGGTAATGAGAGTAGATGAGAACTTGAAGCTCAAATACCGTGTGATGTATGTGAAAGGCAAGTTTGCCTATAAGTGTGTCGAATGGCCAGAGAGAGAGAGAGAGAGAGAGAGAGAGAGAGAGAGAGAGAGAGAGAGAGAGAGAGAGAGAGAGAGAGAGAGAGAGAGAGAGAGAGAGAGAGAGAGAGAGAGAGAGAGAGAGAGAGAGAGAGAGAGAGAGAGAGAGAGAGAGAGAGAGAGAGAGAGAGAGAGAGAGCTTGATAGATCAAGATTGAAAGAGTGAGAGAGAGGCCTCTTCTCCCTTCTTCCTTCCTCTTTATTTAATTCCCTTATCCTTCTCCTATTGTAAATTTAATAAATGAATCATATAGGATTATTGAAAAATTAATCAATCAACACAATTTCAATAGCTATTATAAAGATAACCGATGAGATAAAATTAAAAGTGCACCAAAATTAAAATAAAAATTTAAATACAATTTAATAGGATCCTTAAGGCACAAAAATGTATAATTTGGGTGAAGGGTCCAATTGTTACTTGTATCCATACAAAAGATAAAGTTAAGAACCTTACCACCTAATACATATTGCAAGTCTCAATGCAAGACCCGATTGTCATCTCGGTCACACCGAGGTCACACCTACAAAGACACTAGAAATACTTAAACCCTAAGGATGAATATCAATTTTTTCATGGAAAAATTACCATCCAACCATTAACATGATGCAACATGTACACCTTTATCTTTACACAAGTACATTTAAAAAATTCATACAAGAACCTTGGATTAGTATATAATTGAAAGGCTACTTTTAATTCAAAAATAACACATTGCATGAAGTAAGCACACAACAATCATACTTGATGAAAATAACTAAATTTAAGAGCTTACATTACTATAAATATTTGAAAAGATATAAGAGAGCTTGAAAGTATAGACCTATTGTACATTACCATTCATGGCATAGAAGAATCACAAGTACCATTTGAGGCTCAAAAGTATTTTACCGATGTGGATTCTTGTCCTAGCACACTTATAGAGCTTAGAGCTTAAAAGATAGTCAGGTCTAAAATCATAATTACCTATATGACCTAATACCAATTGTAAGGATTTAGTAACTTATACGACAAGAGTGTAAAGAAGATTGTGCAAAACATTAGGGTTAAGAGAGACTTTTTATCTTAAAAGCAATAGAGGTTAACACATGTATGTTGAGAATCATTAGATATGTCAAATATAAACATTTAAACTTCCATACTTGCATTGCCATATCAATGATATTATTGTTAATCTATATATAGTGAGTGCCTAAAGTCTCAACCCAAGTAGGTCACTAAGTGTGTGGGGTTATAAATAGTGCAAAACAAATAAAGGTTAATTAATCCAGTGGACCCCAAATTAAAACCATTATGAACCAAAGAGAGCTACAAACCATTGTACATACACAACAAGTTCAAAGTAGTACTATAGTTATCAAATTTACAAAAACATGGGCTAAAAGTATGTGCAGACATCCATTAGAAGGTGTTGCATGCCAAAATAACCAAAACTCTCTCAACCAAATTACTTGTAGTCTTGTGTGAATAGCACTACTAATATTGTGAAAACTTGATATTATATCTAGCCTAGTATTGACACCTAGGCTAGTTGAAATCATGTGCTAGCCATTACCCAAATAAGTATCACTAAGGGACTGCAAGCCAACAATCGTTAATGTTTAGATAGCCAAGGATGATACTAATTAGCCATCCTCTCTAGTATATTCGCCAACCTTGACGATCTTGGCTCATATTATTTGTGTGCATAATCCTCACTATTGCATTGCATATAACCTATGAAAGCTAAGGAGATTGTGTTAATGGTATTTTGAGAAGGTTGCAAAAAGCACAAGTGTTGGCTACTATTTTGGATTATGGACATCATCATATTATCATGGATGTATTCCTTTGTGAGAGCTGGACTCATTCCCGAGGCTCACTCCTGTGCACATTGTATTTATCTCCCATAGTTGTATTTGTCGCACCCACAAGTGTTGCATGGATTCTGCACATGGAATTGTGATCAGATTAGCATCGGCTTGGTCTATTTAGGCTAAGGTTGAAGCATGCAATGATGTTATACCAGCCTAGAGCCCACTAAGTGGGTAGGATGCCCAAGAGAGGGTGCAAACCCTAATTCACAGTTGTGGAAATCCTAAATGCAAAACACAAAAGAGACGCAAACCCTAAATGTAAAAGGGGCACAAATCCTAACCCTAATCCTAATTCTTGGTCTATATAAGGATGGGAGGTCTCAGTTGTATTCACCCTTTTGGCACATCCATGTTGTGGAAGCTCTATCAGTATGACTACTCAAGCTTTCTATTCTATCTTTCCATTCTATCATCTTGCTTCCATTGCGTTGAGAGTGATTGAGAGGGAGAGAGTGAGGGACTGAGGGAAGGTGAAGCTCTTCGTCATCTTCTTACTTTTCTCTTCTTCTCTACTAGCTCCTCAACTCATTGGTGTGCTTGGTGGTGGATGCAAAGAAGCGATGACATTGGATCGTATTGATCGTAGTCGTGGAACCATCTTCAAGCCTTTCGAAAGGTAAGTTAGGTGAGTTCACTACAACTCAAATCTAGTCTTGTGTTCTTGCTTTCTTGGGTTGGAGAGAAGGATGCTTGGTTAGTTAGAGCAGAGTGTTGAGAGACAAGGTGAGAGATTGTCACCGACGTGAGTTGCAGCTTCTGAAACAATAGAAGTCCTCGTCCAAAGTCCCGATTGTTGGTGCATTTGGCTCAACATTTTGATTCCGTTGCCGGGACCTAGGACGGTGCAACTGTCGAGGTTATCACACTCCCATCGTGTGGTAGAGTAGGAGTCTTGTGCATGGGCGTAGATGGGATCGATGGGATACCAATCATCCACGTTTATGGCTAGCATTCTGAAACCCATGTGGCTACGTTAGGAAGGCGAACGATTCATTGGATTGAGATTGGAATAGGGTAGAGTAGAAGGAAAACATAGAAATACAAACTCAAAAACATAAAAACACAAAACTCAAATGCAAAACACAAAACACAAACTCAAGCCCTTCTTGTTGGATATCTTTTGTGGTAATGTAGGGTGCGAAAGGTTCATCTTGTGTGGCTTTGTCATTGGTTGTATGCATTCATGATCACAACCTAACCCAATGTATAGTTTGATTTGCAGTCTTCTTGGTTGTTAAGCTCCTAGAGTTGTTGAAGGATGGTCAAAAGAAGGATAAGATGAAGGTAATGAAGAAGTAGAAGGGATTAAGGAGTAGATGGAGAAAGAGAGGAGAAGAGAAGAAGCATAGGAAGAAGAGTAAGAACAGAAGAAGAACAAGTGTTAGTGGAATAAGAAGGGAGAGGAAATAGACAAGCAAAAGAGGAAGGGAAGAAGTGTAGGAAAATGAAGAGAGTAATGGAAGAATAAGAGAAGGAGAAGTGAAGAAAAGAAGAAGAAGAAGAAGAAGAAGAAGAGGACTGGTGGCGGCGGCAGCCTATCGCCAATGCAAGCAGCTGTGGCATAGTTAGGCTGGTGGCGGCGGCAGCCTGCTGACAGCTGCGTTGGCACAGGAGGTCGACAGCATGGTGTGACTGGCGGTGATGGATTGGTTGTGACATGGCGACCACGTACCACGTCAGGTAAGTCTCATTTTTTTCTTCTTTTTAAATTATTTTTTTCAATTTAAAAGAATTCTTCCCCAACCCCCATTCACACTACCCTCACACAACACACTAACCCACATAAACACACACCTAGACACACACATAAACACACACTAACACGTACACCCAAACACACACTTATTCACACGTTACCTACACTCGTGCACACACACACCCTCATTAATACCAAAGCACATAAAAGTTCCCTGACACATAATCACACACACACACACACACACACACACACACACAAACACAAACTAGTGCACTTCACTCATCACGAAACCCCCTTCACGTAGACACACTCACAAACATACACATACACGAACACACACACATACCCACAAAAACCCCATTCACACACCTTACCATACACTAACACACATGCACATTCACACAAACACAACTACACCACCACATTCACTAGATTGCATTCACACACATCTATTTACGCACCCCACACACCCTACATCTATCCACATACTCATTGCACACACACATTCACTCACCATCCTCACACACACGCACTTTTTCACACACATACTAACACTAAAGAACCCCATTCACTCACTCAAAGCACACTCACACCTATCACACATGCTCTCTCTCTCTAACACACCCAACTCTCCACATCTACCCCACACATCAAACCTACTCCAACCCATCTAAACTCACTCCCACACATAACACTCTCACTCCCAAATATTAACTCTTACTCCCACACATAACACTTTCACTCCCAAATATTAACCCTTACTCCCATACAATAACTAAACCACTTCCTTCGAATCACCTCACTTGCACCACCTCACTCATTTGAGCCACCTTGACCCTAGCCCACTCACTCGGATCACCTAGGTCACACCCACATCACTACTCACTTGCACCACCTAGGTCACACTCACTCGCAGCACCACTTCCTTCAAACCACCTCACTCATTCAAACCACCTCACTCACACCACCTAGGTCACACTCATTCACACCACTCACTACTCACTCGAACCACTCATTCACACTCTCACTCAAACCACCTTGACCCTATCCCACTCACTCGTATCACCTAGGCCACACCCACCTCACTACTCACTCGCACCACCTAGGTAACACTCATTCGCAACACTCACTACTCACTCACACCACCTAGGTCACACTCACTCACACCACTTCCTTCTTTGAACCACCTTATTTGCACTACTCACTAATCCTACTCACACCACCTCTCTCACTCACACGACCTCACTCACTCGAACCACCTCACTCACACCACCTCTCTCACTCACACCACCTCTCTCACTCACACGACCTCACTCACTCAAACCACCTCACAATCACCACCTCAACCCTAGCTCGTTCACTCACACCACCTCAATTACTTGCACCTCACTCACTCGAATCACCCCTCACTCGAGCCACCACACCTCACTCACACATAAGGAAAGTTTACACACACTACTATACAAGCCCACTTACACCTCACTTATCCTTCACTCATACTTCTCTCTCACTAATCCCCCACTTACTCATCCACACTCATCTCTCACTCATGCCTACTCACTCATCCCCCCTCAACTCTCACTTATCACCCACTCACACTAACCGATCACTCCCACACTCACTCACACTCCCACTTACACACACACACTACACCTCAAGGCTCACTCATACTTGTCTTACTCACATTCTAAATTTTAACCTCTTGATTTACGTATTTGCATCAATGTGCCATCCTTACTTGCCATATTGTTAGCATAACATGGTTGTGATACTTTGAGGAATTGCTTGCACCCATGCACATTGCATTGGAAAGGAAAGCCTGATTTTACGCACCTCACTCTTGCAAGTTTTTGAATCAAAGTGTTGCAAAGTGCCTTGATAACTTGTGGGTTTTGAAGTCAAGCATTTGAAGTAAATATCTTAATGACTTAAGAACTCAACAAGGAGGCTCTTAAACTAAGTAACCACCTCGTCGTATTGTAAGGACCTGGCACACATTGCACTTAGCACCTAGGCAACCTTGGCAACACACGCTAGGCTGGCATTACCTTAGGTCATTTAGGATCATAGTACACAACCACAAGAGTCACGTTCACATCTACATATAGGACCCTCTACAAGTCATTAGGGGGAAATTCGTCCAACCAAGCTGCCATCATCCTACAATTAGAGTTGAAGAGTTGTCATCTAGCTATTACGAGCCTTACACTCTGTTGATGTGCCTCATAGTGGACTCGACCTTAGGTTTCAAAGTCCTAAAACCTGATGAGTCAACACAACTGAGTGAATATTTCCATCCATTTATCCATTCACATGTTGCCAGAGCTAGCAACACAAGAGCCTAGGCCAAAGCTAGCAGAGACCGAATGGTGCTGGATAAATTTCCAAAGGCTGACCTTAGATGCATTGAGTGCAGCATCACTCACATGTATCATGATTGTCCAACATGCAAGATTTCATGTAATACCCTATCTAGGTCTACCATGCCTAATATACGAAAGGTCCAAGCCACAAACACTGACCCAGAAGATGAGGAGCTAATCCCTCCTGCATATCTTAGGGTCAAACTAACTGGCAAGTGAGAGCTCATCATTGACACTCTCATAGACGAAGGTTCAGATTACAACATCTTGACCTATGAGATATGGATAGAGATCTGTGGACAACCTGAACTCGTCCCAACCAATGTAGCTATCAAGATGTCTATTCCCTCTTAGGACGATGCGACATTCTCTTAATTGTTGAGACTAAAAGCATGCCCACATTGTTTTATGTGCTTCCAAATCGAGAAGATATGGGAGAGGAAATTTTTCTTGGAAGACCTTTCAAGTGTGCAACCACATGCATTGTGGACTATGAAGCACACCCTATACACCTATGCTTACCAAATGTGGAGATAGTCACTAATTTTAGCAAAGGGGACCTTGTCTCTTCTCTAGAGAAGGGAACAAAGCTTTCCACAGCTGATGCATAAGGGATCTTGGCCATCTCAGCTCTTTGCTCATCTATCTGCAGACAAACAACCTGTGAAACCTTCACATAAGAAGGTAATGGACAGCCAATAGGCTTTCATGTCTTGCATATAAAAACGCTCAAGGACTTTATGATGTACTCCCTCTGTGAGAGGTAGAGTAGTCCTTGATGCCTGTCATGCTTAATGCGCATACCAAGAATGTGAGAGGCCTATCCCAAATCCTTCATCTCAAAGATCTTCTTCAACTGAGATTTAAGAGCACCCAGCTCATCATGAGCTTTCCCTGCTACTATCAGCATATCATCCATATAAAGTACCAAAATAAGCAATGAGCCATCATGAGCTTTCTTCATGTAAAGACACGGATCCATAGCACTCCTACTATATCCTTGTGACTGCATAAAGGCATCAAACTTATGATACCACTCCCTAGGTACATACTTCAAGCCATAAAGACTTTTCTTCAACTTGCACACTAGGTGCTCCCTACCAAGTTCTGCAAAGCCCTTAGGCTACTCCATGTAAATCTCATCATGCAAATCCCCATGCAAGAATGTAATCTTGACATCCATTTGATATATGTCCAAGTCAAGCTGCACGACTAAGGCTAAAACCAAGCGTAGGTGGTCATCTTGACCGTAGGAGAAAAGACTTCATCAAAGTCAACTCCATGCTCCTATTTAAAGCCCTTTACAACAAGTCTTGCCTTATAAGCTAGCTTGGGGTGTCCAGGGGTACTTTGTAGCTTGTACACCCATTTGCATGGCAAAGTCTTCTTACCGTTAGGCAATGCAACCAAATCCCAAGTCATATTCTTATACAGAGAGTCCACCTCAGACTGCATAGCCCTCTCCTAGGAGTGACTGTCACCCCTACACATAGCCTCATCATAGGTGAGAGGCTCTCCTGTATTTAAAACCAAGACATAATGCATCAAGGGCTCAAATCGATCAGGTGGACCTCTAGCTCTAGTAGACTGTCTCACTATAGGCTCTACTGCATGTCTAGCATCCTGTCCAACACCCTGGCCATGTGTACCAACTGTTGTGTTGTTGCAGGCTATCCAATTGGATGTGCAGGAGCACGTGGCTCCTCTTGGAATATAACCGTGCGTATCTCTACCACCTTCTCAGGCTACCTATGCATCTTGTCTTCATGGAAGACTACATCATGGTGGCTGTAGATGGCTTCCCGTACCTACAGATCCCAAAGGCGATAACCCATTTCATATGCATCTCCATAGCCAAGGAAAATGCATTGAACACTCTTAAGATCTAGCTTACTACGCTTGTCCTTGGGCACATGGCAGAATGCCTCATATCCAAAGACATGTAGATGCACATAAGACGGAGGTTTCCCAGTCCATATCTCCTCTACAACTTAGAAATCTAAACCACTGGAAGGTGATCTATTTATGATGTGCACAGCTGTACTAATTGCCTCAACCCAAAAGCTCTGTGGTAGGCCTACATGGCTAAGCATACTGCATACACACTCTTGAATGATTCTATTCATCCGCTCAGCCAAACCATTCTAGGGTGGGGTATAGGGGACGGTCAATTGACACTTAATACCCCTTTCGTCACATAGCTGCTCAAAACATATTCTCCCCCATTGTCAGTCCTAAGGCATTTTAGCCTATGCCCAATATGGCTCTCAACCAATGCAAGCCATCTCTGAAACACAGCCAAGACATTTGACTTAAGCTTAATGGGGTAAGCCCAAAATTTACACAAAAAATTGTCAATGAACATCACAAAATACTTTGCACCACCCATAGATTAACAAGGCATGGGCCCATAGACATCTGAATGTACCGATGCCAAGGGCTCACTCATGCGTGTCCTACTAGACTTCTTATATGTATTCCTAGTCTGTTTGCCATAAAGACAATGCTCACATGAATCGAAACATGCATAGTCAAGGGGCGGTAAGTACTGCAAACCAGAAGACATTTTCATTTCCTTCAAGGAGATATGGCCCAAACGGACATGCCAAAGAGATACATGTGGGATGGAACTGATTGACAAAACATGGTCAACAGAGAACCCATCGACTACAAGAGGATAGAGGCTACCAGCCTTGGAACCTCTAACAAGCATAAGTCTACCACATGTGATCTTCCAAGCAGAATTCCCAAATGAAACATGAAACCCAGCATCATCAAGCTACCTTGTAGACATAAGACTGCGTGTAAGCATAGGTACATGATGTACATCCTATAACAGAAAAGTACTGCCAGTAGAGAACTGCAGCCATATATCCCCAATGCCAACAATAGCAAGTGACATGTCATCACCTAAGTGAACCGAACCAGAGATAGTGTAGTAGGAATGGAACCACTCACAGCATGGTGTAACATGAAATGAAGCACCAAAATCCAAAAGCCAGCACTATGCATACATAGAGTGAACCTTGGTCAATGGTGTAGCATCACAAGAACTAGCTACAAGTATGTACTCGCCATCGGAGTCATCAGTCTGCATGACATTTATCGCCTCGATTTTCACACTGGATTTCGCATGCATAATGTTGCAATTAGAGTACTTTTCATGTACTTTGTCTTTCCCCTTCTCTTTGCACTTCTCATTGCGCAACTCATGACACTATGGGTGTATATGATCCTTCTTGCTGCAATGATGTCTTGTGAAGTCCTAGGCATGCCTATTGTGTACACAGTAGAGTTTTTGCCTCTTCTGGCACGGACATCAACCCAATCCTGGTTAGGGGAATCCAAAGGCTACATAGGTTGTTTCCCTTTATCAAAATAGGGTGCATCAGGGCCTGGTTTGTTTGAGAGCCATCATCCATAGAAGCATCATGGACTAGTAAAGCCAAATCCCCCTCCACAATAGTGGTCTTTTCGGGACATCCGGCCATGAAATGCCCCAATTGCCCATAAGAAAAACAATGCCTTGCAAAGGCTCCCCAGTTCAACTGATAGTGCAACGAAGGCATTCGAGGACAATTCAAGTGTAGGGGCCTTTTGCATGTGTTATCCCACAGCATGCACATGCGGTTGCAATTGGTAGCCCACAAGCTAGAGGGAACCAATACTGTGCCAATTGCTCCCATAGCATCCTTAAGCAAAGGTCAATAGACTCTGAGACAATATTCAACTTCAAACCATACCAAGCATTTTTGTTGTAGCAACTGTTAGAAGTCTGCCAATAGGCTTCAAGCTGCTACATGCACTAGGTGTTTGTCAAACAATAGTGGAAGTGTGGCCGGAATATCATCCAAAGCACTTGTCGATTTAAGCATTATCTCATAGAAACCTCATGGATCAACAAATATTTCCTCTACATAGTCAACCTGCAAAATGGAGTTTAATCATTGGCAGATCCAAAAGAGCACCAAAATCTTGCACATGAAAAAGAGGATAACCTTCTTTCATAGAAGGTTGAAAAAGAACGCAGTACAATCTTGGTATCCATGGTAGCATCCAAAACATCCCCTTTGTCTTGGGTTGGAAAGGATTCCTAGTTACGATGAACATATTCACCCAACAATGTATTGGCAAATTCCAAAAGATGTTCCATGTCCAAGTCTTGGGACTCCTCAACCACCAAAGTCACCTGTGCATAAGGACGAGCACCATGCTTGAATTGTGGAGGGATTTGAGAATAAGCCATAACATCATGAAGGATATGCTCACTACATACCATGATTGTATCAGAGACATGTTTGCTGCATTTAAGAGGGGTTTGCACAACAACAGAGCTAGGGGGCAACCATCTTCATACAAGGAACCATTTATTCCCACTCCTCATTGTCTGAATCAAGCCCCAACGGATCCACCACCTGATCTATGAAGACCATGTTGAGATTTGGCATGGTGTGAAACCTCAATATTCAGCTACTGTCCATTGTATCTCTTCCACTTGCTGGAATACAACACGTGTAGGAGGGCAAGACAGTGCGCAGGCGTGGAATCGCAACCCGGGCTGTTTTGTGTGTGTCTGTGCTTGCATGCGTGCTACTAGTCATCTCCTTTTGGTCATGCAAATTGGCTATAAATCATGTAGATCTCTGAATATGCAGATTGCGCAACCTTGCCAATGATGTAGAAGTGTTGGAGTTCACACAAAATAGGCTGCTACAAATTGGGCACGAAATAGGAAGATGTAGGTAGATAGGCCATCAAGTTGCAGGCGCCCTATTGGGTTGCAAGGTTTGCAAGGCACCCTAGATGGCGCAAGGTTGCAAGGTTTGCAAGGTTTGCAAGGCACCCTAGATGGTGCAGGGTTGCAAGGTTTGCAAGGTTTGCAAGGCACCCTAGATGGCGCAGGGTTGCAAGCACCCTACAAGGTGTAGGGTTGCAAGGCAGGTGCCTTAGGTAGAAGACGAGCAACAAGACAAGCTGCCTGAGGGCAGGCGTTAGGCAACGCAACATGCTTTTGAAGAAACAGCTAGGGTTTGCACTGAGGAAACACAGAGTGTATGACCATGACAAAAACACAAAGACACAAATAGTGATGTGTGAAACTCAAACCGTAAAATCAAAACCCAAAATGCAAAAACACAAATACAAATAGACAGAGGAGAACTCTAAAGTGAATGAATCAATGTAGTAAATGAATGTAAAGAGTGTACAAAATGCTCAAGGGCATAGCGTTGAGTGTTAGAGAGTGATGTCCATTGGAGATGGATCCTAAGTGCTATAATCACTAGTTAGAGATGAGAGAGTGCTGAATAACGAAGGGCAGCAGGTTGGTCAGCAAAACACAACAATCGGAGGCTAAAATCTAGTAAAGGCAGCGGTGTACCACTAGAGAATGTTAAAAACTAATCATCCAAGGCAAAGAACAATCAAGCGACTACAAGAGAGGTGTTTGCTTATGTAGGAGGCCTGCTAGACAGCAAAAATGCAAGTACTGCAACAATTGCTTGGTGGGAGAGACGGCAGCAGCCTGTTGCCTGATACTAGATGATGAAAACACAGACTAATCAGGTGCTATGATGATGCAGTAGATGGAGACCTCCAAACAGCAAGGCAATGGCTGGAAACAAGCCACCTAGGGCTGGATGGTGATGGGCTGTGTTGGTGATGGCTGAACGGTAGATTGTAGGTGGCTGATGGCTGAAATTTGCACGGTAGAGTGAGAAACGTGCACAAAAGGATGGGCTGAATGGTGGGCAGCCTGTATATTTATAGATGTGGATGGACCCTCCCAAATTAGGGTTTGCACAAAATCTCTCCTTTTAGGGTATTTCATTAACTAAGCATGTTTTGGGACTATTTAAGAGGCTAATAAGCATGTAATGTATTTTTTGACTCAACAAGGCTTTGCAGTCCCCTATGTCCATGAGAGCACCAAAATGATGGCGTGCCGGTTAGAAAGGCAGTGTCAAGTTCAGGTGTACCAATAGGGACATCTCTAGCTCTCTCAGCCAGTTCTATGTGTGTGTGTGTGTGCGTGTGTGTAAACATTGAACAACAAGAGAGGTGTGAGATTTCTACAAGGTCACATCCACTAATGTGAGAATAATATATTGAAAGTATAATCCCTTGTTGAGCTAAAATATGCATTACTTGCTAATTAGCCTCTTAAATAGCCCCAAAACACACTAAAAATGCTCTTTTAGAGTAAAACCCTAAAACGGGGAGTGGTTTGAGAGAGTTCAATGAAAACCCTAAAACGGGAAGCGGTTCGAGAAAGTTTAGTGAAAGCCCTAATTTTTGGGGCGCCCTTCCACATGTATAAATAGGCAGGCTGCCCCCATTTAGCCATCATCCTTGTTTGTAGGTTACACCAGCCCACACACCCTCTGCTGCTATTGGCGCCCAGTTTCCAGCCTACAGCCCACCTCCATCTGCTGTCCAGCCATCATCGACTGCAGCCACATCATCTTCAGCCTGTCCATTGTTGTAGGCGACAGCTCTCATCTGCTGGTGACTGCTCCAAAATGTCCCAGACTGTTGTTCAGCCTGCTGTCCATCATCTCCAGGGTCAGCTAGCCTGCATTTTCAGCATTGCAGGCCCTGATACTCTTAGACACTGTTTCAACCTGCTTTTTATAGCAGACTGTGCACAGTTTCCAACCCCCGATCAGTGGTACACTGCTGCATTTACCAATTTCCAGCCTCCAGCCTCCAGCCTGCTGCTGCATTTTGGTGACCAACCTGCTGTCATTCACTATTCAGTACTCCTACACTCTGATTGGTGGTCACAGACTTGGGATCCGTCTTCAGTGGATGTCACACTCCGACATTGCTCTGCCCTTGAGCACACTGTACACTCTTACATTCATTTACAGCATTCATTTACTTCAGAGTTGTGTTCTCTCTCTCCCTTCTTCTGTTTGTGTTTCAGTTTTTGTGTTTGAGTTTTGAGTTTTGCGTTTAGGGTTTGAGTTTTGCCCTCTATGTCTGTGTCTGTGTCTTTGTGTTTCTGTCGTGGTCCTACACTCTGTGTGTCCTCAGTGCAAACCCTAGCAGTCTTCTTAACATGGTATCAGAGCCGGTGCTCTTGTAAAGAGTATCCTGCGAATATTGTTGAGAGCTAGTCTTTGTGCAAGGTACACAATACAACTCGTAACCGAATCACAATGTCCCAGACACCTTCTTCTCTAGTTCCTATGATGTCTTATCAGGCTTCTCCATCATTGGAGGCCCTAAGACGGCATTATGAACTCGATGAGGAGGACGACACTCCACCTTCACCAAATTTCACTAACATGATAGAGGAGGACTTTGGGGAGTACTATCACAATAAGTACGGTGATGTTTACACCCCTCCTACCAGTTTTGCTGCCACATCCGGACCGGTTGGTGAGGTTGGCCACCTCTCTAATCATGGAGGACATATGGCATTCGGAACGTCTAGCGATCCATCTTCAACATCTCCGCTAGGTCCAATGTCACGTTTGTACAATTCTTTTGTGTTGCATGAATCAAAACCCTCGCCTGTTTCTTCTTTTGAGGTACAGGATCCGGATGGCTTTGCGTATGTGAACTTCAAAAGAGGGGGCTCATGAAGCAAACGAAATTCAGGTACATCTACAGCTTCTGTTTCATTTGAGTATATTACACACTTCTCACTTCCCTCCCATCCCACCCTCTTCTATATCACACCTTGATCATCTCTCATCATCTTTCCAAAATCTTGGATTATACTCCACATCTGCATCACACACCCTAGGGGTTGGATCTACCATCTCCGCTTCTAGCACCTTTTCCTTCTCCACTCCATTCTCTACCTCTTTGCACCATGGTACTTCGTCAGGGGTAATGCCACCCTTTAACACAGTGCTACTCACATTTCAGCAAATGAGCACACCCATCACTCCTGGGTCGATTGTGATGGGCATCCCCCTCACTATCCCCAGCTTCACATCTCCCATGATCACTCATACGCAGGGGTTTCCATCCTCAGCTTATGGTGCATCTTCACACTCTCCTTGGGTTACACCTACGCAAGGATTCCCGTCTTCTACTCCCAATGTTCCCATCCCACCTCCTTGGGTTCCTGCCCATGCCTAGTCAGCCCATCCCTACCTATGGATCCACCTTGCACAGTACCTGTATGCCTGATGGGCACTCTGGGGCCCATTTCCAATTGTACTCCACTCCCCCATCCTACCACCACTACACTTTTTCACACTATCCATCTTCGAGCCCTACCACTCCTATTGCAACGGCCAAGAATGCCTTCACAGATAAGACAGATTTTAACTGGTCAAATTTCACTACTTGGTCGAATTTCATGCAACAAGTGCTTGAGTCTTAGGGTTTTTGGGACCTCATCATTGGTCTAGAGCCTATGTTGGACCCTCAACTAGCTCACCCTGACTACATCCATCAATGGAGAGTTCGCAATGCTACAGCCAATGTTGAGCTGATACATGGATTGCTTCTTGAGTTTCACTCTCAGTTGCAGCACTTCCCGCTCACGTCAGAGCATTGGAGTCACCTTCTCGATCGCTATGCAGCTCGTGATCGTATTCGGTACATCAATCTCGACTTTGAGCTTCAAGAGTTCTCTCTTAAGGAAGGGGATGATCTAAAAGTCAAGTTGGCTGACTATAGGCAGTTACTTGCCGAGTTTGCCACTACTGGGTCTCCAAAGTCAGATGACGATCAGGTTACATTCTTCTTGAATAAGTTTCCCACAAAATACTTCAATTTCATTCAACACATCATCTCCCAACCTTGATTGCCAACCTTCTACGAGTTTGAGTGCCAGTTCTTGCGTTATGCAAGGCTGCATGATCAAGTCCACAAGAAATCCTCATCACAGCCTTATTCAAAGCAGAGGGGGTTGGTTGCTTCTTCTTCGGGAGGGAAAACCACCAGTGGCAAGAACTCGCTAGATGCGAAGGCAAGCCAATCAAAGGGTGACACTTCTTCCTCCGATGGAACCAAAGAATCAAGAACTATCTGGCAACAACTCCCTAAGAAAAACCAGTTTTGCACACACTGCTAGAGAGCAGGCCATGTGGATGAGGAGTGTCACTCCAAGGCCCAAGGTCTTCCACCTAAAAAGCCTCAGCAGACCGCTGTGACTTCACAGTCCAGTGGGGCTATGCCTTCCACTGTTGCCCCATCTGCTCCTCCAGCCCCCACAGCGACTATTGGACATGTGGCACCCAAATAGCCTGAGCGGCCATCCTTCTCTACTCATGAAGGATTGGTTGATTGGTCTACATGTTCTGATCCCGTTGCACTTCATGCATCTATCTCACCTTCCTCCCCACCTCATCAGGCATTCCCTTGGCAGAGTCCTACTACTGGACGTACGCGATGGTGGCCACCTTTTTAGACTAGCATGTCTATAGGTCCTTTTGCATACCCTAGGTCAGTCTAGCATTCATTTTTCGCATTCTTAGAGTCGGACCCATAGGATGTTTGTCTCTATATTTTAAGTCTTCCACTGTATTTACTCACACACACATACACATTTGCATCTTTGCACTTGTTCCTTCAGTTGGCTTTTCATTTTAGTTTGTTTTGTTTCTTGGAGCATCTCACTACTGACCTCTGTGATTATAGACTTTGATTTCCTTTGTAGGTTTTGTTTTCAATATAGGGCTAACATGTAGGTTTGCCCAGTCCTACCTGGGTTGGAGACTTGGGATGTGCGCTCTTCCTTCATGGTTTCATCATCCTTGGAGTTTTGCTCTTCTACTAGCATGGAGGCTTCCCCTCCCAAGGCGGATCGTGTAGCATCTCTCTTGATGCTATCATGGCGGTGACTTCTACCTAGCTCTTCCAACTGGGATGCTTCCTCCTCCTCTTCATTCCTTATGGTTCTCGGCACCACACAAAGACTGACATCAAGCTCATCTTCCTTCTTCGGCATCTACATCCAGGTTGAGAGGGGGTTCCTACCCTTCTTGGTATTCTACAGGCTTCAGCACTTTGTCTTCGACATCTGCTTCTCCCCCTTGTTGTACCTTACCCTTTGCATTGCATGATTTCATCATCTTTGTACTAGGGCGCTTAGGCAAGTGAACGATTTCCCCATGAGGGACACTATCCAAGTGGCACCTGCTACATGAGCATTCTTCAGCATGTAGCATACTTTGCATCTCATTGTGCAGAGCACCACTTGAGCGGATCCTAAGTTGTTTCCACCGGCAGCTATTGTTACCACACCACCATCCTTCTTCATCACATGGATACCTCATCACCTACTTTTCCTCATCATCAACACTCTGAGTGGATGGGTTAGCTTGTACTGTTTTGTGATGTGTTGGGTGTACCCTCCCTACTCCCGTCTTCTAGGTCACTATTCCTTAATCGGCCGCATCCCATAAAATTTACCACACTTATTCCAAAAAAAAAAAAAAACAGCACACAAAAGTTCCATGTAGTTCTATCCACCTTTGTAGGGCTTGGTAGGCCATTGGCAGCCGACATGCACTCTTTGTCTGATGCCCTGTCCTCTCTGGGGTGACTACTTGGATTTCCTTGGTAAGATAACCATTGCCTCTGTAGTCTTGGTAGGCCACTCGGTAGTCAACATGCACCCTTTGTCCGATGCCCTGGCTGCTTTGGGGTGGGACGCCTTGGGGTAAGTAACCATCACAATGGCTGGCCTAACCTTTCGGCTCAGTTTTGGGCCTGAGAGGGGGTGTTGAGCTAAAATATGCATTATTTGTTGATTACCTCTTAAACAACCCCAAAACACACTAAAAATGCTCTTTTAGAGTAAAACCCTAAAACTTGGAGCAGTTCAAGAGAGTTCAATGGAAACCCTAAAACGGGGAGTGGTTCGAGAAAGTTTAGTGGAAACCCTAATTTTTGTGGCGCCCTTCCATATCTATAAATAAACAGGCTGTCCCCATTTAGCCATCATCCTTATTTGCAGGTTACACTAGCCCACACACCCTCTGCTGCTGTTGGCGCCTAGTTTTCAGCCTACAGCCCACCTCCATCTGCTGTCCTCCAGCCATCATCTTCAGCCTGTCCATTGTTGTAGGCGACAGCTCTCAGCTACTCGCGACTGCTCCAAACTGTCCCAGACTATTGTTCAACCTGTTGTCCATCATCTCTAAGGTCAGCCAGCCTGCGTTTTCAGCATTGCAGGCCTTGACACTCTCAGGCACTATTTCAGCTTGCTGTTTACAACAAACTGTGCACATTTTCCAGCTCTCGATCGGTGGTACACTGCTGCATTTACCAATTTTTAGCCTCCAGCTTGCTGTGTTTTGGTGACCCGCCTGCTGCCATTCACTATTCAACACTCCTACAGTCCGACTGGTGGTCACAGACTTGGGATCCGTCTCTGGTGGACGTCGCACTCCGACATTGCTCTGCCCTTGAGCACACTGTACACTCTTACATTCATTTAGAGCATTCATTCACTTCAGAGTTGTGTTCTCTCTCTCCCTTCTTCTGTTTGTATTTGAGTTTTTGTGTTTGAGTTTTGAGTTTTGTGTTTAGGATTTGTGTTTTTGTCGTTGTCGTACACTCTATGTGTCCTCAGTGCAAACCTTAGAAATCTTCTTAACATCCCTAAGGTACTATAGTACCACACCCAAAGTGGGTGTTCACATGGGAAAAAAACCCTTCTCTTGCTAGAGGGTAAAGAGTGTATATGGATAAGGGAGCATTTACACTAGAACAATGGAGAAACACGATAAATGTAACATCTCGAGGTCTTGGCAACAATAATTAAGCACAAAATCAATCAATCGCTTGGGGCATATTTGCAAGCTATTTGTTAGAATGGATATTTAGTCATTTTGAGCTTGAAGAGTAGCTTGGCCTTTGTTGGGAATAAAGGGCCATCGTGCCTTTTACATATGCACCGATGTGGACACACACCCTTAGCACATTTGTACTTTTTTATATATATCTATCTAAAATCTAAAGAGGTACACACACAAAAAGATTGTACCCAAGAACATCTTGCATCTCTCTCTCTGACTCTCACTCTCTACTTTTGCTCACGTTTTGCTCTCTACCTGACATTTTCATTATAGGACATTGCATCGCCACTGCTCATTGCTCACTTCAAACTAGTATCAGAGTTACGACTAAGGTGTTCGCACTTCTCGGAGTCCGCTTAGGTCGGCTCATCATTGTTCTTTCACTGGATAGACAGGCGACAATTCCAGGTTGCATGGAGGTCAAAATTGTCATTTCTTGGTCAGACGCAATCATGCACAGGTCACACACTTCAAGCGCAGGTCAAAATGTCATTTTTCAGGTGAAAAGCAGGTCATGCGAGCAGGCAATGGGCTGGTGGTTGTAAACAGGGAAAATTCGTCACTTTTCTTTTGCAAAATTTTTTAATTTTTTCAAAGGTTCCCTGCAAGCAAGCCCTTTGCTCACTGACGGGCGATCTTGCATGTAAGCACAGTTTTTGGGCAAATTTGTGCCAAAAATTTGGGGATTTGTCCAGATTTGATGCGAGCAAGACAGAACAATGATATTTGTCTCAGAAATTGTAGGAATTTGTGATATTTTGCTTCGACATTTGGGGCTTTTCATGTACATGCAAGAATTGGGCTGCAATTTACCCAATTTCTCGACATTGATGCACATTGGACCCAGTGCAATTTGGGTCTTTTGCTGTTTGGGCAAAATTTGTGCACCATTTGGTCATTTTATGTACATGCGAGTTTAATTCCATGCAATTGGGACATCTAGCACTTGGAAAATTTGGGGGCTTTGCTGAAATTGCTCTATTTTGGCAAAATTGGCTTATTCTATGCATGTCAAAGATAGTGCAGATGTATGGTTGATGGTTTGAGCACAAAAATTTTGGGGCTTTTGACCGTGCATGTCAAATTTTGTGCCCATGGGTGAATGTACAACAGAAATTGCAGCTAAAATTTGGGATTTCTCATGTAATGTGATGTATTTATCCTTGGAATAGTTGTAATCAGTTGTGGAGTGTTGTAGCACAAGGTTTAGTGCTTCTGAAAATTTATTTGCTGATCTGAAATTTTTGCTTTTACATGGTTATTTATTGCTGGTTGGTACTTATTTATACCTTGGTCACTTGTGTGACTGTTTGGGCCTGCATTTGCTGAATTTTTTTGTCACATTTGGGCTGAAAATCATGGCTGGCAGCAGTGACACCAGTCATCTCATGCACACTAAGAAGCTTGAAGGAACACATAACTTTGTAGTTTGGCAAAAACAATGCTATAATATCCTGTTGCAGAAGAAGCAGGCAAGGCCGATTAAGACCAAAGGGGGAAAGCCCATAGATATGGAACAGGAAGACTAGGATGAGTTAAAATGAGCTTGCACTCTCAACCATCGAGCTATCGATTTTTGATGCCTTGCTATTTAACATTGAAGGTTTGGATTCTGTATATGCTATTTGGACTCAATTGGAAGAACTGTATGCCTAGAAGAGTGCTGCAAGCAAAGTTTACTGGTTGAAAAAGCTTGTGGATTTGCGTATGAAAGAGGGTACAACAATGTCTACTCACTTGAGTGAGTTTAACTCCATTTTCAGCTAGCTGGTTGCCTTGAAGTTCAAGATTGATGAAGAATTTAAGGTTATGTTCTTGCTTTGCACTCTGCCAGAGAGTTGGGATACATTCAAGACTGCTATGAACAATTCTAATGCGATGCTTTTGTATGCTAATATAGAGAGTGCTCTACTCATGGAAGAAATGAATCGACAAAACAATGCATCCAGTAAGTCTTCCAGTGCTTTGCATACTAGGGGCATATCACAACAGAAAGGAAAATCTGATAGCAAGGGATGCAGTAAATCATGTGGCAAGGATGTTGAATGCCATCATTGTGGCAAGAAGGATCACTTTAATCGTGACTACTACAAATGGAAGAAAGAGAAAGGAAAGGGCAAGAAGAGAGATGATAGCAAGGAAGAGAAGAAAGAGAGTTAGCCTATGAAGAGCAGTGTCAAAATTGAAGAGGTGAATGTAGTCACTCATGATAGTGATGGTGGGAATGATGTACTCTTTGTCTCTTCACACTTTATTACACATTGTTGAGAAACACTTCACTCGCAGTTTGCGTTTTTGCGCTTCTGTATTTTGCGTTTAGAGTTTGCAGCCCCAAAAAGGAGCACCATCCTAGACTGACTATGCCTATTTATAGACCACTCTTTCATTCATTCCTCACGGTTGATTCATTCAGTCTCTCACCTCTTCTCTCCAGCCTCTCCACTACTCTCACACCCCTTCAAGAGGACATTGCGGTTCGTGGTTCGTGGCTGTCTTCATCATCTTCCTCGTGCTATGGCACCCTTGTTCCCTTGTATCACATTCACTCCATGATTCAGGTCTTCATCATTCCATTCATCAGAGTTTCTTCTCTCTTCTCTTCTCTTCTCTTCTCCATGTTTCCCAAGTTCACTCTGTGTTGCTCCCTCCAAACCCTACTGTCTCGCTGGTACATCATCTTTTGACACACATGCTTTACTTGCAGATACAGATGATGACATGCACACTTGGATTCTAGATTCAAGTGCTTCCTTTCATGTCACCCCTCATCGTGAGTGGTTTTTTTACTATATAGGGGGTTGACATGGTGTTGTCCATCTTGGGGACAACTATGCATGTGACATTGTAGGTATTAGGAGTGTGCAGTTGCAGTTTTAGCATGGTTGTATATTCACACTTCAGTATGTACAGCATGTACCTTAACTCAATAAGAGCTTGATTAGCATAGGGCAGCTAGATGACGATGGATTTCATACCACCTTTGGTGATGGGAAATGGAAGATCTGTAAGGGATCTAGAGTGATTATCGGAGGTTGTAAAAGTGATATCTTGTATCCTCTCCATGTATCTACTGTGCATGATCATGTGGTTGCCGTGACCGAGCAGCCAAGTGTTTATTTATAGCATGGCTGGTTGGGACACATGATTCAAACTGGAATGAAAGTGCTTTCTCGTTTGGGTTACTTGCCTTGTCTTCATTATGCTAATTTTGAGCATTGTGATCATTGTGTTTATGGTAAACATTCACAGATGTCTCATAAGAAGTCTCTTTCGTTGAATTCTTTCCCTCCAGAGTTAGTACATTCCGATGTATGTCAGATGCCAGGATTATCTTTAGGGGAAAAGAAATACTTTGTCACCTTTGTCGATGATGCTACACGGAAGGTATCGGTTTTTACCCTATTCATAGCAAGGACGAAGTGCTTGACAAGTTTCAAAAATTCTTGGCATTGGTTGAAAATCAAACTGATAAGACACTTAAGTGTCTTCGCTCTGACAATGGTGGGAAATATGTGTCCAAGGCCTTTCAAGAATTTTGTGATAGTAAAGGGATAAAGAGGGAGCTCACTATCCCTCATAATCCACCCCAAAATGGAGTTGTAGAGCGTATGAATCGAACCATATAGGATAAAATCCGTACTATGCTGTCTCATGCTGCATTGCCCCCTGGCTTTTGGGTAGAGGCTATTATGACAGCTATTCACTTGATTAATCGGTCATTGAACAGGTCTTTTGGGGGGTGAATCCCTTAGGAAGCATGGTCGGGCAAGCCATCTTCATATGCTCACTTCAAAGTGTTTGGTTGCGAGGCTTTCGTGCACATTCATAAAGAAGAACATAGCAAAGTTGAGCCAAAGTCCTATAAATGCATTTTCCTAGGATATGGTGATGAGGGTGAAATGGGGTATAGATTATGGGATCCCAAGAAAATGAAAATAGTACCTAGTAATGATGTTATCTTCCGAAAAGATTGCATGCATAAACAGCCCGAAAAGTCTGAGGAGGTCCATAGGTTGTATTCTGGGAAGAAATACCTTTTGGATAGCAAAATGTGCCCACTGTACAACAGAAAATGCCTTCTGTAAATGAACCTGCAAATGCAAAAAATAATGCTGGAAATGAACAGCCAGCCATTTTCCATAATGATGAGCCACTAGATGACAAGAACAGCCAGGACAGCAAGCTGTTAATGCTGATTTGCAGACTGAAATGCCAGGACAGCAAGCTGAAAATGGAAATTTGCAAGCTCAAGAGCCAGTAAACAATGATCATTGGGTTAGGAGATCATCTAAGGCTACTAGACAACTTGATAGATTCATTCCTAATGCAAACAATGTGGCTAATTATGTCATGTTGGCAAACTATGGTGAACCGACTTGCTTCAAGGAAGCAATGGACAGATAGGACAACAAGAAATGGTATAAAGCCATGTTGTCAAAGATGGAATCTCTTGAGAAAAATGGCACTTGGGACTTGGTACAGTCAAAAAACCCTTCCGTGCAAATGGGTTTACAAGATGAATGTCACTTCTGGTTCCTCGCCAAAGTACAAAGCAAGATTGGTTGCGAAGGGGTACAAGCAGGAACATGGAGTTGACTTTGATGAGATCTTCTCTCCTGTAGTCAAGATGACTACATTGAGAACCATTTTGGGCTTGGTTGTAGGTGAAGATATGGAGCTCATACAAATGGATGTAAAGACTGCATTCTTACATGGTGATATGCATGAAGATATATATATGCAGTAGTCTGAAGGATTTGTGGCAAAAGGGAAAGAGAAGATGGTATGTAAACTCAAAAGGAGTTTGTATGGGCTGAAACAAGCACCAAGAGAATGGTATCATAAGTTTGATACATTTATGCAATGTCAAGGTTTTCATAGAAGTCAAGTTGATCACTGCTTGTACACCAAGAAGGTAGCAGATGGTAGCCTGATTATCTTGGTTCTGTATGTTGATGACATGTTGATTGCTGGCAAGGATACTCATGCCTTGGACTCATTGAGGCAAAGTCTTCATGGGAGCTTTGACCTGAAGGATCTCGGTGATGCAAATCACATTCTTGGCATGTGAATACTCAGAGATAGGTCAAAAGGATTACTCTATCTATCTCAGCAAGAGTATATCTCCAAGGTTTTGCAGCGTTTCAATATGGGAGGGGAGAAAACAATTGGGGTTCCATTGCCTCCATATGTGAAACTCGGTATAGAGGACAGCCCTACATCTGATAATGAGAAGGCTGAAATGGCCAAGATATCATATGCTTTAGCTATTGACAATTTTATATATACTATGGTTGCTACATGTCCTGACATTGCCTTTGCAGTGAGAGTGGTTAGTAGATACATGGCAAACCCTAGTAAAAAGCATTGGGAAGCAGTGAAAGTATTATGAAATACCTCAAAGGCACAAAGGATTTGTGCATCTGCTTTGGAAAGCAGAAGGCATTTGTCATTGGCTTTACGGATGCAGACTGCAGAAAGTCCACTTCTGGGTATGTGCTTACCTTCACAGGAGGAGCAATATCTTGGATCTTCAAGCTACAAAAGTGTATTGCATTGTCTGCTACAAAGGCAGAGCAAAGTATGTGGCTGCCATTGAGACATGCAAGGAGGCTTTATGGCTTTCACGTTTGGTGGGAGAGCTTGTCATTAAAGAGTTACCTATTCTCCATTGTGATAGTTAGAGTGCTATCATGCTAGCACGGAATCCCATCTTTCATGCAAAGACAAAGCACATACAGATGATGTATCACTTCACTAGAGATGTACTTGACAATAAGACCATTGAGCTTGTCAAAGTGCATACAGACGATAATCCTACAGATTTTCTCACGAAGGGTCTTCCAACAAAGAGGTTTTCTCATTGGAGACAGATGACGGGAGTTGGATAGATATATGTATTTCATCTTTGTACATACTTAGACTTAGTTGATTCTTTCTCCTCTTAAGGCACATTGCCTTTAAGTGGGAGGTTGTTGGGAATAAAGGACCATTGTGCCTTTTATATGTGCATGGGTGTGAACACACCCTTGGCACATTTGTACTTTCATATATATCTATCTAAAACCTAAAGAGATACACACACAAAAAGATTGTACCCAAGAACATTGTGCATCTCTCTCTCTGATTCTCACTCTCTACTCTTGCTCATGTTCATACAAAGGCATTCTTGAATGATTTAAAGGTTTTAGGACCACCATAAATGTTCAAAAGAAGATACTAATGTTTTCTGCTTTGAATGTTATGCTTCAAAAGCATATAGCAATTTCAACCCCTTTAAAGTGACAGGGGCTTTGTGCCTTTGTTTGTCCCCAAGGGTTGCAACCTTGGGACACAACAACTATAGCATTGAGGTTAGGCTTCCAAGCTTGTCTAGTTTAAGCTTGGAAGCCTAACCTTATAGAAAGTGTAGTAGGTTATTGATTTGGTGGGTCAACTTAAGAAGGCTAGTAAGATTTTGGATGTTAGTGGGTATGCTATACATATCATGCAAAGGCATTCTCGAATGATTTAAAGGTTTTAAGACCACCATAAATGTTCAAAAGAAGATACTAATGATTTCTTCTTTTAATGTAATGCTTCAAAAGCAGATTAATTTCAGTCTCTTTAAAGTGAAAGGGGCCTTGTGCCTTTGTTTCTCCACAAAGGTTGTAACCTTGGGACACAACAAGAAGCAGCATTGAGGTTATCGTTGCAGCAGCATTGATTCCGCATGCAAAAGAGGACTCCCTATATGAAATTATTGTGGTTGAAGAGGCCAACCTTTGAAAGACTACCGTCAACTTATGAATGGTGAAGCCTACTATGCATTTGCTAGGGGTAGACACCCAATTTCTAGGTATCATAATGTCTAGGTTGAGTCTAATTTGACCTTTACACAGGCCATCAATGTTTTCCCTTACTACAAGCTTAGCCTTTCATCTGTGCCTATATGTAGGCAATCAAATGTGTATATATTTCAATATTTTGCACTTGTTTTTCATCACTTGCGAGCCTTGTTCCTCTATGCTATTCTCTTGTGTTCATTTTCCTTCGTCCATTAACTTTGTGTGTCTTTGTTTCCATCATGTTATTAGAGCACGATGTCTATCCTTACCACATTAACCTCAATGAAGGTCATCACTAGCTATTTGTGGAATCCTTGCAATCAATGGACGTATGTTCGTCATGGCAAAAGGCTTCACAATTGATTATATTTACTAGTGTTATGGTGTAGCAATGCTTGCACTTGTCTATACATTCAATTGATCATTTTGCAAGGTTTTGCAACTCCATTTTGCTCTGGCTGCATTATTCATCTATTTTAACATGAATTATGATCAATTTAAAATAGGAGTTTCAATGTAGAGATGGAGGAAACGAATCTTCTTTCTCTACTAGGATTGCTTTCAATATACATGGAATGGCAACACCTTCTCAACCAGCCTCTTGCGGTAAACAAAGCACTTTTTAGCTTGTTTTCTAATTTTAGTGGGATTCCTTTCAATGTTGCATGATCTCCTTTCTTTAAGGAAATGATGACAAAGATTGTTGAGTTTAAGCCTACCTATACATTATCCACATATAATGCTTTGCAAGAAAAGTTGTTCAAGGATGAGGTTTTGGAGTGCAACATAGGAGTCTCAATGTAGAGGTGGAGAAAATGAATCCTCTTTTTCTACCAGCAGTGCTTTCAATATACATGGAATGGCAAAACCTTCTTAACCAGCCTCTCGAGGTAAACAAGGCACTTACCTTGTTTTTAAAATTCTTGTGGGATTCCTTTCAATGTTGCATGATCTCCTTTCTTTAAGGAAATGATGACAAAGATTGTGAAGTTTAAGCCTACCTATACATTATCCACGTATAATACTTTGCAAGAAGAGCTCTTCAAGGATAAGGTTTCTAGTGTAAAATAGGAGTTTCAATGTAGAGGTGGAGGATACAAATCTTCTTTCTCTACTACTAGTGCTTTGGAATGGCAACACCTTCTCAACCAACCTCTCGAGGTAAACAAAGCATGTCTTTTGCTTCTTGGCATCCCCAATGTAAGGCAAACATTGATACTCATTAGCCTATTTTTAAAATTTTTATGGGACCATCCCTAGAAAGTTACGATAACATAGCCAATAGTTCCAGTTGAAAGGAATTAGCCGCCAACCAATCCTTTGTTGAATGCCAACAAACCTTTTGAACAACAAGCCACCAAGAACAAACCAAATGATTTACCAAAAAGGAGGATGTTGAGAAGCACGTATCAATATTTTGAGACTATGCCACCACGAGGGTGCACAAGTTTCGAGAGCTACTTGTGAAGGTGGTTAGTGAAACCAACCTTCCTTCCGTGGATGGGTGGTAAATCCTTGATTACAACTTAATTACAGTAGCAAACAATTAGTGCAAATCTGAAAATACAAATTTGCCTACTGATCTTGGACAATGCACACCTGATTGGCCCCAAAATTGGCACCCCTTTCGATATTTCTTTAGCTTTATTGAAGAAGAATTTGATTTACAATGGGATTCTCCCAATCCCTTTCGGTAATCCAATTACCCTTGCTGTGATGAATCACCAGCAAGTCTCTAATCTGATTTGCCCCTTGATTCGGGCAATCAATTGGCCTTCACTCACTTTGATGGAGATGGAAAATGCCCCAAATTCAATTATTTGATGGTCCCTCCACTTGAATAGACTAAAACAGTTGTAGTCTTGTAGAATCCAAGTCTTGGAGCTTCCAATTTTTGGCATGCTTCCTAAGGCTACTAAACCCTAATTTCTACTGTAGATTAGGGTTTACAACAGAGAAATCTGAAATTTCTCAGCCTCCAAGGGTCCAAATGTTGAGATCTTTGGAGCAAAGCTGTGAAATGGTTGGGAGATGAGAGGGAAAGCTATAGAGAGAGAAAATTCAGAGTTTTGTCTCGAAGAATGACTAAAAATCAGTCAAATATAGCTACTGCCCTGCCACCACAGCTTGTAGATGCAAAGAACTGAAGAAAATCAGTCATTTTCTGCTACTGCCCTGTCTCAACAACCTATAGATGTTGTCTCTTGCTGTTGATTGGTCTTCTTCTGCCCTTGGCAACCTCAAAAGGTCCTCCAATGGCTGCAAATCAGACCAGCAGCCTCTCCTCCCTCTCTCTTGCAAGCTGAATTGATAAAAATGCCTCTCTCCAGCCTCTAAATACGTTTTCAGTCTTGCATGGGCATTTTGGACAAGTGGTAGCCTTCCCAAATGGTTTTTCCAGTATTTTTCATTATTAAATATTAATTTTTAGCCTTTAAATACTGAAATTTTATCTAATAATTATTTCGATGCCTTGAAAATAATCTGATTGGCCAATAATTAAATTGGCTAAGCAACTTCCATTGCTGAATATCTCTGCACCATCTTTGACCATCAGATTAGCATTAGATACCATTAAACGCCACTTCTCTAGTGGCGTTTAATGGTACCAACTGACACTTATGGCCAAAATGAATGATCTAGGCCAACAACTGGCACCAGATACCACTAAGTACCTATGCGGTATAACTTATAGCAACTTTTACCTTTGATATCCCATGATTTCTTCGAGTCTCGAGCTCGAAAATTTACTTCAACCCCAGTTGCACCTCACACGTGCAACAATTACTTAATCATGTGATTAAAAATTAATCCACATGTTAAGTGAGGTTTCAAAAATACATGTTCTCATGACAATTAGTCAACACTTTTATACATCAATCCCATCAAGGAAATAGGTCTTCAATGTTTCAATGACTCCATCCTTCCATGATGCATGCATAAACACCATTTTCCAAACCTTTTGACACATGGCTGTTAGGGGTTTCACCAAGCTAGTAAAATAGGTCTCAAAGAATTCATTAGTGAGGCCATCCCAACCAAGACTTTTCTGAAGGAAAATGCAATAAAACATCCATAACGTCATCCTCACGAATGTCACTTTCCAAAGCAACATGAGGCATGCTGAACTCCATTCAATCTCAATCTCATTTTTACAAGTTTCAAGTGATTTAGCTTTGCTACCCACACCCCATTCCCGGAGAACATCTCAACCAAGGTTGCGCGACATTGTCTCCATCCACTCGAGACCTATTTCCAGCCTCCATTGCGGAGTCTACATCGATTTCTGTTTTGTTTGTTGATCAGTTGTGGTGAACTGTTGCGTTTATGATCTATTACTCCTATATGGATTGCCACGTCGTCATACCTACATTTTCTCTGATGTCAATCTGCCCATGTCATCAAACCTACATTCTTTTACCATCAATCTGCTATGTCATCATCAACAATTGTGTTTGTTGGTTTTCTCTCTCCTCTACTTGTCCGTCAGCATCATTTTTGCTGTGTTTATTGATGTCTGATATCTTGGAGGCTACCTAGCTACATTTCAAGATCCATCAAACGCACTCTTGAGTTCTTTATCTCTTCCTTAATCCTCAAGACATGAGAGTTTGAGGCTCATTATTCATTCCCTGCATGGTTTGTTTGCTACATGAGCATTGTATATTCTGTATTCATTTACAGTTTTTTTCAGTGTGTTCATTGACTTTGAGTTACCCTAACCCTAATTGTGTTTTGTGTGAGTTTATGTGTTGTCATACACTATTATTTGTGTTTGTGCGTTAGATATATAGCCCTTTGCAAAGGGAGGCATGGTGAATGCTATATTGCTTTTGCACATTGCTAATTAATGGCTCAAAAGAGTAAAAGGCCCTAGATGGGAAGTCCCACAAGAAGCAATCAATCAATAACCTGTTGAGCTCAAAGGCACGAGGATCAACACACACAATGCTTGCTAGTAGCACATAGAGAGAGAGAGAGAGAGAGAGACTCTGTGTGTGTGTGTGTGTGTGTGTGTGTGTGTGTGTGTGTGTGTGTGTGTGTGTGCGCGCAGAGTAGTGAGGAGAGTGAACACAACTTGTGGGTGGTATAATGACAAGTGTACCTCTTTCGATTTTCAGATAGATATATATATGAAAGTACAAGTGTGCTAAGGGTGTGTCCACACGTGAGCACATATAAAAGGCACGAGGGCCCTTTATTCCCAACAACCTCCCACCTAAAGGCAATGTGTCTTAAGAGAAGAAAAGAATTAGCTAAGTCTAGGTATGTACAAAGCTGAAATATATATATCTATCCAACTCCCATCATCTGTCGGCAATGAGCAAACTGCTCTGTTGGAAGACCCTTCTTCGTGAGAAGGTCTGCAAGATTATCATCTGTATGCACTTTGACAAGCTTAATGCTCTTGTTGTCAAGTACATCTCTAATGAAATGATACTTCACCTGTATGTGCTTCGTCTTTGCATGAAAGACGGGATTTCGTGCTAGCATGATAGCACTTTGACTATCACAATGGAAAATAGGTAACCCTATAATGCCAAGCTCTCCCACCAGACGTGAAAGTCATAAAGCCTCCTTGCATGTCTCAATGGCAGCCATATACTCTACCTCTATAGTAGACAATGCAACATACTTTTGTAGCTTGGAGATCCAAGAGACTGCTCCTCCTATAAACATAAACACATACCCAGAAGTGGACTTTCTGCAATATGCATGACCAACATAGCCTGCATCCGAAAAGCCAACGACACATGCCTTCTGCTTTCCAAAGCAGATGCACAAATCCTTTGTGCCTTTGAGGTATCTCATAATACTTTTCACTGCTTCCCAATTCTTTTTACCAAGGTTTTCCATGTATCTACTAACCACTCCCACTACAAAGGCAATGTCAGGACGTGTAGCAACCATGGCATATATCAAACTGCCAACAGTTCAAGCATATGGTATCTTGGCCATTTCAACCTTCTCATCATCAGATGTAGGGCTGTCCTCTGCACTAAGTTTCACATATGGAGGAAATGGAACCCCAATTATTTTCCCCCCCTCCATATTGCAACACTACAAAACCTTGGAGATATACTCTTGCTGAGATAGATAGAGTAATCCTTTTGACCTATCTTTGAGTATTCGCATGCCAAGAATGTGATTTGCATCACCAAGGTCCTTCATGTCAAAGCTACCATGAAGACTTTGCTTCAGTGAGTCCAAGGCATGAGTATCCTTGCCAACAATCAGATCTACATACAGAACCAAGATAATTAGGCTGCCATCTGCTACCTTCTTGGTGGACAAGCAGTGATCCACTTGACTTCTATGAAAACCTTGAGACTGCATAAATGTATCAAACTTATGATACCATTCTTTTGGTGCTTGTTTCAGCCCATACGAACTCCTTTTGAGTCTACATACCATCTTTTCTTTCCCTTTTGCCAGAAACCTTCAGGCTGCTACATATATATGTCTTCATGTAGATCACCATGTAAGAATGTAGTCTTTACATCCATCTGTATGAGCTCCATATCTTCAGTTGCAACCAAGCCCAAAATGGTTCTTAATGTAGTCATCTTGACTACAAGAGAGAAGATCTCATCAAAGTCAACTCCATGTTCCTGCTTGTACCCCTTCGCAGCAAATCTTGCTTTGTACTTTGGTGAGGAACTAGAGTGACCTTCATCTTGTAAACCCATTTGCATGGAAGTGTTTTCTGCCCATTAGGCAACTGCACCAAGTCCCAAGTGCCATTTTTCTCAAGACATTCCATTTCAGACAACATGGCTTTATACCATTTCAAACAACATGGCTTTATACCATTTTTCTCAAGAGATTCTATTTCAGACAACATGGCTTTATAACATTTCTTACTATCCTGCCTGTCCATTGCTTCCTTGAAGCAAGACGGTTCACCACAATTTGTCAACATAACATAGTCAACCACATTTTTTGCACCGGGAATGAATCTATCAGGTTGTCTAGTAGCCCTAGACTATCTCTTAACCCAATGATCATTGTTTGCTGGCTCTTGAGCATTTTCAACTTGTTGTCCTGGCATTTCAGCCTGCAAATCAGCATTAGCAGCTTGTTGTCTTGGTTGTTCCTACACATATAGTGGCTCATTATCATTAGCAATAGCTGGCTGATCATTTCTAGCTTTTTTTTTTGCATTTGCAGGTTCATTTACAGTAGGTATTTGCTACTATACAGCCGGCACATTTTGCTGTCCAAAAGGTATTTCTTCCTGGAATACAACCTTATGGACCTCCCCAGTCTTTTCTAGTTGTTTATGCATGCGATCTTCCCAGAAGATAACATCATTGCTGCGTACTACTTTTCTTTTCCCGGGATCCCATCATCTATATCCCATTTCACCCTCGTCACCATATCCTAGGAAAATGTATTTACAGGACTTTGGCTCAAGTTTGCTACATTTTTCTTTACGAATGTGCACAAATGCTTCATAGCCAAGCACTTTTGAGTGTGCATATGAAGGTGGCTTGCTCGACTATGCTTCTTGGGGAACTCCCCTCCCAAAGACCTGTTTGGTGATCGATTAATCAAGTGTACAGCTGTCATAACAGCCTCTGCCCAAAAACCATGGGGTAATGTAGCATGAGACAGTATCGTACGGACCTTATCCTGTATGGTCCGATTCATACGCTCTGCAACTCCATTTTGGGGTGGATTATGAGGGGCAGTGAGCTCCCTCTTTATCCCTTTGCTGTCACAAAATGCCTGAAAGGCCTTAGACACATATTCCCCACCATTGTTAGAGCGAAGACACTTGAGTGTCTTATCAATCCAATTTTCAACCAATGCCAAGAACTTTTTAAACTTGTCAAGCACTTCCATCCTTGCTACGAATAGGGTAAACCCATACCTTCAGTGTAGCATCATCGACAAAGGTGATAAAATATTTATTTCCCTCTAAAGATAATCCTAGCATCTAACATACATCGGAATGTACTAACTCTAAGGAGAAGATTTCAGCGAAAGAGACATCTTATGAGGCGTCTGTGCATGTTTACCATAAACACAATGATCACAATGCTCAAAATCAACATAGAAAAGACAAGGCAAGTAGCCCAAACAAGAAAGCACTTTCATTCTAGTTTGACTTATGTGTCCCAACTAGCCATGCCACAAAGAAACACTTTGTTGCTTAGTCACAGCAACAACATGATCACTCACACTAGATACATAGAGAGGATACAAGGTATCGCTTTTACAACCTCTGGCAATCACTCTAGATCCCTTACAGATCTTCCATTTCCCATCACCAAAGGTGGTATGTAATCCATTGTCATCTAGCTGCCTTGTGCTAATCAAGCTCTTCTTGAGCTAAGGTACATGTCGTACATGCTAAAGTGTGAAGACAGAACCATGCTGAAACTGCAACTGCACACTGCCAATACTTGCAATGTCTCATGCATAGTTTTCCCCAAGATGAACAACACCATGTCGACTCTCTGTATAGTTAGAAAACCACTCACAATGAGGGGTGACATGAAAAGAAGCACCTGAATCTAGAATCCAAGTATGCATGTCATCATCCGTATTTGCAATTAAAGCATGTGTACTAAAGTGTGAAGAAACCAAGAGTACGTCATTCCCACTGTCACTGTCATGAGTGATACATTCACCTCTTCAATTTTGACATTGCTCTTCTTAGGGTGACTCTCTTTCTTCTCTTCCTTGCTATCATTTGTCTTTTTGCCCTTTTCTTTTTCTTTCTTCCATTTGTAGCAATCACGTTTAAAGTGGCCCTTCTTGCCACAATGATGGCATTCAACATCCTTGCCACGTGATTTACTGCATACCTTGATACCAGATTTGCGTTTGTGCTGTGATCTGCCTCTAGTATGCAAAGCACTAGAAAACTTACTGGATGCATTGTTCTGCCAATTCATTTCTTCCATGAGTAGAGCACTTTCTACATTAGCATACAAAAGCATCGCATTAGAATTGCTCATAGCAATCCTGAATGTATCCCAACTCTCTGGCAGAGTGCAAAGCAAGAACGTAGACTTAAATTCTTCATCAATCAAGAACTTCAAGGCAACCAAGTGGCTGAAAATGGAGTTAAACTCACTCAAGTGAGTAGACATTGCTATATGCTCTTTCATACGCAAATCCATAAGCTTTTTTAGCCAATATGCTTGCCTTGCGGCACTCTTCTGTGCATACAGTTCTTCCAATCGAGTCCAAATAGCATATGCAGAATCCAAACCTTCAATGTTAAACAGCAAGGCATCAAAAATCGATAGCTCGATGGTTGAGTGTGCAAGCTCATTTAACTCATCCCAATCTTCCTGTTCCATATCTACAGGCTTTTCCCCTTTGGTCTTAATCGGCTTTGTCTGCTTCTTCTACAATCGGATAATGTAGCACTGTTTTTGCCAAACTACAAAGTTATGTGCTCCTTCAAGCTTCTTAATGTGCATGAGATTACTGCTGTCACTACTACCAGCCATGATTTTCAGCCCAAATGTGACCAAAAAATTCAACAAATGCAGGCCCAAACTATCACACAAGTGATCAAGATACAAACAAGTACCAACCAGCAATAAATAACCACGTAGAAGTAGAAATTTCAGATCTGCAGATAAATTTTCAGAAGCACTAAACCTTGTGTTGTGAAACTCCACAACTGATTACAGCTGTTTCAAGGAGAAATACATCGCATTGCATGAGAAGTCCCAAATTTTAGCTGCAATTTCTGTTGTACATGCACCCACGGGCACAAAATTTGATAGGCATGGTCAAAAGCCCCAAAATTTTTGTGCTCAAAGCATCAACCATGCATCTGCACTGTCTTTGACATGCATAGAACAGGCCAATTTTGCCAAAATAGAGCAATTTCAGCAAAACCCCCAAATTTTTCCAAGTACTAGGTGTCCAAATTGCATGGAAAACAAAGCTCAGCAAGATGTACATTGGATGCAAGCTGAAACCAGTCTATGACTCACATAAAGCGGTAGTTCCTTCAATTAATACCTGGTCTTTTCACACACACACACACAAACAAAGACCTCACTCCCTCGCTCAACACCAGATTGGCCTCGAAGACCGGCACCCCTCTCAGTATTTCTTTATCAATTAAAAGATGGAAAGTTACAAAAATGAAATGTTCCAAAATACATAACCTATGAATAGTTGGTTTTCATCTTTTCTGAGTAAATCCCAGTTGCATAAGGACAGTATAGCATGGCTAGAACAACATCCCTTTTAGGAAAGCGTTTTCTATGACCATAACTCAATATTTCATGTGCAGAATTGCAATTTGCAAAACTCTGTATTTACTCTTCTTACTGTCCAGCATATCTAGAACAACATCCCTTTTACCCTGACATCATTCCGGCAATAAAAAAGTCCCACAAACAGCACTAAATTAGAGCTGAAAAACCTTGTTCATGTGTGGCATGGTAATCACTTTCTTTAGTTCTTGCATTGGAGAAGCCAACAGCTGCTCTTGAACCTGGACAGTGAGGCTCTTGCAATCAATAGAACTACAAAGAAAACACATAATTGTAGCTTCGATGGAATCAGTCCATCATGCAGAGCATTTCCTTTGAGAATAGAAAGAGAGTTGACCAAAGGGAGCAAGCTCTACCTTCGTACATGAGTCAAAGACAAAGAAGTACTCTCCATAGCTGATGTACTTGCAGCAATCTGTCCTAAACTCCTCAAAACTTCATTCTCAGATCTCCCCCTCATGCCTATTACTTTTTTTTTTAAATACTCTCTCTCTCTTTTGGGAATTTGTGCCACATGGCATACATGTAACAATTTTCCCGTTTAAACCTTCCGGTTTAAAATTCTCCATGATCAGTGCAAAATTTGACCTTGGCACAAACTAGAGGATTAATCCTTGTGCAAAAACAAAGATAATGACGCGAACAAATTCTAGGGTCCAAAAATAGTAACTCCCTAAATTTTAGGGATGGTGACCCTTGCATTCCTCAAGTTGTTCTGAGCAACCTTTATCATTGCAACCACATCAAAAATGTGTAATGTGGCTTAGTTATACGGTGACTTTTATTCTGTGAACATTCTCACATGTGCATCTTGTGTCTTGGCTAGGCTCATTGTCTTTAACCATCTCCAGTGGCTAAGCACACAGTCCCAAACCATTGGCATTCTATTCTTCAGTGCCCATTCAATATGGAACCGGTCCTAAGGCTCAAACAAACCATTAGTCCAATTTGTCCCAATGGCTATCTCTTTTGACCATGCAAAAGATCCCGGCTTAATTGGGGGTAAAAAGCAACAACAACTAAAGAAAAAAAAATATTTATATAAGTAAATAAGGAAAGCAACTGCAAAAAGTGTCACCACCTAGTGACACAGGCCATGCAAGATGAGTTAGACTCTATTGCCACTAACTCTACATAAGATCTTGTGGATTTACCACCTGGCAAGAAGGCCACTGGCACAAAATGGGTTTTTAAACTCAAATGCAAGGCTAATGGTACAATTGACAAGTACAAAGCACAGTTGGTAGCAAAAGGCTATGCACAGACGAAGGACATAGATTACAAAGACACTTTTGCTTCTACATCCCATATGACTACGGTGAGATGTGTGATTGCTATGGTTGGAAAGTACATCAATTGGACATTAAGACAGTATTCTTGAATGGGGATTTGCATGAGGATGTTTATGTGTCACAACCTGTAGGGTTTGTAAGCAACTTTGGAGCAAAGGAATAGCATTGGTGGCTATACTTGGACTAAACACTCTTTTGTAATAGCATAAACTATAATGTATGGAGGGAGGTACATCTCCGAGCATCGTATCATTCTCTTGAGATCTTGTCATCTAGAATATACTAAAATGGTTTGTATTTAGTGTATGTAAGCTCATGGCTACTTCTTTAGAACCTAGTTTATGTCTTAGTGTTTGAAATCCAAGAGATCTAGTGCATGCATTCTCAGGCTAGATGCATGGCTTATAGTATCACACCTTAGTAACCTTATGCATAGTCTAGATTCCAAGTATTATCGAAGTTGTGGGATGAATCTTTTATTTGTGGTGTCTAGGTAGGTTCTTATGGCATTACATGTCCAATATTATGTTCTTATTTTGCCTTGATGGTTCATGCATATCTTGGTAAAAGTAAAAGGCAACCTATTATGGTGATTTCTAACAATGGACATGAGTACAATGTAGCTTTATATCTACCATTGAGTGTGTGCAACTCACATGACGTGGGTCTTGATTGATATCTCTTACCAATATCTACTTGTATTCTTCCATGACTATTAGACTTATGTATTTGATAGGATAAGAAGAATGACCTACAATCAAGTGCTTCTAATGGCCTATATAGGCATAAATGGGAGGGGAGGTTAAAAGCCTTAGACTTTGTTGGTTTTTGTTGCATGCCTTTACCACTTCCACTTCTCATCAAACTCCACCTGCTTGTGGTGCCTTTACTCTTCTACATTGTCACCATAGCAGCGTAACAGTTAATGTGCAAGAAGGACATCATGCTCACAATCCCTTAGCAAGTGCTAGGTCAGATGGCTACTCCTAATCATAGGTGCAGGAGATACAAGTTCAAATGGAAGGATGACTCCTAGGGCAGCTTGGGTTGGTGGGAAGTAGACATAGAAGGAGGCTAATAGGGATGGAGAGTATCGATTGTGAGCCTAGTGGACATGCCTTCACCTAGGATGGGATACATGGATGGTGTAGCTTTTGATATGTTGTAGAATTTTGGGTGAGCTAAATGTTCATACTATCCTACCAATGAATCGGGCTTACATTGTTGATAGCACAACCCTTTAGTTTGGGGTTGTTTGGATTTCTACTATCACAAGCCTTCATTTGATATATGCAACCAAGTCAATCAAAATTGAGGTTCAAAAAAATCACCCTTTTTCTTTTCAAAGAAAAGTAAAAATCCTGTTTTAACACACCTCAAAACAAAGTATCCCAAGGCAAAAACACCAAGACTACAAAGCAACCTTGTAAGGGACTTCCATATCAAGAATTATATAACACATGGAAGTCTATTACAAAGCTTGAGTGAATAGCTAGTCGAAAGGTCTATAATGCTAAACCATATGGGTCTAGAAGAGGAAAAGGGTGCCAAAATCCTATGTCCTAAGAAAAGCATCTCTCCTCTTCATAGTCTCCAAGCTGCTTTGCATTCTCTCCCATCTCCCACAAAGAGTATGCATAGTCTCTTTCCAAATCCTAGTGAAAGTATCTATAGTAGATATGTCCAAAAAAATTAATAACATGGCTACATCTAGCTATCCCTATGTACCAAGCAATAATGCTAGCTATGAGCTCCCATCTATGGCAATGCTCTTGAGTGCATACTGTCTGTGAGAATTCTAGCATGAAAGTCCTACTCACAAGCTAATCCAAGATGAGATAAGCCAAACACCCATGTGCATCCTCATACCCACAAGTTAGGCCTCTGTTGGTGACCCATGCAACTATCCCCCACATAGCCATGAAACACCATCCTAAGGGCTCTCCTCCAGACCTCTTGATCTTGTGAGCAATCCCATAAGCACTGCCTTTGAGTCTCCTCATGTCCTTTGCCAAGTGTGCACAAAGGAGATGGGTAGTTTAGGTGGAGTGAGCTCTAAACCCATGGGGTCAAGGTTACTTGTTGTGGCCATAGTAATGGCAAACATTTTGATGTGGATTGATAGTTAAAGGACACTCCTTCTTCTTCTTTACTCTCATTGATTTCCATCAAAGAATGCTACCAATCCAACATGATAGTTGGATAATATTTGATGCAACCTTGTCCATTTCCATTCGTGCTATTGTAGAATCAATTCTTTGAAGATCAGCAAACTGGCCTCAAGCTCTCACCTTAAACTTCCCTTTGTTTTGCAATTCAAGTATAGCAAATATAACAATTATTTCCATGTTTGAATCAAGCATATTATTTTTATGATTTAGGGATATTTTAAGCCTACAAAATTCAACTTGACCATAGAGATCTTATTGTGGCTAATGGGAATGAGTCTTTCACAATGAATCGACTATTTGGTGTTGGGTCTTCTCTTATCCACTCAAGAGGAGGATGTTGATTGAGGTCAAGGTGGTTCACATGGAGTGATGGGAGTGGTATATTAGGCCAACTCATGGCACATTATGCATGGAAGCTAAAGGTAGTGGTAAGAACCTTACGATGGCCAACACCTAGACTTGGAGTTGTTATGAAGTTCAAGGGGGTGATAGGCAAGGAGAGGGAGACCATGAGAAAATACATCATTACTTTGGGCTAGGGAGTGTTGCATTAAGGGGAGAGAGAGAGAGAGAGAGAGAGAGAGAGAGAGAGAGAGAGAGACCATCATCAAGTTGATAGAGAGGGACACCATCATCATTTTTTTTGTCTTCAAAGGACCCCCACACTATCTTGCCGACAAGATTAGGCAAAGAGAGGGAGACCATTAGCTATAAAAGATGAAACCCATCTTTCATAGCTATATGTCTAGAGTCCAAAGTCATACTTGCCTCAAATGTCATGAGACAACACCAAGAGAGCAACAATGTCTAGATACAAATTTTAATGTGCTTGTATGGCTCAAAAGGATTTTTCTGCTATATGCACTTGCACATGAAATTCTGTAACAAAACAAGTTTGGAGCATGTGCAAGTACATTGGCTGTCATGAATGCCCCATATGGATGCTACCAAAGCTATTGACTTGCACAAGCTACCCCCTTTCAAATAACTACATTTACTATAGCCTCAACACTTGCAACTAATTGTTAAACATACTTATCATTAGCGTCTTCATCTCCTTATCTAATGTAGGAATTGTGGGTCTATCAACTATTGATGCCAATGTTCTTGTCAAGAACCTTGTCAAGAACCTATGAGCTAGCAATTGAAGTGTAAATAGTTCTTAAGGCCACATCTTGGTAACATCCAACATGTCAAATTTGTGTTTGTAACATCAGTAGGGTCCATGGTTTGGATGAACAACTCCCATTTAAGATGGTTTCTTGCAATAATGGCATCATGTATCCTTGGTTGCATGGCTCTAATTTGATCCAGCAATAACAATGACAACCTCGTCTTCAGGCATATTCTTCACACCACATGTCCTCCTCTAGTAGAACATACCATAGGTAGCTTAATGTATTGAGTTGATTTTGGATAGGGCAATCACACTACTTGATTCCGACTTCCCTCCACAAAGCCACTGAACATCCATAATATATAAAAATCCTTCCCTTAGAAAAAGAATCCATAGTCTGATCAACATAGATAATGTCTACGAACACCTTATGAATCTCATGGAAGGTTCCACTTAAGCTTTCCATAGGTTGCCATTCAGTACTTGTTGACATAGATATATATACAACCAAGAATTCATTATTAGTACTTGCTTAAATGAAAAAATAATTACATATGTTATCAACTCAAGACTTACAACGTGTTTGTTGTTGCGAAACACGCACGTTTGGAGCCAAGTGCATATCCTTGGCCATGTAAATATGTTGCACTTTGATAAACCACCTTTAGGCATAATTTTGAAAGAAATGATATGTCCTTTTCAGTGATGTTTTATATCCTCTCATTTTCTTCTTTTCACCTTGTGACAGTCCTTCCAAGAGGGCAGCATGGCAACACAATCGTTTATGCTAAAGATCTTTGGCTCCCAATTTTCGTCAGCTCCCTGGCTATGACGGTGCAGGAGTTTACTAAACGAGAAGGGCGCCTTCTGGATGCCATACTTAAATTAAATTCACAGAGAAAGAAGCTCACCGAGAAAGGTGAATGAACTAAAAAGCAGAGAAAGCAGGTCATCGAGAAAGGTGAATGAACTAAAAAGGAATATTAAGAAGACTATTGAAAATACATTGGGTGCCAAAAAGTTCTTGACTTTCAAAAAAGTCATCATTAACTTCACATAATCTTTATTATGCCCATTGTTAGATTTTATAAGTAAATAAGGCCTTCAGGACTACCAAAACATGTCACACTTAGGAGATTTCAGCTAAAAAGGAGGAGAGAATCATGAAGTGGACTCTACTATCTCCAAAAAAGAGGAGACAAGAATACCATATTCTTGCACACTTGGAAAACTCTTTTTGGCCCTTTTCTTAATCCCATGATCAACAAAAGTGCATTTTTTGAAGAGTTTTTGGCCCTAATGCCCTTGTATCTTTACCTTAGCCTCCTATGTTATTATACTTACATCCCCTTTCTCAAGAAGAGTTGCAATTATTCCTAACATTGTAGGTGTTGGCATGGTTGATAATGACGAAGAGAGAGTGAGAGATTGAGAGTTAAAGACTTGTTTGTGAGATATTCTATTATCCGTCCTCTTCTTCTTCTTCTTCTTCTTCTTCTTCTTCTTCTTCTTCTTCTTCTTCTTCTTCTTCTTGGCATTGGAGCGGTGATGGTAGACAGATTGAAGAAGGAAGTAGCCATGGATCGAGAGGAGCCACACTCAAATTGTGGAGCTTATCAGAAAATTATTTGGTAGATTAGATGGCATTGAGTGAAGAGAACCACATTAATGCTCACTACATCCATTATTGAGTTGTTTAGATTCTTTAACTTCATGGGATTGAGAGAAGATAACTATTTGGTTTAGAGCAACAATATGAGCTAAGCAGGTGAGGGATAGTTGAGCCACGAGCAAGTTGGATCCTGTCTTTATCCAATGTTCTACCATTGAGCTGTGATAGAGGCCAATATTTGGTTTTGTTTCCAAAACCAAGGATAGAATTGTATTCTCATCATGTGGAAGAATACGAGGTTTGAGTGCATGAATGGGATGGAATGGTGAGGAATAGATCTCCTATTTTTTGCACCTTACTTACTCCAAAGCATAGGTGGGAACTTGATCAATGAGGGATTAGTTATTAGAGAATTTGAAGTTGATTAGAGTGGATTTAGAGAGAGAGACTATAGCAGAGTAGGAGAATTGAGTAGAGAAAAGAAAAACTAATAAATAAATAAAAAATATATTAGCTTACTAGTCTTGTGCAAGCAAGATGTGCTTGAAAGATCATCAATATCTCATTTGCCCACATAGGTCAATTTGAGCTTCATGGACTCAAGAAGCTTGAGAGCATCTAAAAGGTGATGGGATAGTGCAATAATAAGTAGGCAAGAAATCTTCTTGTTCCATTCAAACCATTGCTCATTGCACTACATTCACATGACACTACTCATTGTGCACCTCATGATTGAACCGTTGCTTGGGAGACCTCACAAGACTTTGGACCACCCATCTCACCATCATGCACTAGGTAATCATTGCCACCACAAGCTCCCTCACCTTGAACCCCACATGACCTAATCTACCATTGTACCACCCTCACCATTTAGCCACCATCATCCAAGCACCATGTCACCACACCATCCCACATCACCATGAGTGCACACCTTCTCACACTGACACCCTTTTTCCTCCATCATTGTACCTAACTACCACTCTCACCACCCCATACACCTCTCCTCACCCATCACTCCCTCACCTCTCACCACCCTCTATATATGTGGGTCCGCCTTGTACCTAACCTTACCACTTACCTTGCCTCATGATCCTTTGACTCTCACTTGATTGTAACATCCTCCCCTAGATCTCACACTACACCCATCTCACCACTTACCACCTACCACTCACCAAGCCCCCTCACGATCCTTCCTCCCTTTATCTCCCACCCCTTGGAGATGCAAAATGCAATATTGAACTAGGGCAACATAGTACTCTTCTCAGGAAAAGGAAAGGACAAAGTTTGTATAGAAAAGGAAAGTTGGAAGACCATACCGATTGATTTAGATGCAATCTCCAACATGTTGAGAGAAGATTCAAGTCACTCTCTTACATTCCTTTCCCTCCTATGCCAAGACCGATTAATTAGTACGTCCCTTGCCTTGAGGAGACTTACATTCACCCCATCTATATTGAGTATATTTGAATCTATTGTCATGCAGACATTTGAAATCACTCTCCATCCACAAGTATGTGTATAAATTTGCAATGGTACTTCTTATTGGAGAAAGTTATATGGTTTTTTAGGATCGGCAATATCCTCGTATGTGGTGTCCAAGAAGGTAGTCAAGAGCCTACCAGCACTGCAAATGGAAACATGTAACTAAAATAGACAATCAAATAAAATAAACAATTAACCAAAAAGCAAGCAGTATTTCATTCAACGCACATTCTTGCTTGGCCATGGATACAACTTAGAGAGTTCATGAGGATCATTTTTTTAATGAGTATATCCTATGTAAGGGAAAAAAATATGGTAGTTTGTGATGGAATCAAAAGCTTTGAACGACATTGCTATGTTTGAACCAAATCTCGAAAACAATTCCATTGATAATAGTGGATCAACAATACATATAATTTTAGAGATTTCTTGGCTGAGAGATGCAATCAATGCCCTAAAGCTAATAGCAAAAATAAAGGAGTGTTATTTGCAATCAACAGCCCAATCATTCTATATACTAAAATTTTTAAAAGTCAAAATGCCTTACCTTATGCAACAATAAACTACAGAATCTGACAATTGAATATCATTTTTAACAACTAGCATGGACTTGTCCTCAAGAAATATGCTAAGATAGTAGAAGTGTAAGAAACATTGATAACCATTTTTCCATACACCTTACCCATTCTCTTATAATTAAGAGGGCCAAGCACATCAATTTTTCTCTTGCAAACATCATCCTCGGTTTCTATGGCCTCTTGTGTTTTTTCTTCTTGGACAAACTCTTGCTAGGATGTAGTGCTTGTTGGATATAGATGTATCACATCCTCGATCTTTGGCCCTTTCGCTTTCCTAGATAATTTTGGGTGAATGTTAAGGATCTCAAAGGATTTTTTTATCAATAGTGGGCAAGGGCCTCAATACCTTGTCAAACATGTACCTTATTTTCCTATTGACCATACTAAAATCTTTGTTCATCAAATGATCCTATAAGCATGAGTAGCAATAATGTAAGCATCATTCATAAAGTCAATAACAAAGTCTTCAACTACCTCCTAAGGACAAAGAATCATTGCAAGCTGCCATTTCTTTTGCATACCAATTTTAGTCACAACACTCTTCATAATCTATCAAAAATATCCTTAACAACTTTGATAAAAGTTCTCTCTTTGGAATGACATGTTGTAAAGCTCTCTGGCCCTTCCTTATCTTACTAAAACACTTCTACATATAGTTAAACCTAGATCTTCTCTTTCTCCTTGGCTTGGAAAACTCACTTCCTTGAGCAGAAGAGGGTCTATATTGATTTGTTGGCTGATCACGTACTCTAGGGGAGATTGGAACCTTGGTAGTTGTCTGCTTTGTCCTTGCCATCACTGTTGCCTGAGAGAAAATGACACAAAGAGTAATAAAAAACTATTCATTGGTATCGTCGATACGATACGCAGAAGATAAGTTGATACAATGCGAGAGCAACAAAGCCAAATCTTCGCACGGTCCTACTCATGTCGTATCGTGGAGCAGCTAATACAACGCGAGCGCAGCAAAAAGCGTAATCTCGGCACGATCCTTTTTGCTTCATATCGTGGATGAGCTGATATGGCGTGAGAGTGGCACAACAAAATCTCCATAGGGGTCCTCCTCCTTTGTATCGTGGAGGAGCAAACACGCAACACACAAAGCACAACCCATCTATTCGCATTGTTTTGTAATGCCTTATTTTTTGTGAGACCTTACACTTATCAAAAAAAAAAACTTAAAAATGTTCATAAAAGTATTATGCTCCGAAAAAAAACATGAAAATTTTTTTAGATTTTTTTGAGCTCATTTGCTATTTTAAATTTATTTTTTAGCCAAAAAAAAGTCTATTCACGACATATCATGGTAAGCTATTTTTGGATTTTCTTTGTGTTTTTTTGTCATTTTTATGTCTTTTTGTTTAAAAATAGTTTAAAAATAGCAAACGAGCTCAAAAAATTATTTAAATTTTTCTAAAAATTTTCAAATCCTAATACTTTTATTTTAAAAATTATATTTTTTTATAAGATTAAGGTCTAACTAAAAATAAAGATCATAACATTATCACAAAGTCACATGTGACCATTATCCTAAGGCTTAAAATTTTTTGGACTATTCCTTTGCTTTTTTTTCTACCTATCATTACATAATTTGGATCCAAAATAGACTTTCTTTTTTAATATATATTACATCCTATTGTAGCTTGATTTGTAAAGGTAGATATTGTGGATTAAAAGGGAGCATCATGGCATGCTTTGTAATCCAATGCCACTTGTCATTGAAGGGGCAGGGGAGGGAAGGGGTGTTGAGAGTGTATGCATGTGAATCCTCCTTATGTTGGAGAGGATAAGGGGAGATGAATGTGAATGGTCTTAAGGGGAAGGAGAAACCCTAACCCCCAAAAAAGCACAATAAAATACCAAAACATAGGCCATCATGATATGGCGCGAATAGGGGGATTGCGTGATGACCCAACCCCCCTATTCGCACCATATCATGATGGCCTATTTTTTTGTGATTTCTTTGTGTTTTCTTTTGGGATTAGGGTTTTCCCTTCCCCTCAAGACCATTCACACTTAGCTTCCCTTTTCCCCTCCAGCATAAGGAGGATCCCCTTCTCCTTTCTTGCTTAAAAATAGTTTTAAAATAGCAAATGAGCTCAAAATTTTTTTACCTTTTTTTAGAGCCTAATATTTTTATGAAAAAAAATTAAAAATTTTTTGATAGGTGTAAAGTCTTACTAAAAATAAAGATCATAACATTATCACATAGTCACATGTGACCATTATCCTAAAGCTTAAAAATTTTTGAGCTATTCCTTTGCTTTTTTTCTACCTATCATTACATGATTTGGATGCAAAAGATACTATCTTTTTGAATAGATATTGCATTAGTATATATTTTCTATAGAAATTCTATCTTCTTTACAGGAGCTTTAAAAATATATAAGAGATATTGAATAGTTATATATTGTTTAGATAATATATATTTTTAATACTTTATTTACTAATCATTTTATCAATTTACTAAAATATTTTTATTTCAGAGAGAGTATCTTTTTGAATATTTATGAAATATAGTTTATTTTTGCTAAATAATATATTATATCCTTTTGAGCTATAGAAAAAGATTGAAGAGATATTGAATAATTATATCTATTATCATGGGTTTAATGTAAAAATTTGACTACTAATGACTTATTTATTCAACTCCATTGATTTATCAAAAATTTATATTATTATATAAATCACTCCACTAATAATTTATTTATCTAATTCCATTGACTTGTCAAAAGTTCATGTAATTTCATGTAGAGGACTTTGTATAACATCATATAATACTCTTTAAAATATTTTTAAAAAATAAATAAGATCATGAATGCTATAAAGTAAAGGAGATCTATAATCATAAGGATTATTTTGATGGTCTTTTTTTTTTTGAAATGTGAGATATATTACATTTGAAAAAAGATATACAAGGATAAGGCATTAATAATGTGGTGATGTTTTCAATTATTAAATCAATATACATTAGAATTAGAGTTCCAAGAGAAAGAAATAGAGTTAAGTCCTTTTTATTTCTTCCTACAAATCAAGGGAAGAGATCTTAAGAGATTTGCCAAGATATGATAGCATGAGTAGTATCATCCCATGACATCAAGCCACCATTTAGGTATTGAAACCTGATAGTGATATTAAGAATCGCAATCAATGATATTGAAACCTAATAGTGCTATTAAGAATCACAATTAAGGGTTTGAGGGTATGATGAGAAAAAGACTCCCAAGAGAGCTAATATCAAGTAAAAAGTTGTATCCTTCATATTCTCTAAAGCATCCTGCACTCTTAAAATCCTCTTAGTCCTAAAGTTGATATTATACATTATATCACTAATACTTTTATCTATTACTAGGTTAATATTTTTATATTTTAATAGACTAAAAATTGAATAATAAACATTTTTTAATCTATTACTAGGTAAATGTTTTTGTCTCCCAAAAATCAAAGTACTTCATTTCTTCTAATTATAATATATTATCCTTGTCTTAAGCATTAGTGCTTGCTAAAAGTTGATATTACAACACTGTATAATGAAGATATTCTATTTTCAAGTGCCAAGATCAATGTGAAATTTTTCACTTTCTATTCTATTAGTTTGAGGTTCATCCTTAGTATATCTATCCCTACCAATTTGTATCAACGCCATAGGACTCTTTTAACCATTTTCTTATGAATCAAATTGAAGAGATGGTAGAAAAAGCTTGGATTTGGTTGAAACAAAATCTTACAGAATGGATGTCTTAGGGGACGAAGTAAAGATGCAGCTTGGATGTCCCAACCTAGTTGGGTTTGCTGAAAACTAACAAGTTGATCTCATTTCAAGTCTATGGAGAACCATATCTCTATAGCTCAATCGGCAAGTAAGTGGTATTAGTCCTCTGTGTAGAGACTCTTTTGATTGCTAATCACCTTCTTAAGATTTTGTGAAAGGAGGTGAAGGGAGACCAATGCAGACTGTTGGTATGAATTGGACATGATGTTGGTGAGAAATTTTACGACAAAGTAAAATCTGCTTTAAGAACTAAGAAACAAAGAGAAGAGGAGAGAACGATGGTTCAAATGAATGTAGATGAAAAAAGAAGAGTGATTTTGGTGGGAAACATGATAGTAGAATATTTAACCATTCAAAAAGAAAGAATAATGGTCGAAAAGTGACCCTTGACATGAGTTAACATCCTTAGGCATTTAATGGCCAACCTCTTAAATGAATAATATATTGTCTCATTAATCACAACTGAATGGCCAAATTTGGAGGGTTCATCCTTTTAAAACCTCAACTAATTAGCAACTTAATCATTTTCTTACAAGTACCATTTTTGAAACGTTTCTTGCCCTAACGGCATTGGTATCAAAAATTCTTTCAAGTTTGTTAGATCACTCATTGTGAAAATATTAGACATCAAATTAAAGAATAATATTGTCCTCACATTATAGCAACAACAACAATTCGGGCTAAAGCCTCAAGCTTGGTGCTTTGGAGACCTCAAGTTCATGCCCATGTTCAACATCAATCAAATGATTGAGAGCAATGCCTTCACAAAGAGACTAGTGGAGCAATGTGGCTTAAATTTGCATATGCGTGATGTGTGGGGGATCTATTGGCATTCCTTATCTAGACTTCATCTAGAATTACAATGATCGTGATAGTTCTAGTCTAGATCAAGGCAAGTGTTGTCATGATTTGGACCGATAGTGGAATTATGACTTAAGATATCATGCTTTCACTTTGGTCTAATAGAGAAGGCATTGGGAACTAAGTAGCAAAGGAAAAAATGCCATCAAGCTAGGAAGGCCATGACTATCTCAATCAAATGGGAAAAGCCAAAAATCACGCATGGTAGCTTATTGATCAATACCATTAGAGATAAGGACCTACACATCACAACTCCTATTTTTCATATCATGTTTCCACAATCAAGCTATATGATTGTGCAAATAAAATCCTTAGCGGATTGATGGAAAAATTAACCACTAAGGGACTATTGAGGCAAAATCGAAATGACTTGTCCACACCATCAAAGTCCACACCATGCTCCTTCTTAAAACCCTTTGCTACCAGTCTAGCCTTGTATGCCGGCTTGGGGTATCCAGGGGTACTTTTCAACTTGTATACCCACTTGCAAGGCAAAGCCTTCTTGCCCTCAGGCAAGGAAACCAAATCCCAAGTCTCGTTCTTATGCAAGGAGTCTATCTCAGACTGCATAGCCCTCTCCTAGGAGTGACTATCACCCCTACGCATAGCCTCATCATAAGTGAAAGGCCCTTCTGCATCTGTAACCAAGACATAATGCATCGAGGGCTGAAATCTATCAAGTGGACATCTGTCTCTAGTAGACTGTCTCATGGCAGGCTCTGCTGCCTGTCCAACACCTTGACCATGAGCATCTGCTACAGCTGTAGGCTATCCAACAGGCTGTGCGGGAGCTCTTGGCTCCTCTTGAAATATGACCATGTGGATCTCAACAACTCTCTCAAGCTGCCGATGCATCTTGTCTTCATGGAAGACTACATCATGATTGCAGATGACTTTTCACGCCTGCGGATCCCAGAGACGATAACCCATCTCACCTACATCCCCATAACCAAGGAAAATGCATTTGACACTCTTAGGATCCAGCTTACTTCTCTTGTTCATGGGCACATGGCAAAATGCCTCACATCCAAAGATACGAAGATGCGCATAAGAGGGAGTTTTTCTAGTCCATACCTCCTCTGCAACCTGGAAATCCAAACCACTAGAAGGTGATTTGTTTATGATATGTACAGCTGTACTAACTACCTCAACCCAAAAGCTCTGTGGTAGGCCTGCATGGCTAAGCATACTGCGTGCATGCTCCTGGATGGTTTTATTCATCCTCTCAGCCAAACCATTCTGGGGGGGTGTAGGGGGCGGTCAACTGACGCTTAATACCCCTCTCATCACATAACTGCTCAAAAGCACGTGAGACATACTCACCCCCATTATCTATCCTTAGGCATTTTAGCCTATACCTAGACTGGTTCTCAAGCAATGCAAGCCATCTCTGAAGAAACACAGCCAAGACATTGGATTTCAGCTTAATGGGATAAGCCCAAACTTTCCGTGAAAAATCATCTATGAACGTAACAAAATACTTAGCACCACCCATAGTCTGACAAGGCATGGTTCCACAGATATTCGAATGTACCAATTCCAAGGGCTCACTCATGCGTAGCCTACCAGACTTCTTATGCGTAGACCTAGTCTGCCTGCCATAAAGACAATGCTCACATGAATCAAAACATGCACAATCAAGGGAGGGTAAGTACTGCAAACCAGAAAGCAATTTCATTCCCTTTAAAGACATATGGCCCAAACGGGCATGCCAAAGAGATACATGTGGGATAGAACCCACAGACAAAACATGATCAAGGGAAGAAGCAAATACAATCAAGGGATAGAGGCTGCCAGCCTTGGCACCTCTCGCAATCACAAGTCTGCCACGAGTGATCTTCCATGCAGAGTCTCCAAAAGATACATGATAATCTGTATCATCAAGTTGTCCAGCTAACATAAGATTGTGTGTCAAAGCATGTACATGATGTATATCCTGCATAATAAAACTGCTGCCAGAAGGAAACTGCAGCCTAACATCACCAATGCTCACAATATCAAGAGAGCTGTCATCACCCAAGCGCACAAAACCCGAAATAGTACGGTATGAATGAAGCCACTCTTGGCAAGGTGTCACATGAAAGGATGCACCTGAGTCCAAGAGCCAACACTATGCATACATAGAGTGTATCTCTGTCATCTGTGAAGCACTAGAAGAAGCTGCAAGGATATAATCATCATCATCAACATCCTCAAGCTGCATAACATTGATCTCTTCAATTTTAACACTGGACTTTGTAGGCACTATGCTACGATCAGAAGACTTATCCTGCACTTTGTCTTTCCCCTTATCTTTGTGCCTTTCATTGCACAGTTCATGGCATTGTGGCCTAATATGGCCCTTTTTCCCACAATGGTGACAAGTAACATCTGCATTCTTGCCACCATGGGATTTACTACGTGACTTCCCATGAGACTTAGACCGAGATTTCTGAGAATCCCGTCCACGGCCACTGCCACTGCCACTGCCATGCTTTCCATATCCATCATTCTTGCCTCTAACTGTCATAGCATGCGACACACGAGAGGCATCCAAATTCTTACGATTAACCTCTTCCTGCAGAAGAGCACTCTCAACATCAGATAATTTCAAGGTAGCAGTAGAGGCACATAATGCAGTGTGGAATACATCCCATGAATCATTAAGAGTACCAAGCAAGAAAAGAGGAGTGACATCCTCTGCAAAAGTGATGTCCTGCGAAGTCAAGTTCTTGAGTATAGCATGGAACTAGCTCAAGTGAGCAGACATAGTCACATTCTCCTTCATGCGCAGATCCATAAGCTGCTTCAGCCAATACATCTGACTCACTGGACTTTTCTTGTCATAGAGATTCTTGATTTTATCCCACAACTGCCATGCACTCTGTTCTTCCTCAAATACATTGTAATAAACATGTTCTGTGAGAGATAATACAATAGTGGACTTGCATAACTCATCAAGCTCAAGCCATTCCTCATCTGGCATAGTTGTAGGGCGACTGCCCGCTCAACCTCAAAGGTTTGATCTGCGATTTCTGCACCAACACCTGCCAAATCTGGCTCCTCCAATAAGAGTAATTCGTACCATCAAGCTTAGTGATGTTGAAAATAGCATGATCAATGGACAAACTTGCCATAATGCAGGCTAGAAGACTACAGACAGTTTAAAACTACTTGCTGTTTACTGCAGAAAATGACCAAAAAATCACCAAAATTGAGAGAAAAATGGCAAGAGAAGTGTAATCAAAGCTTATGCCCACCAAGTACTAGTGAAAGTACATCATTTCAGAATATTTCCGCATGAAAAATCCATGTCAATCTGGAGTTACATGCTTACTATAATAAATGACAGCAGGGTACTGTGACAGGCAATTGCTGATCAAATCACTGCACCAAGTCAAGAAATGATAGCCAAGACATGACCAGCCCATAAATGGGCATAAATCAGCACCAAACAGTCATCAAGACCCTGAGCAAACACCCAAACATGTCACCAAAGCATTTGTCTGTGAGTAGGCATACCCCCTGGACAATAGGGCAAAGTATACATAACACTGGCAAGACCTGACACCAATAGGTGTATGCTCACAAAAGTGCAAAGCCCAAGCTCAAGTCAAAAGCAACTCCAAGATATCAGTGCATGAACCATGCAATATTTAAGTGTAAGAGATCCCAAAGTCTCAAGTATCTGCAAAATGCTCAAAATAGCATAAACCTCTTGCTCAATGTCGGTCAAGCATACAAGATGCTCCCACTGGCTCAAAAGGCAGATAAACGAGCTCAACAACTCAAGCAAACCAAGTCAAAGTACCAAAGACAGGTAACCAAGACAATGTCTCAATAGCATCCAAGGTCGTAATGAAAAAAGTCAAGTCGTAACTGAAAAATCCAAGTCAATGTCCAACTGCTCAAGGAAATACTCAAATGAATGTCGAGACGAGCTCAAACAACTGCCATCCACAGCCAAAGCATAAAGCATTCACCAAGACATCATAACCCGTAATGGGTAGCCTAGGCATAAACCATGTCATCATAGATGAAATGCCAGCTGCAAAGAAGTGACATTCAAACCCAAATCAAGCTCTAATCTCATCTCAAAATCATTTTGGAGCATAAACAAGACATGTGGCATAGTCCAAATACATCATGACATCATACCGAGTAGCCAGGAGCACCCCGTGACCAATAGGCATAACCCAATTGTAGCATAAATAGCTTCAACCCTGAAGTTTCTAGTAGCATATAACCTCTATAAATTGAGCAAATCAATGCTCAATCCAAGCTCAAATCCATAGGCAAACCATAGGCATACATTTCCGTATGTATAGGCACCAACCGGGGATTATTGGGCATCAAACAAATGCCAAGATCTGTAAGCATAAAATTGAAGTAACAGGTGGCTGCTCTGTTTTGGACAATCTAAGATTGTTCAAAACAGTCAATGGTTGAGCTAAATCCGCTCCAAATGCGTCTCACATAAGAGGCATAACATCCACAAGTGATCCGGTATCAATAGACATCAGTAGAAGCATCACATAAGCCATAGGCATACAAATACATGCTGTCTCAAATCTGAAATATGTTGCAGAATATTCTGTCATCAGAATTTGGCAATTCCGACATCGCCATCGCGTCCGGAGCATGCCAAAACCCCAACTTAGACTCTTATCTTGCGACATCACCATCGCATCCGGAGCATGCCAAAACCCCAACTTAGACTCTTACCTTGTCTGAATCGGGTTCTGAATGCCCAAGATATAACAAAAAGAGTGATTTTTGGGCTAGATTTTGAAACAGGCACAAAAAAAAGTGAGCTGGCTGCAGGGGTATGCTGTCCCACATATCAATAATGGGGCCCAAAGGGGGCACAAATGGGGACCAAAGAAGGCCTACACTAAGCCTCAGCAAGCCTTGATAGGCTGGAAGTAAGATCCAGGTGAAGGAAGCTCCAAGAGGTGTGAGCTATAGCTGCCCACAACCTGTGAAAACCCTATTTACCTAGACTTGTGGACTGAAGTAAAACTCTGAAATAATGAAGCAATACCTCAATGTCAATGCCTTGAAGGTGCCTCAATAGGCCGGGAAGAAGCTCGGGAAGCCAGGGAGTGACGGGAGCTCAAGAGAATGAGTTATGGCTGCCGAGAAGAAGACCCAATGCGAGTGGGGAGTCAATGGGAAGCTGAGAATGCCATGAGCCAAGCTCAAGAGTCAGGAAGCCATGCTCTAATACCAGTTGAAAGGTGAGAAGGATCGAAGCTTGCACTCGAGAGCTATGGTGGGAGAGCAAGAGCAAGAAAGAGAGAGACAAAAAATGGGAACTCCAACAGTCACAATGTGTGACCGGGCCTTCCTTTATTCAAACTGTCACTAAAAGAATAAAGAATAAAGTAACGGTGATGGGTGCCTGCCACCTACAGTGTGAAGTGATGGTGACTGTCAGTGTAGTAATACACGGGCGGCTAGGCGGAGGTGCTTCACCCCCAACAGATCTAGCCCATGATTAGGAAAGCAAACAAGAAGTTGGATGCCCCATAACGAATCAAGGGGAATTTTGATTAGAACCACCTTCAAAAGAACTGACCATTTTTTCCAATCAAGAAGAAGAACTAGAACAAGGAAAAGAACAAGAAGAATAAGAAGGAGATCACCATGAGTGAGAGAAAGCCAAGCATGAGGAAAGAGAGGAAGGCAAATTAGGGGAGGATGAAAATATGAAAAATCATCCAAGAAAAGGCAAAGGGAAAAGCAAACCAACTTGGTGAGAATAAAACTATGGACCACAAGAAAAGTAAGAAAATGTCTAGCTTTAGAAATGGCATAGAAAAGACTAAATTTCACACCACATTAGAAGAATCTGGGAGAAAGTATGAGGCCAAAGAAGTTGCTTCTATCAAAAAATACAAAGGTACCATTGGCCATGCAAATGTCCTTTTAATAGGACATAAGGAAACAAAAGGAATTTGTGGCACAAGTGGAAATAGAATTGGCTAAGGCTAGACAAGGAGAGAGTTTCCCCAAGGTGAAGGAGAAGTTACCAAAGGAAATGTCATACCCATTGCTTATAGTGACCTACAAAAGTTGCTAGCCACTATGTAGGAAATACAACTTGATATGACAAAATGAAGAAAACAAAAGCAATGGAGGAATGACAATAAACTCCCAAACGGCTCATGGAATCAATTGATAATTCTCAAGAATGACCTAATAAAATAATGTGCACCTAAAGGAGTGTGTCAAAACTTGAGAACCTATGTCAAAAACTCAAACAAGATAAGGCCAAAGCTATCAAAGAGAAGCAAGAAATTCATATACAAGTGGATGACGAAAAGGCTTCTCACCATACAAGACTCAACCCAAAGACACTTAAAAGCACAAACCCAACTAGAGGAATAGGACAAAACAAGTAGAAAGATGAGAGAAAAGGTGATGGAATTGGAAGTGATGAAAAAATCGGGTACAATGAGCGTAGAGCCTCAATGGTAGAACTCACCATCCAAATGGATTAGGAGAAAGCAAAGACAACCACTCTAACCAGGGAGCTACATGAAAGTCATTATGCACAAGAACAATTAAATACAACCTTCATAGGTTTACAAACCACCATAAATTTTGCCTTGACAAGAGAAACCAAAAGTGTAGGAGAGGAAGCAATGAGAATGCATGGAGCAAAAAAGGAGTTTGTTAGGAAGATGGCCATAGATCTAGCAAGTGCATTATAAAGAGCATTATAATTAAGGAGCAAACTGCATTTTGCAAGCACATTATCTCCATGCAATAGAAGCTCTTCCTAAGCACAATCCTCTCAACCACCATACCATCCACTAATAATGGCATAGAGGAGTTGATGGCACAACTTGCACTACCTAACTCTTGCTCCACATCACAACTTTAGTCACAAAATCAAGACATCCACATATAAGCAAGCAAGCAAGGATTGATGGAGAACCTTTGACATAGCTAGTTAAGGCAACTAGGAGCTCAAAGAGATGGGGTTATCGATGAGTACGTCCTTACAAATATCATTAACATCAAGTATCTAGCCCCATCCTTCAAAAGAAGGCTTCACTCTATCCTTGGATCCACCAAAGATAATGACACCACCAACTGATTACAGTGATAAACATGAGCTAGATTCAACCATGGAAAGGAAGGATAAAGAGTTCCAAGGCCTACATGAGGAGACAAGAATAGCCACAAGTGTCCAAGAGAACTATGATTAGATGACAAGCAATCCATAGTTCTAGCAAATCATGTATTCATCATGTGTCAACAAAGATCAAAGCACTAGTAGGTGAAGACTTACCATGAGCACCAATATACATTAAGCTTCAAACTTGCTACCTCCACAACCTTGAAAACGTGTATGTTTGAACACCTTTGTGTGAGGCCAAAGGAACCTTACCAACTTGCAATTCATCTTAAGATGAGCCATGCAACTATCTAATGTAGTGTAACCATGTCAAAGTCCTTCAGATCCAAACGCAAAAGGTGATATAAGTCCCAATCCTCATAAACCTTCTAGCACCACTTGAGGAATAGGAAGAGAATCCTAAAAAGACAACAAGAATCACACATATTTGACTTTGCCATCGTGTTTGATTTTAATGTTATTCAATAGCCAAGGATTAGGTGGAGTTTACCCATTTAGATTATCTAAATTATCATCAAAATAGTTTCCAACATAGGAAGAAAATGAGTAGAGTAGTAGGATACCATAATCTTTGAGGAGGCATGCTAATTCCAAGGAGATTGAAGGTCTTATCTCAATAAGAAGCCTCAAGAGCTGTGGAGGATGTCACTTGAGGGGTACTATACTATCTAGAGGCAATGATCTGTGACACTAGCTTCAAGTTGATGTGGCCATGCATGACCTTGATTAGTTTCGAGGAGGCATGAGCAAGACAAACACCATATATAATTTGAAAATCACAATTGTGAAAACTTACTATAGGGCATTACACATATGAACCATGCATTTCTTTTGTTTTTGAATATTCCATTAAAAAGTTGTTTCATGTGATAAATACTCTCCCTTAGGGTAGTCTAAGAAGATTTCTTGTACACCTCACGTCCCAGTGCTGGCTTCACGGGAAAATATTAAGGTAACTACCTATAAATGCAAAAACCATTTTTAAATAAAGAGATAAACTTATATTCTAGCATACCCAACATGACTCTAGTTTTCTTGTGAGAACTCTCCATGGTATTTAACATCATGAATCAATCCTCCTTATTTAACCTTGATGATGTGAGCCTATTTATCCTCTCCTTGTTCAATCCACCTTTGGCCTTATAGCCCCATTCCAACCACGTGATAGACCTATACTTTAATAGAAACTACTATGGTCACAATTCTATGTATCATATATACATTTTGAGTGAAAGTGAGTGGCTAATCAAATAAATCATGTTATTGGTCTTATATATAAATTAGCTCACTCACATTAATTGTACTAAGCAAGATATAAAATGCATGTTTAGACCAGATTGAAGTTGAAAACCTTCCACATGATGTGTGTAAGGGCTATCAATAGGGACTGATACCTTGTAAGTATGACTAATGCATTGTGCTTGTATACTTGTAGCCACACCCTTTGCATTCTCATTTAATTTATCAAAGATTGTTGCATTGTCAACCTACTTAGCATTTTGGATTTGTATACAAGACTTAGGAATGGTGTGATAACAATGCCTCTTTGTGCCAACCTATAATAACAAAGTAGTATGTGTTGATTGCTACAAGTGTTCATGTGGCATGAAAAATTAATCCAAGCATTGGAAAATGTCTTTTCATTACGTCACCTATTTTTGAGAGCTATTTCTAACAAGATCTTTCCCTCTACTACACTTGTTACCTTAACAAGCCTAGAAATGAGGTTATAGCCAATGAAAATTTATATTTATGGTTATCCTATAGAACAAAAATATTAAGGTGACCTATATGCATGCTTAATTATTGCATCCATCCCTTCAACCAATGGTTTCCATCCCACATGTAAAGCATACCATCGATAAGGAAAATCCACTTGATCCCATTGATATGTCTAAAAGTCCTTATACTTAGTAGGCATCCCATCAATCTTTTATCTCATTATCAAACTTTATTACCTTTCGTTGGATTTAGGATTGCAAAATTTTATACACACAACTTGGAGAAGAAGCTTGAGAGAGCACAACACGAAGTGCATCAAGTAATATCAATAGAGAATATCTATAAGGCTAAGTATGACCCAAAAAGTGAATAGGCACAAGGCCGAGGGGACATCAACTCCTAGCGAGCGAAAAAAATGCCCCATTTAAACATGGTAATAAATCCCCCCCACAAGTGATGTAATAAACAAGAGCTAGCACTCATGTATAGGGAAGTTCCAAGCCCAAAGGATTACAATTAATCCACAAAGGAGAGTAAGCCCAAAGCTTTGCAAAAAGCTTTGAACTTCTCACAAGCCAAAGGCTTTGTCAAAAGATCTAAAAGGTTGTCCTACATTGGCACCTAGGTCAAGTTGATCTCTCTTACTGTGAGTCTCTCTCTAACATGATGATGATGCACTTGAATGTGCTTAGTACATACATGGAACACTAGATTCCATGGAACTAGCAATGCACTTTGATTGTTCATGGAGATGGTAGTGGCAAATGATTGTCCAACACCCAAATCAACCAAAAGGCATCTAAGCCAAACACATTCAATCATAGCTTTGAAGGATACCCTATACTCAACTTCACAACTAGAAGTGGTCATAGTGGGTTATTTCTTACTCACAACCATGATATGCATTGAAGGAAATGAGCGTTGAAGTGGAAGCATGGAGCAGAAGTAAGAGCTATGGTGGAAGGAGCAAGAGCAAGAGAGTGAGAGACACAAGATGTGGAAACTTCATCCATCACAATGTGTGAGCGGCCTTCCCTTTATTCAAATTTCACTAAAAGAATAAAGAATGAAGTGATAGTGATGGGCACCAGTTACTTGCAGCATACAGGTGTGCGTGTAAGTAATACATAGTGCAAATACTGTAGCGTAACTAATACACTGATGGCTAGGCATAGGCACCTTTACCCCCAATAGCCTCCCACTTAAAGACAAATGTGCCCTTAGTGAGGAGAGACAAGAAAAAAGTGACAAAGTACAAATGTACATAAGTACAACATGATGAGGAAAGACGTCATCTCATCCAATGCCCATCAACTTCCTAAGGAAAGCAAAAGGCTCTGTTGAGAGACTTTTAGTGAGTAGATCTACAAGATTTTGGTTAGTTGAGATCTTAACAAGCTTAATAGACTTGTCCTCAACAACCTCTTGAATAAAGCGATACCACACCTCAATGTGCTTCTTCTTCGATGGAAGACTAGATTCTTGGCCAATTGAATAGCACTCGTAGAATAAAAATATAGCATAGGGACCTCATCAATAATGCCACTGTTTGCCACCAAATGGCCTACTAGAGAGCCTTCTTGCAAGCCTTAGTGGCTGCAACATACTCTGCCTCTATAGTATATAGGGCCATGCATTTTTGCACCTTGGACATCCAAGAAACAGCACTACCAGCAAAGGTGAAGACATAGTCAGAGAATGTGGACTTCCTACTGTCTAATAAGAGTCAATGTACCCTATGAGTCCTATATCCTAGCCACCATAATAGATGCACCTAGTTGTTTTACCCTTCAAATATCTCATGATACCCTTGACGGGATCCCAATGCCATCAGCTAGGTCTAGCCATATAGCGTGCCACAACTTCCACTACAAATGCTATGTCAGGGTGAGTGGCTATCATGGCATACATTAAACTACCTACTATGGATGCATAAGGGATATTGGCCATCTTGGCCTTCTACTCATCAAAAAATCGGCCTAACTAACCTTCACATGAGAATGTAAAGGACAGCTAATAGGTTTAACATCCTGAAGATGGAACTGCTCAAGGACCTTTCAAATATACTCCTTTTGTGACAAGTAAAGAAGCCCCTTAGGGTGATCACGTGTAACGTGCATCCCAAGAATATGTGAGGCATATCCCATGTCCTTCATCTCAAAGCTCTTCTTGAGCTGACCTTTCAAGGCACCTAGCTTATCTTGAGTGCTCCCAGCAATCAGCATATCATCCACATTGGGGATCAAAATCATAAGGTTTCCATAACGAGCCTTCTTCTTGTATAAACACGAACCCATATCACTACTATGGGAATATGCTTATGAATGCATAAAAGCATCAAACTTGTGGTACCATTCCTTAGGTACTTGCTTAAGGCCATAAAGACTCTTTCTCAATTTGCACACTAGGTGGTTCTTGTCAAGTTCTACAAAGCCTTAGGCTACTCCATATAAATCTCATCATGCAAGTCCCCATGAAGAAAAGTAGTCTTGATATCCATTTGATAAAGATCCAAGTCAAGTTGAGCAACCAAAGTTGGTACCAAGCATAGGGTAGTCATCTTCACTTAAGAGAGAAGTCTTCATCAAAGTCCATGCCATGCTCCTACTTGAAACAATTAGCAACCAATCTAGTCTTTTATGCCGCCGGCTTGGGGCATCCAGGGGTACTTTTCAACTTGTACATCCACATGCATGGCAAAGCATACTTTCCACTAGGAAAAGGAACCAAATCCCATGTGTGATTTTTCTACAATGAATCATAATTTGACTGCATGGCCCTCTCCCAAGAGTGATTATCACCTCTACACATGGCCTCATCATAGATAAGAGGCTCATTAGCATCTATCACCATAACATCATCCATAGAAGACTCAAACCGTGTAGGTTGCCGTCTATCTCTAGTAAACCACCTCAAAACTAGTAGCAGGAGGCTCCTCCTAAAATATCACTTTGTGTACCTCAATGACATGCTCAGACTGCTTATGCATTTTCTTCTTATGGAAAACATCATGGCTGCAGATAACCTTCCAAGCTTGCGAATCGTGTAGGTGATAGCCCATCTCACCTGTATCTCCATAACCAAGAAAGATGCATTTTCTAGACTTAAGATCCACTTTATTGTGCTTGTCCTTGGAAATATGGCAGAAAAATACACAAATAAGCATATGAGGGAGGTTTTCTAAACCATACCTTCTCTGCAATCTGATAGTCAAGAGAAATACATGGGGATCAATTAATCAAGTGTATGGCAGTAGTAAGTGTCTCAGCCCAAAAATGTTGTGGTAAGCCTAGCTGGCTAAGCATACTACAAACTCACTTTTGGATTGTCCTATTCATGTCCTCACCTATACCATTTCAAGGTGGGGTGTACAACGTGATCAACTAATGCTTAATACCTCTCTCATCACAAAATTGCTCAAAGGCTTTAGAGACATACTCACCCCCCTTATCTGACCTTAGGTATTTCAGCCTATACCTAGATTGGTTCCCAACCAAAGCAAGCCAATGATGAAATGTAGCCAAGACTTTTGATTTTTGCTTAATAGGATATGCCCAAACCTTATGTGTATAGTCAACAATAAAGGTAACGAAATACTTCACACCACCTAACAACTTGTAGGGCATGGGACCACATACATCCGAATGAACAATAGCCAAAGGCTCACCTATGTGTGTCATATCAGACTTTTTATGCATATTATGTGGCTACCTTGAGAGATGTAAGATGTGGGAACTCCTAGTGCACCTTCATCTTTTGTTTCACTTTTGAGTCTTCTGCTTTAGATTTTCCAAAATTTCCACCATTACTCGCTCCTAGACAAGTGCTAGTCCCATGACACTCTCCATCATAGGTAGCAGGCTTTGGCATGCACTGAAGACGTGGGTGAAAGGGACTACTCTGGTTTGCCTTAGAGGAGTTTTCGTGGTGGTGCAAATGAAGGTCATTTGTGGCACTTTGTTGGCTTGATTGGCTGGTGATAGGGTTGTTGTAGTTGGTGATAAGGTTGTTCCTTGTTGGGAGTGGCATCATAATGTGTGACCGACCTTCGCTTTATTCAAATGTCACTGAAAGAATAGAGAATGAAGTGATAGTGATGGACACCCACCACCTACAGTGTATAGGTGTACGGGTAACTAATACACAATGCATGTACTATTAGTGTAACTAATATACATGCATCTAGGCACAATCACCTTTACACCCAACATGCATGAGATACAAAGCACAAAGCAAAAACCACTTGTGGATACATGAGAACCTGCCCAGTTAGAATCCAAACAAGCATATAAATCTCGTGGTAATGATCCCTCCTTGGGATGAAATAATCCAAGGTGCCACAGATAAGCTTCACTGCTTACCAATGCTTTGGTGCCTAAGCTATGCATAAACTTGCCCATCTATGGGATTGCAAAATGAAGTTCAAGCTTCGTAACACTACATAAATCAAGCATTCAATAGCATTTTAATAGAGAAAGATATCAAAGCAATCTCAAATATCATGAAGGCTTAACTTCAAATTTGTCCCCGTAGAAATAGCAATAGAATTGTGCTCCTCAAGGTCAAATCTCTACAATGTTGTCTCAATATGTTTTCTTTGACAAAAATCAATACCTCCATCACCTTGCTTGAACTCAATGCCCAAATAATGATACAATAGGCCCAAATTTGACACGACAAGAGTTGAATTCAACTCAACCTTAAAATTAGTAGCACGTGTCTTATTAGGACCAATGAATCGTCATCACTGTTATAAAGCATATCACCCTTGAATCTCACATATAATATGCTTTCAATTGGAATATTTTAAAAACCATGTGTAGTCAAGTATGCATTATTTATATCAAACAAAAATGTTGGTTCGCATGCACTTTCCTTGACTCACTCTTTACAAGATGAAGTAGCTCCCTCAAGTTGTCATTCCTGATTAATCTTCAAATAGTAGTGTCTCAAAAAAATAATGTAGATCTCTAAGGAACTTGGGGAGCCACAGTTATAGGATGACCCAATATTTGCCTAGTTCCACGAGTAGGATTGGCAAATGACTCTCTTTTGCTTTAGCTACCTATATAGAAGCACCCCATTTAGATCAACATGAGAAGCTTCCTTGTAATTGGGGGTAGCTACAAATGAGTGTTTTTGAGTTTACATAAGTAATGTCATGAGGAAAACACCATAGGCTATTGTCATCAAAGAAGTCTATCACATATCACGTGCAAAAATAATAATTTGTATAAAATTCAAAATTAATTGTATCATGTAAGAAATATGTTGGTACTTTGAGAACTAATATTTTATTAGAACAAAAATAATCGCATGCCTAAAAAGATCAACGAGAGAGAGAGAGATTTTGTGTGCGTGTGGAAGAGAAGAAATGAAACAAATAAACAAAAGAAAAGAGAAATGAAAGAAAGTGTTTTTGGAGATAGAGAGAAGCCCCTCGTAATCCTATCTCTTGTTGCCTCCGGAATCCACTTGCCCCTTGCCCCCTAAAAGCTAAGAGCCCATCCTAAAATAATAACCCTAGTATCCCACAAAACCCTTGCTTGTCCTTAAATCTTTACACTTGCCCCAAAATCATAACTCCCAAGTCCCTCCTTATCCAAGAATATTAGGGTATGTTTTAAAACTCAAATACCATACCCATCACAAAACACCAACCCCTTGTAATAATACACTTATCCTAACCTAGCCTATTTGTATACTTAGCTTAGCTGACACTTAGCCTACACCTACTCTTATGCTAGGCTTAGCGAAGCCTAGCTACCCCTAGCCTAGCTTGTCATAGCCTAAGCATAACAAAGAATGGCCTATGTGTAGCCTATACTTAGTCTACACCTAAGGTATGTCTATTATGTGCTTATCAAGCCTAGCCTACACCTAAGCATATGCCTATCTTATGCTTACCTAGCCTAGTTTACACCTATGCCTAAGCCTAGCCTTGGCTTATACTTAGCCTATGCCTACACAATGAGAGTGAGCCTTGGTTGCACTGGCAATGCATGTGCAACATTGATTACATGTTTCATATTGAGATTCTACATATTTTTTCATGTATTATACATTCAATGTTCAACTTGTACATATTTTTTACTCACATGTTCAACATATTGTGAAATGGTTCAAGTGGTTTAGTTAGTTTGTAAGATTATTAATAGTGAAATGAGTACTCCATGTCTAATATAATAGCATACATGCACAACATGCCCACTACATTTTTTTACATCTAGCTTATAATCCCTTTTTACTAGAAGATTTTATTTATTTTTTGATATTAATTACCTCCAATAATGCAAAAATTTACTGGTCACATAATCTCATGGGTTTGCTTTTTTAAAAAAGCTTTATATCATCTAAAAATAATGTCTATAATTTGTGGGATTTGTACTGCCACTGCTTCTTCTTCTTCTTCTTCTTCTTCTTCTTCTTCTTCTTCTTCTTCTTCTAGTAATTATTACTTGAAGACAAATAGGTAGCCATGTCAATGGTGACAAAGATAGAGGCCATTATATTAACATGGGACTTAATGGATATGGGCTCATTGGGGGATTTTCGATACATGCCCATGAAACAAATGCTGGTCCCTTACTATGTAATGATAAGTGCATGACCTCAAGACCCTTAGGACACATTGGCGTATTGGGCTAAACTTCAATGACTTCAATATCCAAGGCCAAGGTATTGAGGCAAATCTTATCGATGGTAAGCTTGTGAGGTGGACCACTAATAACATTTTAATGATCCACTAGTACTAATCCTAGAGGAGAAGGAGAAAGATGAGAGCTCTTTGCTTTGCCTTTGACATTTGGGGCTCTCTCTCTCTCTCTCTCTCTCTCTCTCTCTCTCTCTCTCTCTCTCTCTCTCTCTCTCTCTCTCTCTCTCTCTCTCTCTCTCTCTCTCTCTCTCTCTCTCTCTCTCTCTCTCTCTCTCTCTCTCTCTCTCTCTCTCTCTCTCTCTCTCTCTCTCTTTATGCATGTGAATAAGTATTTAGGTGCATATGCATCCAAATAGACCAACAAATTTGTCACAAAACATCTCATGGGCAAGTCTATTAGGCCTCAACCCAATGACCTCCTATTTATATGTTAGTGCGTTGCCAACATGGTTGCATCCTTGTCCTAAGGGGTTCTAGCCAAATGTAAGATAAAATATGGACCCTCCCACCACAATCATATAGAAGACTAATAAATATTGTTAAGGTAAAATATTTTTGTCTAAGTGTGTGTATGCAAATGTCTAACAACGTACACATTATTGTTTTAACAAGTGGGGGTATGTAGAGTCATTCTCAACAATGTTATACACAAGTTGTGTAGGTATATACAACTTGATATGCAAGTACTACTACTCATATCTCAACATGTGTGCCTAAGTACATGTATGTAAGTATTGAACTATGTACGCCTTACTATTTCAACAAGTATCTCAAAATATGTGCATAAGTATGTATATGTAAGTATTGAACTATGTGCATCTTACTATGTCAACAAGTAGGGCATATAGAATCATTCTCAATATTTGTACATGTGTCATGTGTATGTATATGCATCTTAATGTGCATGTAATGCTCTTAATGTCTCAAAATATATGAATATATGGGCATGCAAGTATGTACTAACTGTATTCTAATAAAATGTTAAGTCTGGACAAGACAAAGTATTCTAATAGGAAGCAAGCAACTATGTAATGCAAATTGTTGTCTGCATACATGCACACACATTTGGAGATGACATCTTTCGGACATGAATATGTAGTGCTATCTTATAAGTAACTATCAGAACATGTACCTAGAGCTCTTAATTGGTATCCATAGTGTTCTTATGAGGAGCTTATGAGTATGTTATAGTATTTTGAATCCATACCACATTTAAGAAAATGTTTCAGTTTCAAGATTTTAAATTTCCTAGATATAACACCATCAAAGTCAGCAATCCGTGAGATGAGAGATCAAGTATATATGTATGTATGTATGTATGTATGTATGTATGTATAAGTATTGGTTGTTTGGTGACTAGTTCAATACATGGGATCACAATTTAAGGATATTATTTTATATGAAGTAGAAGATAATATTTAGTGAGATTTGAACTCAAGTCAACAAGTAACTAGGCTATATGTATGTATACACACACACACACACACACACATTTACACACACACACACACACACACACACACACACACACACACACACACACACACACACACACACACACACACACATTTACATACTTATATGTAAATGTGTGTGTGTGTGTGTGTGTGTGTGTGTGTGTGTGTGTGTGTGTGTGTGTGTGTGTGTGTGTGTGTGTGTGTGTGTGTGTGTGTGTGTGTGTGTGTGTGTGTGTGTGTGTGTGTGTGTGTGTGTGTGTGTGTGTGTGTGTGTGTGTGTGTGTGTGTGTGTGTGTGATGAATGCCAAAATGGATTGTGAGACTAAAAAATAGTGCTCCATGTTGGTAAGTGCTAGAAATGTAAATGTGATGAATGAAACCTAGGAAGTGAGTCAGCCTAGTGATTCTCATATCGTCTTAAAGGAGGAATTGTATTGTAACTTATTGGGCAAGTGATCTTGCAATGTGGTGCCTAATGGGTGGCATGGAGTCTTGTGGTGGGAAATAATGTTTTTAATCCTCCTATGGTGCCATTATATATATATATATATATATTCCTTTAATGGGGCAGCTTGGGCACTCTCACTAAGTTACAAAGGAGTTTCTCATAGTCTCAGAAAATGTGCATGAAGGGATTAAGAAAAAAACTTGCATACCATATTTTTGAAATTGAGATGCTTTGGGCCAAGATTGGCATTGTGAGCATTTTAGTTCAAGAGGTCTTGGACTCCATAGACTAGTAGGATTGGAGGGTCCGCTACAATGCTCCTCCTTGTGGTCCCATTGTAGTAGCTAGCATGTCCTTGGCAAATGTAACACCTTTTGGTAGGAGTGGGTTTGATGGCCTCAGTTTTGTGTGATATAGCCTAGATGTGTTGTGTGACATGTCAAGGGTTGATGAATGTCCCATGTTGGGCCAGAGATGCATGTGTGAATAAGTTGCATAGCCATGATATTATACCATATTAAGGTATATTAAATAACAAAATATTTATGAGGTATTGAAAAGCATTAGGTTGCTAGGTTTCTTCACATTTCAGAAGTAGTGAACACATGTGCATATGTGCACGCACGCAGCACACACACACACACACTCTCTCTCTCTCTCTCTCTCTCTCTCTCTCTCTCTCTCTCTCTCTCTCTCTCTCTCTCTCTCTCTCTCTCTCTCTCTCTCTCTCTCTCTCTCTCTCTCTCTCTCTCTCTCTCTCTCTCTCTCTCTCTCTCTCTCTCTCTCTCTCTCTCTCTCTCTCTCTCTCTCTCTCTCTCTCTCTCTCTCTCTCTCTCTCTCTCTCTCTCTCTCCCCTACATACAACCAAAATGTGTGTGTGTGTGCGTGCATGCACATGCTACATACTCATCCTTTGCATGGGTCCACACTAGTGCTACAACCAACACTATGCTGTGATGCTTTCCATGGGTCCATACAACAAAATTCATGTTTTTATAAGCTCGTGCCATGAAAGGTTACACTTTTTACTCCACAAATTGACCATCCATAAAAGAAAACATGAATTGATATATCCATAAGCTATGAAATGTAACACACTGAATAAAAGAAGATGTGGCCATATCCATGTGCTACCATACTTGGTTTTGGGCTATCATACTTTGTTTTATGTGGCAAAGGCCAAACACAATAAAGATCTTGAGAGGAGGGTTCAATTAGCCTCAATAATGAGTATTAATCAAGATTCATTCCTATACTTATACATTACATTTTTTGGACTACCTCCCTATAAACCAAAATTGATATTGTTCTCCCACAGTGGCTCAAAGTCTCAGTGGCATGTACTTGAAAACACTACGTGAAAATAGGAGTTACCATGGGAGGGTGGGATACATAACATTGAAAGCAAAAAGAATAGAAGATATTAAAAAAATCTTGTAAATTAGAAGATCCCTTGAAATTTTCTTACCTTTGCCTGATGATAATTTTCATGTCAAGTCAAAGAGTGTTTCTTTATGTTCAAGAGTTCAAAGAGTGCTTTTCCACTTGGAACATTGCTTTTAACTAGGTCTAATCTTTGTGATGTTAATGTGGTTTTCATTCCTTGTGCATGTTGAATGACATGTTGGTTCATTGTTATAGTCACATGTAGTGAGTAGCAAATGGTGAATACAATGTTCATAACCTTAGCCATATCTCAATAGAAACCTTACTAGCGTTCCTGGCACGCTTCGCGCGCAAGGAACGCTATTCCGCTTCGCGGCAGCTTCGTTGCCGCGAAGCGGGGTGCGAGGGAAGTGAAGCTACAGTGCTATCGCACGGTAGCTTCACTTCCCTATCGCACAATGGGTAATGCTATCACAAAAACATCACATGCTTTAATCTCCTCTACTCACAACCCCTCTATCTCTGATCCCATTTACACCTCCCCCCTCTGTATCCACACTCACTCACTCAATCACTCTCTCTCTCTCTCTCTCTCTCTCTCTCTCTCTCTCTCTCTCTCTCTCTCTCTCCACAATTCTCTCCAAGCACCCTCTCTCTGTCTCACACACACACACCAAACTTAAAACTAAAAGTAGTTTAAAACCAATGTAATACAAAATGCCAGACATAAAAACAATCTCTTCCATGCACCATACTTACAAACATTCCTCTCGACATCAATGTAAGCAATCATATGATTGCACACGCGATAATTAGAAACAACAACGTAATACTAAAAAGGAAGCCACAAAGGCCAAGTATAAGGTACACAAGTGTTTTTAAGCACCATAGGCAAATGGCCGATGCCAACAAAAAAAGACAATGTCTTGAAAATGCCTAATAGAAACAAAGCTTTTTGAGTAATCATTAACAAAATCTTCCTCGTTGAGAAAAACATGAGAAGGCAAAGCCGAGAATGATTCCATAGTTTCCATTGGTAATCGCATGGGCAATGCAACAATATAAGTACATGGAACAACAATATTACACTAAAGCGGGTCATAATTGAGACAAAGACCAAGCACCACAAAAAGAATTTCTATAAGAGACCTAGTCAAAATGAAGCCACAAAGGCCAAGCATAAGGCACCGACGTGTTTCCAAGTACCATAGGCAAATGGCTGATGCCTACAAAAAAAGACAATGTCTCAAAGACGCCTAATGGAAAGAAATCTTCCTTTTCTTCGAGGAATCATTAACAAAATCCTCCTCCTTGAGAAAAATATGTGAAGGTGAAGGAGGGAACGATCCCACAGTTTCCATTGGTAATCGTATGGGCGATGCAACGGCCCTACCTCTCTCTTTACCACCTGCATTAGAACAAAAATTACAATATAAGTACATGGAACAACTAACAAAGATCATTCCATCCCAACAATAATAATACCTGGTCGAACATTTGTGAACCACTCCATAGGTACTAACAAACGTTGATGTAGCATCACAAAACAACCCAAATCTTTGAATCCATACTTGAACCAATGCCTTGGTATCTTATCAGTATGGGAGCGTTGAAATCTCTTCTTATGGTCAACCTCGTACATATGCACCCGAAAACATTACGTGTATCCACAATGTACAACTTCAATAAAAACTAGGAGCTTGATGTCGATATTAACATCATCATATAAACACTCGATGACCCTTACAAGTGTCCTTCTTATGATATCATCAGGAGCTATAGTGAGTAATGTGCATTGCAGCTCCTTTTGATAGTCAGAAGCTGGGTAATAGTGCCACTCTAGGATAGGCATCTGCAAAAGTTAAATGAATAGCGAAATATGAAAAAATTATACTTCCAAGAGTATATGCCAACCAAACAGGGCATAGAGAGCAATTCACACATATGCAAAACCAACGTCTCTACATGGTCATCAATAACTGTATCTCCACAAAGAAAGCAACAGAGAGTAATTCACATATATGCAAAACCAATGTCCCTACATGGTCGTCAATAACTACATTTTCGCAAAGAAAGTAATGCACATTACTACACCTTTCGGAGAACATCCTTGTATACAATGTTTGTGGTCATATCCCCATCCTCTTCACCCAATAGCACTTTCACACCATGAGAAGATTTTACCCTTGAAAATGCAACATACAGCTGACCATGTGTAAATACTGGTACCTTTAGATAAAGCCCAACAATGAACAAAGTCTGCCCTTGTGACTTGTTGATTGTCATAGCAAATGCCAACTAGATGGGAAACTGTCTCCGCTTCATAATAAATGGCAAATGTGTAGCATTCGAAACAAAAGTAATCCGGAGAATAAAAACTCATTCGCCCACATTTGCCCCTGTTATTATCTGAGCATCTATCACTTTCCTATTGAAAGCTCTACATATCAATCGCGTACCGTTACACATATTCCTTCCTAGATTTAAGTTTCTAAGAAAAATAATAGGTGCATTTATCTTCAGCAGCAATAAATGAGGAGGAAATCCACCTCCAAGGTCCAATATATTTAAATACTCAACAGAGTACAAAAATGAGTCATCGGTCTCTGCAATTGAATCTGCACTATAATACTGCCTGACCTCCCCTGGCATTAGTTGCAATGCACGATCATTCAAAGTAGCCACCTCTGTATTCCGCGAGGCAAGTATAGCTCGCTGACTAAAATATGATGTGTAGTCACCCACATTGGACACGTCACTGTAGACACTATCAATCAATGTTTCGATAGAGTGCCCTTTTAATATCATGCCAGGTGGGACACACAACTTATCACAACTTTCGATAACACCCACTCCATCCCCTATTCCTTGAATCCAACAGATGAACCCATTGTCCACCACACTACCAGTTGTCGACACTCACATATTGCCAGATAGCCTTAGCACCCTTACGTAATGCCACAAATCGGAGTAACACAATGCAGCATTAACAATATCCTCATGTGTTCCCTTTACCACAACAGGTAAGGCCTGTCTAAAATCCCCCCTAAACAAAACAACTTTTCCACCAAATGGCTTATCACAGCTCATAACATCTCTTAGAGTTCTATCAACCGCTTCGAAGGCATATCGATGGGTCATAGGAGCCTCATCCCACAAAATAAGGCTTGTTTGTCTCAATAACCGAGCAAGGTCACTTTGAAGAGGAATATTGCAAGTGGATCGATTATTTAATTCTACTGGGATTTTAAACCGCGAGTGAGTTGTACGACCACCTGGCAAAAGCAAGGCAGCAATGCCACATGATGATGTTGCCAACGCTATGTGACCACCACTGGGCACCTTCACAAGTAAACATTTGTATAGGAAAGTCTTCCAAGACCCACCAGGACCATCCAAAAAGAATACATCCGTAATATCTGTATCAACAGTATCCATGACTGCACCAAAGGCAATTCTTTGTCCTTCATTCAACATTCCCTCCATGGATTCAGAAACCCTATGTTGTTCTGATATGTTGTATGCATATTCATCTTGCAAAAGAGGGTTAGCATGCAGTTGTGATTTTGGTTGATGAGGTTCAGGCAACCCATCAAAATCACAAAGTCTTTGTCCTACATGACGTAAAAGGTCTTGCAGATGCAACAAAGCCATGTTAGATACCTCATGCTGCAGAACACCAAGAGAGGCATGCACATGCTGTAGCTGCAATCTATACATGATATCCTCTACCATTGGCACCAAAAATATTTCCCATAGATGGCCAGGCCGAGCTGGCTCACAAAAGACCAAAATTGCAACAAATAAAGTTCGGAGTTGAGCACCAGTTTGCAATGCAAGCATCCCTAAAAGTATCACAAATCACGCTATCAATAGTATGCAAATCTTCAAAAGAAGTACATCCCTGACACTCTCTTAACAGCATCCGCAAATAGTAGAGCTCACCACAGGTAGGCGCCACAAAATACATCCGACCACATGTATTCCCACGCTTCCTTCTAGTCCACATCTTATGTCATGTATTCCACACCCAATATACTGGAAAGTCTTGATAGCGAATAGTCCTAGCCTCTGGATGAATGCGGTTGCACACAAACCATTCAGTAAGAGTAGTTTTCTGGAGGTCTTCATTCCGCACAACATGTGGTACACTATCTGTATCCCGAAACACCACATAGTTCTCACCAGGTAAGTGTACCTGCAAATGTTGTATATCAGGCTTTTCATCGTACAATGCATAATCATAGATCCACCAACACGCCTCAGAGGCAGAAACATATCATGCATCCAAATAACTTTGTATCTCGTCCACCTCGTGAGCATCACCACCATTCCGGACTGAATCAACCCCAACAGAAAATTTGACGATTGCACGATCATGCCCCTTGTACATATACTTATACAAATACTTCACAGCCGCAATTGTCAAGCACACCTCCACATTTATGTGTGCATTGTATTTTTTACTCAAGAATGGATTATATGGAACAATCCATCGATTATCAATAACATTACCATTTATGATCACAGAGTTTCCATCATCTCGTCTTCGATAAATGGGATAGCTAGAACTATCAACCGTTATGCCTACTAATTTTCACGGGTAATCTTTAGTACATCTACCCTTGTCCATACAGGGACTCTTGGGGTTCAATCCTCCGCAAGGGCCATGAATGTTGCACTTTGAAATTGTCTCAAATAAGACTGGAAACTTAACTCTATTGGGTAACTCAGCACAAACCAGTCTATCGTAGTGACATGCTTCAGAAGGTTTGAAAGACGACTCTAAAATTAGCAAAGTATGAGAATGTGGTAGTCCCCCTCTTTTGGAATTCAATCACAATAACATAGCTTGCAACCTTTCCAAAGAGATCCTTCCGCAACAACGTATACATTAAATCAGCATACTTTTTATGAAACACGCGAGCAATCAAATCCGGAGGGTCATAAGCACTTTGCCCATGCAATAAAGCATTAGTTATCTCCAACCACTTTGGATTGCATGTCATTGTTATAAAAAGATCAGGTTTTCCCTTACATCGCACTATAGCCATGGCATCCTGATATAATTGATACATGTGCCTTGGTCCACCTATGAATGACGACGGTAAAACTATCCTCTTGCCAACAGAGGCACCAACAATCAGCATTGTCCCATTATCGTTTGCCCCCACCATGTCTGCTAAGCCTTTGTAGGCCTCCGATCATAACACTGATTGATTCTGGCGATACCAAGTTAACTTGCACTGCTCTATACTACAATAAGCATCAACAATAAATTGTTGTAATAGTGGACCAGCACTCAATATGCACACCTCAGTATCTTCGTGTACTTGAAGACGAAATGCATAAAACTGCATCTGGGTAACACAATTTTTATCGGACAATTCATATATGTTAACAGGAACACTAACATTACTGTAGGGAACCTTTACATGCCAACCATCATCTCCCATAGGAAAAAGGAGGACATATAGCATTGGCATATATGCCCTATGCAAGTTTGAAATAGCAACACATTGACCACCCCGAGTGTAAACATGAATATCCTGATGATCAAGAGTATCCTCGTCACCCTGCCCTGGCATGATAGCTGCAACCTCAGTTGCTGCAGGAGCAGAGTATTGTTTACTGGTTCTTTGAATACCAAAAATACTCATTCTTAGTTACTGCGCAGGATTATTTTGCAATTGCAAACCCACTGACCTAAAAGCACGTGCATATATGTTGTGTCGATGCATCATACATTGAAGCTCCCCTAGTAAGTTTGGTAATAAATCATGCATAACCCCCAGCCTATTAAGCAACTCATGCTCAGTATCATAAACATAGAGTTGTGCAAATCTTGGCCTTTCTTGACGCTGCACATCAGGAAGCAAAGCACCTATACGGTGATAAACAGAGCCATGCACTCTAAAGTGGTAACCATTCCCGATAACAAGTACCTTGTCAACATTAGCTCCGAGTGATACAAATGCAAGAGCGCTGTTGTATGCTCGTATGTTGTTTTTAAATATCCTACTCTGAGGGTGCATACCATGCAACAAATCATGCAATGGCTGTGGTGGATGTTGCAATGGTGGCAACATTACTTTTCCATTTCGACAACAGTGTCTTCCAAACAAAATCGACCCTTGAACCCGAGTCTCGCATCTCCACAACTTAGCTGAACACCTTTCACACATCACACAAAGACTCCCCATGGAATGCACGTCCGGCTCTTGAAATAGTGGTATTGACATTGCTAGGTGAACATCTGTTGCAGGCAAAGCATTTAATATGGAGCACAATCCACCACTCTGGAGATAAAAAAACAGCAATATTATGAACACATGACTCAGTAGCCACGGAATTTTCTACATTGTGGTGATTTCCAAAATCTAAACCAACATGCTGTTCAACTGGCTCATTATCCCCATTTACAAATTCAACACGATGAGACACACTCTTGCAAACCACTCCACTAAGATTTCCCCCATGTTGGCACTTAGACATTGAAACATTATTAACATGTGACTCAAAAGTCACATGATTAAGACCATTGCAACCACCCACTGATGGCAAAGCATTCGTCAAATCCACACCAAACTGTCGCAAGGCTTGAAATCCCCTAATGGTTTTATCCGGTGATGGCAAAACATTAGCCACATCTATACCAAACTGTGGTTGGCCTAGTTCACGATGACCACTTAGAATCTCCTCATGGAACATCAGGTTTTCAATGTCTCTTTGAATGGATCTACCACGATCTAAAATCCCTTTCCAAGCCCTGAGTCTAGCAACCTGTCGTCACTCATATCTTATGGAAGTAAGCATGTCCCTACGAACACGCAACACTAGTCTATGCCAGTTGCTCGATGCGAACACCCCATATTGATCAGTTGGCCACAAAACCTATTATCAACGTATAGACACATTTAATATTTAAATATCTAAATATTAAGATTAAATATCAAGCCACAAAACCACTACAACCCAGTCAATGTATCTGTCTACAAAGACGCTGCGCTCGCCCATTAGAGAGAGAGAGAGAGAGAGAGAGAGAGAGAGAGAGAGAGAGAGAGAGAGAGAGAGAGAGAGAGAGAGAGAGAGAGAGAGAGCCTGGTTGCTAAGATAGAAGTAACCTTGGTAATAAACACATGCACAATTAATCCATTTTAATTAATTAACAAAATAAAGTAAACATGCAACCGCAGAAACGACTATCAATACACGTTATCAAAGGCATGGTTTGATTTCTAAACTAAATGTATTGCGTACATTCGATGTACACAATATATCAAATCTAAATATACCAACCATCATTGGACTATCAAATCTACTCCATGTAAATATCAAGAAAGAGACATCACGTCATACACACTCAATACATTTTACTCAAATACGCTTTGTTATATCAAAAGTGTTACACATCTTAGCACTTTCCACGTAGGCTTTACAAAAAAGAAGCAAATATTATCATAAAAAGTGCTAGCCCATGCACTTTAAAACACGCAAGACAATCTGAACCTATAAGTTCCAACCTAAGCAATTCTTGCATTATACAAAGAGATCCTTCTGCAACACATACACATAGTCTCCTTAGATGCAACCATTCATCTGACGGCTCAATTGTTGCAACAAAGCATTGAACCTACTAACATTCATTTGAAACTGCAAGAACAGCAACCGACAACCCCTCTGGCAGATCACATGTTCGTGGTCATCTCCAAGCCCCCAAACCGAAGCCCACATATCGTTCACCAGCAGATTCATTAATCTGCTTGTCTCAGAAATATTTGCTGAAAGTGCCCTTACTTCACCACCCAGATCAGTCGACACTTGTTGGAGAACACCCTGTGTGTGCTTTGTCTCGCACACAACACCATACAGACCTTTAGCCTGTTTATGTAACTCCATTGAGTACATGGCAAGCGCACTGTCAACACGCGTACATAAACTCATCTGCATTTCCATCAACTCATTCATCTTGGCCTCAAGTTTTTTAAGGTCTGAAGCACCCGAAGTAGCCCTTGTGTTTCTTCGAATCTTTGTAGCTCTTGTACATTTAGCAACATGCATCTCTTGTCCCCTTGCCACCTCTTTCATTTTTCGCACATTCATTCTATTAGAGCCCATACATTGGCTGCAATGAAACATATAAAAAATCGTCTCCAAGATTATAAATAGTAGCACTTTGATGCAATCACAATTAACAAAACTCTCTTCCATACCCATGCGAATAGCTCCAAACTAGCAAGCGTCGAAGAGATGATGTCGTTGCCGTTTTGTTTCATTCAACTGAATCCACTACACATTCAATGGAGTCGAAAGCACTACGTCGGGAATGTCTCCTATGGCTTCGCTTTGTTCCATGGCTACACCAAACTTTAAAGAGAACATAAGAGTTGCACAACAAATAAATCTCAGAGCTATTTGCACACCAAACGTCAAGACATAAGTGATAGACACATTCACAACCACAAAACCTAAATGCACGAAACAATATATGTACACTATGCATGAGTGCTATCATGCACACATGGCACTCACCAAGTACCAGCCATGCATTGCCTAAAGGCCCTGCGAATGGATCTTCATTCATGTACATCTGCACAATCTTCTTGAGAGTAAAGAACATATCCTATACATGAAGGTATCCCTAGTCTCGAAATACTTATTGGTGCCAATCCCACATGACACACAATAACTTACCAACTCACATTCGCAACCACAAACCCTAAATGCGTGAAAGAATATATGTACGCTACACATGAGTGCTATCATGCACACATGGCACTCACCAAGTTCCAACCACGCATTGCCTAAAGGCCCTACCAATGGATCTTCATTCATGTACATATGCACTATCTTGAGAGAAAAGAACATGTCCTATACAGGAAGATGTCCCCAATCTCGAAATACTTATTGGTGTCAATCCCATAGGACACACAATAACTTACCAACTCACATTCGCAACCACAAACCCTAAATGCATGAAAGAATATATGTACACTACACATGAGTGCTATCATGCACACATGACGCTCACCAAGTACCAACCACGCATTGCCTAAAGGCCATGTCATGTCGATCTTCATTCACGTACATCAGCACAATCTTGAGAGAAAAGAACATCTCCTATATAGAAAGGTGTCCCCAATCTTGAAACACTTATTGGTGTCAATCCCATAGGACACACAATAGCTCACCAACTCACATTCGCAACCACAAACCCTAAATGCATGAAAGAGCACATAAGCCACCTAAGTATGAGAGAGAGAGAGAGAGAGAGAGAGAGAGAGAGAGAGAGAGGAGGGAGGGAGGCAAACTATACAAAACGTCCCAGCATATCAAAGCTGCAATCATTCTATGTATCTAATCCAATCTAAGTTACAAAAGTACATTAGCAAAATTGCTTAGTAATCGAGAGAGAAACATAGAGAAACAGAGAGAAAGAGGGACTATTAAAATGGTTTAAAAGTAGTTTTATAATTTGCAAGACACATACGATGTGTTTCAAAATGAAGATTTTCATCAAACAATTCATTTAAGAAGTCTTGTAGGATTTGCATATACCAAGCAAACCACGACAAAGAAGCATTGGTTAACATTGCCAAAAACCTATTGTGAACGACTATTCAAAGATGCGACGTTCTCTAGTGCATATCAAGGGCAATGATCTCCAATGCCAGAAGATGAGCTTGCACGGCGATTCATCTGCGTTAACATTGCTGAAAATCTATTCAGATAAACTTTCAAAGAAGTAAGTTGCACATCAAGAGCAATGTTCTCCGGTGCAACTAAGCTCTCGTTCTTGTGCGCAATCAGCTCACATACTCCATCCTCTATACGACCTGCACTATCAAGAATATCTTTCAACTTCTCTTTTGATCGTTCGAAGATCCAACACGCGGCCACCAATTTTTCTGGATATGTTCATAAATGTCACCTATATAACCCTTGATCTATTCTAACTCGCCCTGTATCATTACTGCATCAGCAAGGTGCCCTTCATATTTCTCGTCCAACATTCTCTCAATCCTCTGTAGACGGTCACCAATGTTCTCAGGAATTGAAATCGAAGCTTTTTGACGCCGAAATAGTGACTTCACTTGCTTTTCAATCCCATCCAACCGACGAATAAACCTTAAGGAACCAACGGAATTATCATGCCGTGCAACATGCTTAAGTGCACGATGAATGGCCTTTTTCCTCATGGCCTCCTTTATTTTGTGTGCATTCATTTGCACGTTAGAAGTGCACTGGATAATATCTTCTACAGACATTTTCTTGTTTGCTGTAGAAGCCTCCATACTGGACAAAAAGCACGCGTTAGCCTTGAGGGATATATAAAATATTCTCGAAATTTAAAAACAGCAAAAACTCCCATGTCTAATACTGCCAAAGTTCAACTAACCCTCTCTCTCTACTTCTCCCTCTCCCTCTCTATACACCTAACCAACCAACTAATGCACTAACTAACCAACCTCTAAACTAAAGTAACCTACCAACTAAACTAACAAAACCAAGTAAGGTAAGCAACTAATCTAAGGTAAAACCTATTTAACTCACTTACTATATTTAACTAGCTTACTATTTAAACCAATAAATACATCAAAACAAATTTACAACCACAGAGAGAGAGAGAGAGAGAACCGAAGTAAAACAAACTAACCCTAAACTATATTTAAAGTAACTAACACAAATAACCAATCAATCTAACTAAGCTATTCGATAGATAATAAACAAAAATAATTTAAACTAACTAATCTAATAAGCTAACGGATCTAACCAAATTAACCCTAAACTATATCTAAAGTAACTAACACACAATCTAAAGTAACTACTAACTACTAACTATCCAAATTAACTAACTAAATAGCTAAATAACTAAATAACTAACTAAACTAAATAAACAACCAAAACTAACCAAACTAATCTCTCTCTCTCTCTCTCTTACTAACCCTACCTTACTAACCCTAAACTATATCTAAAGTAACTAACACATAATCTAAAGTAACTACTAACTAACCAACCTCTAAACTAAAGTAACCTACCAACTAAACTAACAAAACCAAGTAAGGTAAGCAACTAATCTAAGGTAAAACCTATTTAACTCACTTACTATATTTAACTAACTTACTATTTAAACCAATAAATACATCAAAACAAATTTACAACCTGAGAGAGAGAGAGAGAGAGAGAGAGAGAGAGAGAGAGAGAGAGATCACTGAAGTAAAACAAACTAACCCTAGACTATATCTAAAGTAATTAACACAAATAACCAATCAATCTAACTAAACTATTCGATAGATAATAAACAAAAGTATTTTAAACTAACTAATCTAATAAGCTAACGAATCTAACCAAACTAACCCTAAACTATATCTAAAGTAACTAACACACAATCTAAAGTAACTACTAACTACTAACTATCCAAATTAACTAATTAAATAACTAAATAAACTAACTTACCACAAACTAACTAAACTAATCTCTCTCTCTCTCTCTCTCTCTCTCTCTCTCTCTCTCTCTTTTACTAACCCTACCTTACTAACGCTAAACTATATCTAAAGTAACTAACACATAATCTAAAGTAACTACTAACTTACTATTTAACTTATCTAATCAACTAACTAAATAAACTAACTAACAAAATAAAATAACCGAAACTAACTAAATAACTAATTAAACAAACCAACTAAACAACCAAAACTAACTAAATAACTAAATAAACTAACTAACCACAAACAACCAAAACTAAACTCTCTCTCTCTCTCTCTCTCTCTCTCTCTCTCTCTCTCTCTCTCTCTCTCTAAACTATATCCAAAGTAACTACTACCTTACTAACCCTAAACTATAACTACCAAACTAAACCAACTAAAGTAAACCAACAAAACTAACAACCTATTTAACTAACTAACTTACTATTTAAACCAATAAATACATAAATACATCAAAACAAATATAAAACCTAAGAGAGAGAATGAGAGAGACACAATCTAAAGTAACTAAGCAACCCATAACACATATATACACTAAAACAAAAAAACAAACTAACCCTAAACTAACACACAATCTTCTAAAGTAACTAAGCAACTAACTTAAGGTAAAACCTACTAACTAACTAACCCATAACACATATATAAACTAAAACAAAAAAACAAACCAACCCTAAACTATATCTAAAGTAACTAATACACAATGTAAAGTAACTACTAACTAAATAACTAAATCCATATATAACACACAAAAATAATTTAAACTAACTTATCTAATCAACTAACAGAAAAAACTAACTAAACTAAATAACTAACTAAATAACTAAATAAACTAACTAAATAAAATAAACTAAATAACTAACTAACCACAAATCTAACCAAACTAACTAACAACCTATTTAACTAACTAACTTACTATTTAAACCAATAAATACATCAAAACAAATTTACAACCTGAGAGAGAGAGAGAGAGAGAGAGAGAGAGAGAGAGAGAGAGAGAGAGAGAGAGGGAGAGATCACCGACCTGAAATACCAAACCTCACAAGCAAACTGCACAAAATAAACCAAAATACCAATAAATTAAACAAACTCTCTCTCTCTCTCTCTCTCTCTCTCTCTCTCTCTCTCTCTCTCTCTCTCTCTCTCTCTCTCAAGTAACTAACACATATATAAACTAAAACAAAAAAGCAAACTAACCCTAAACTATATCTAAAGTAACTACTAACTTACTATTTAACTTATCTAATCAACTAACTAACTAAATAACTAATCAAATAAACTAACTAAACAACCAAAACTAACCAAATAACTATATAAAATAACTAAATAAACTAACTAAGCAACTAATCTAAGGTAAAACCTACTAACTAACTAACCCATAACACATATATAAACTAAAACAAAAAAACAAACTAAATAAAATAACTAAATAACTAACTAAACTAATCTCTCTCTCTCTCTCTCTCTCTCTCTCTCTCTCTCTCTCTCTCTCTCTCTCTCTCTCTCAAACCAAAACAAAAAACCAAACCAACTAACTAAACTATTCGATAGACAATAAGCAAAAATAACTTAAACTAACTAATCTAATAAGCTAACATATCTAACCAAACTAACCCTAAACTATATCTAAAGTAACTAACACACAATCTAAAGTAACTACTAACTTACTATTTAACTTAATAAACTAACTAAACTAAATAACCACAAATAATCAAATTAACTAACTAAACTAAATAACTAAATAAACTAACTTATCTAATCAACTAACTAAATAAACTAACTAAACTAAATAAGTAACTAAATAACTAAATAAACTAAATAAAACAAACTAACCCTAAACTATATCTAAAGTAACTAACACACAATCTAAAGTAACTACTACCTAAATAACTAAATCCATATATAACACACAAAAATAATTTAAACTAACTTATCTAATCAACTAACTGAATAAACTAACTAAACTAAACAACCAAATCCATATATAACACACAAAAATAAACTAAATAAACTAAATAAGTAAATAAAACAACTAAGTAAACAACCAAAACTAACACCACAAATCTAACCAAACTAACTAACAAGCTATTTAACAAACTAACTTACTATTTAAACCAATAAATACATCAAAACACATTTACAACCTGAGAGAGAGAGAGAGAGAGAGAGAGAGAGAGAGAGAGAGAGAGAGAGAGAGAGAGAGAGAGAGAGAGAGAGAGAGAGAGAGAGAACACGCGTTCTCTCTCTCTCTCTCAACTGACCGTTAGAGAGAGAGAGACAGTATAAGATCAAGCGACCAGGAAGTTACCCCACGAGATATACTCTCTCTCTCTCTCTGATAGAGAGAAGTAATACTTCTACGAAGAAGCGTGGAGCTCACTAACCACTAAGGACTGACCAGCAGTGGAGAGAGAGAGAGATATGACGGGCAATGGAGAGGACATGACCAGCAGTGGAGAGAGAAAGAGAGAGAGAGAGAGAACACAAAAATGCCCAAAGAGAGAGAGAGAGAAAGAGAGGACTGACCTGTTGCTTGCTCCTGCTGCCTGCTGGCCTGCCTCCTTCTGTCCCATGAGAGTGAGTGTGAGAGTGAGAGGAGAAGAGAAGAGAAGAGAAGGTGGTGGAAGGAGACCACGTTTCCTTCTGCCCCCAATTATGTGACATAAATGGTCCCTTACCTTTCCTTCTGCCCCCAATCATGTGACATAAATGGTCACTTTGGTTTGGTTTGGGAGCTAGGTTTGAGAGCACTGTGGTGGTTCGACACTTTTTCGAACGTGTAGCTCAAATAATAATGTAGTATAGATGTTTTCTAAAGATATGCTTTTAGCACTTACTCTTTCAATGAACATGATAACATGACTACACATATCTTTTTTGTATGGGAGAATGACACTTTCCTCTTTTAGTATGAAAAATGATGGGACTTTGCTAGCTCTTCACCATGTTATTTAAGTAGCATGATTCTATGCTTATATCACTCTTCTACTTAATTATTAATGTAAATATTCCATTATAGTGTTTTAGATATTACCTTTTAGGATTTCAACAACTTTGTTACTTAGTTTTTTTCTCTTTGCTAGGTACTATTTATAAAGAGGATAAGGATAGCCTCTACTAAGAAATATATTTAGAAATTTGCACTTGATTTGGTGGTAAGTACTTTGCAGCTATTGCACATATGAAATAAGTAAATTTTATGCAAGTTGCCTGTCTTCAAGCATAAGATTGTAACATGAATGATCAAAATTTAATAAAAGCATGACTACATGTGTCTTACTAGTTTTTTCTATACTCATTGGTATGTTGATTGATAAAACTTGTCTACACTCATTAGTGAATGTGTCAATATTTGCATTATTATATATGTTGATATATTTTGACAATCACATCGATGCACATTTCAATGGTCTTTTTGGCACATATACAAGTGTATATGTTTTGATGGCAAACATACTAATAGACATTCTGATGCTTGACATTTTAAAACCATTTCACAACTATTTCCATTAGAGATTTCACTTTATACCCCTCATATATTGTAGTGTGAATGTTAATTGAAGCAATTGATACATGACACACTCGATGCATGACATTGATAGCATGTTGATGATCATGATGTAATTGGAGCTGTTCGACGAACATGATGCTAATTGATAGATGTCAATTGACGTTGGCATTGAGGAAATATAACATAATACATTGATGTTATGGTATGAAAATTGAGCATAATGATGTCTAAGGCTAAGTAATTGAGTTGTTATATATGATTAAAGCTGTGATCCTTTAGACAAACATATATCATGTTATGGTGTGGAAAACTTAGTGTGTGATATTTTTGTTCTTTCATGCTCAAGCGACATGTATATAAATTCCCAATAAGCAAACATTAAAGGAGACACATGGGTGAAAGGTACATATATGTATAAATACAAACATCTACAAGGAGGCCTTCACCTTGACTATTATGTAAATATGAGGAAGAGGATTATCTCAACGAAGATAATGCACGAATGCTTTTAAAGACTCTAGAGCCTCAATTTAAAAGTATGTGGCATAGTAATTAACATTCACAATGAAAGGCATTAGCAAAAGCAAAAAGTTTTCTCCAATGAGGTTGTAGCGAAGTGGTTTGGGTGTGGGGTTGGGGCTCAAGGGGTGTGTAAATTCGAATCTTGCTCCCCACATCCCCAAAGGCATATTGAGAATATCTATTCACTTTTAAAAAAAAAGCAAAAAGCTTTTGTGTTAAATGCTAGGCTCCTTGTTGGAGAGTAAAAGCTTTGATGTTGGGGTTAAAAAAGAAAGCTCCCATGTGCTATTGTAGAAAAAGAAAAAAAAAGATTAATTTCATTTTTGTTATAAAAGAAAGACAAGGGGAAAAACCAGAAAATTTGTAGAGAAAAATATAATAACGAAAAGCTTCTATAATCACCAACCTGTTACCCTAGTCTCTTACTACAGCCTCTCTATTTACACTAGGAAGATACGTCCCTGTCCCCTCAGCTCGATCGCCCGCCCGCCCGCCCCCCACTGCTCCTCTCTCTCTCTCTCTCTCTCTCTCAAACTTTCTTCTTACACAGCATGGCAGCTAAGCTCGTTACGGATGACCATGGCGATGGCGGTAGCACGGCCGCTAAGCGCGCACCAGACGAACACGGCGATAAAGGAAACACAACGGCTCGCACGCTTTTCATCCGAAACTTACCGTATAGCCTTACCGATTCCCAGGTAAGGCTCTTCATCGAAAAACGGACATGTTTACTCGCGCTAGGATAGCGAAAAGGCCATGCAAATTGTAGAATCTGACAAGAAGAACCAGAACAATCCTTCAGTCACTTTTTTCCTTCCCCATTCCGCAAGATTGTTGAATCAGACAAGAATAATCCTGCAGTCACTGTTTTCTAGAGGCCTAGCTTTTTTGCTTCCAGACAGTTCAATGGTATTTCGTTTTTTTCTTACATTCTTTACATGCTGGAGGATTCGTGTGGGCTCTGATAGTAACATTGAAATGTATATAATTACCCAGGTGCTACTAGAGACTCTAATGCACTCGACAATGAAGTGATCAATAAGATTGGATATGGCTTCACTTCGGCTTGAACTAGTGAGACAATTCAAACATTTAAAAAAAAAGAAAAAAGGAACAAGCAAAAAACAAACCCACCCATCCACCCCCCTTCCTAGGTTTAAAAAAAAAAACCCAAAGACCCACAGGAGTGGCCCATCGCCTTTGTAATCATGATAGGCCCTTAGGCAAATATTCATGGCACTCTTGGTTCAAGGTCCTAGTCACTGGACTGTGGAGTCGCAGCGGTCTGCTGAGGCTTTTTAGGTGGAAGACCTTGAGCCTTGGAGCGACACTCCTCATCCACATGGCCTGCTCTCTGGCAGTGTGCAAAACCGGTTTTTCTTAGGGAGTTGCTGCCAGATAAGTCTTGATTCTTTGGTTCCATCTGAGGAAGAGGAGTCGCCCTTTGATTGGCTTGTCTTCGTATCTAGCGAGTTCTTGCCATTGGTGGTTTTCCCTCCCGAAGAAGAGGCAACTAACCTCCTCTTCTCTGAATAAGGTTGTGATGAGGATTTCTTGTGGACTTGATCATGCAGCCTTGCGTAACGCAAGAACTGGCACTCAAACTCATAGAAGGTTGGCAATCGAGGTTGGGAGATGATGTGTTCAATGAAATTGAAGTATTTTGCGGGCAACTTATTCAAGAAGAATGCAACCTGATCGTCATTTGACTTTGGAGAGCCAATAGTGGCGAACTCGGCAAGTATCAGCCTATAGTCAATTAGCTTGACTTTCAGATCATCCCTTTCCTTAAGAGAGAACTCTTGAAGCTCAAAGTCGAGATTGATGCGCCGAGTACGATCATGATCCACATGGCGGTCGAGAAGGTAACTCCAACGCTCTGATGCGAGCGGGAAGTGCTGCAATTGAAAGTGAAACTCAGGAAGCAATCCCTGTATCAGCTCAACATTTGCTGTAGCATTGTAGACTCTCCATTGACGGATGTAGTTAGGGTGAGCTAGTCGAGGGTTCGGCATAGGCTCTAGACCAATGACGAGGTCCCAAAGACCTTGAGACTCAAGCACTTGTTGCATGAAATTCGACCAAGTAGTGAAATTTGACCCGTTAAAACGTGTCTTGTCCGTGAAGGCATTCTTGGCCGTTGCAATAGGAGTGGTAGTGCTCGGAGATGGATAGTGTGAAAAAGTGTAGTGGGCGTAGGATGGGGGAGTGGAGTACACTTGGGAATGGGTCCCAGAGTGCCCACCAGGCATGCGGGTAGTATGCAAGGTGGATCCATAGGTAGGGATGGGCTGACTAGGCATGGGCATGGTAGCCACATGAGGAACCCAAGGAGGTGGGATGGGAACATGGGGAGTAGAAGATGGGAATCCTTGCGTAGGAGTAATCCAAGGAGAGTGTAAAGACGCACCAAAAGCTGAGGATGGAAACCCCTGTGTATGAGTGGTCATGGGAGATGTGAAGCTGGGGATAGTGAGGGGGATGCCCATCACAGTCGACCCAGGAGTTATGGGTGTGCTCATTTGCTGAAAGGTGAGAGGCACTGTGTTAAAGGGTGGCATTCCCCCTAACGAAGTACCATGGTGCAAAGAGGTAGAGAATGGGGTGGAGAAGGAAAAGGTGCTAGGAGTGGAGATGGTAGATCCAACCCCTAGGGTGTGTGATGCAGATGTGGAGTATAATCCAAGATTTTGGAAAGATGATGAGAGATGATCAAGGTGTGATATAGAAGAGGGTGGGATGGGAGGGAAGTGAGAAGTGTGTGTAATATGCTCAAATGAAACAGAAGTTGTAGATGTACTTGAATTTTGTCTGCTTCGTGAGCCCCCTCTATTGAAGTTCACATACGCAAAGCCATCCGGATCCTGTACCTCAAAAGAAGAAACAGGCGAGGGCTTTGATTCATACAACACAAAAGAATTGTACAAACCTGACATTGGACCTGGCGGAGATGATGAAGATGGATCGCCAGACGTTTCGAATACTGAATGTCCTCCATGATCGGAGAGGTGGCCAGCCTCACCAACCGGTCCGAATGTGGTAGCCAAATTGGTAGGAGGGGTGTAAACATCACCGTACTTGTTGCGATAGTACTTCTCAAAGTCCTCCTCTGTCATGTTAGTGAAATCTGGTGAAGGTGGAGTGTTGTCCTCCTCATCGAGTCCATAATGCCGTCTTAGGGTCTCCAATGATGAAGAAGCCTGATAAGACATCATAGGAATTGGAGAAAAAGGTGTTTGGGACATTGTGATTCGGTTACGAGTCGTATTGTGTGCCTCGCACAAAGACTAGCTGTCAACAATATCCGCAGGATACTCTTTATAAGATCACCGACTCTGATACCATGTTAAGAAGACTGCTAGGGTTTGCACTGAGGACACACAGAGTGTACGACCACGATAGAAACACAGAGACACAGACACAGACACAGAGGGCAAAACTCAAACTCTAAACGCAAAACTCAAAACTCAAACCCTAAACGCAAAACTCAAAACTCAAACCCTAAACGCAAAACTCAAAACTCAAACACAAACAGAAGAAGGGAGAGAGAGAGAACACAACTTTGAAGTGAATGAATGCTGTAAATGAATGTAAGAGTGTACAGTGTGCTCAAGGGTAGAGCAATGTCGGAGTGTGATGTCCACCGAAGACGGATCCCAAGTCTGTGACCACTAGTCGGAGTGTAGGAGTGCTGAATAGTGAATGGCAGCAGGCTGGTCACCAAAATGCAGCAGTCTGGAGGTTGGAAATTGGTAAACGCAGCAGTATGCCACCGATCGGGGGCTGGAAACTGTGCACAGTCTGCTGTAAACAGCAAGCTGAAACAGTGTCTGAGAGTGTCAGGGCTTGCAATGCTGAAAACGTAGGCTGGCTGACCCTGGAGATGATGGACAGCAGGTTGAACAGCAGCCTGGGACAGTTTGGAGCAGTCGCTAGTAGCTAAGAGCTGTTGCCTATAGGAATGGATAGGCTGAAGATGATGTGGCTGCAGTCGATGGTGGCTGGACAGTAGATGGAGGCAGGCCGCAGGCTGGAAACTGGGCGCCAACAGCAGTAGAGGGTGTGTGGGCTGGTGTAACCTGCAAAACAAGGATTATTGCTGAATGGGGGCAGCCTATCTATTTATAGATGTGGAAGGGCGCCCCAAAAATTAGGGTTTCCACTAAACTTTCTCGAACCGCTCCCCGTTTTAGGGTTTCCATTGAATTAGCAGAGGGTGTGTGGGCTGGTGTAACCTGCAAAACAAGGATTATTGCTGAATGGGGGCAGCTTGTCTATTTATAGATGTGGAAGGGTGCCCCAAAAATTAGGGTTTCCACTAAACTTTATCGAACCGCTCCCCGTTTTAGGGTTTCCACTGAACTCTCTCGAACCACTCCTCGTTTTAGGGTTTTACTCTAAAAGAGCATTTTTAGTGTGTTTTGGGGCTGTTTAAGAGGCTAATTAGCAAGTAATGCATATTTTAGCTCAACAGAGGATGCTCTCAACTTTGCACAATCATAGAGAAAAATTGGTCTGATCGAGCTCTCAGAAGTAGGGAGCAAGGGTAGGATGGACACGTGTCGGTGGTGCAATTGCTAGAAAGCGTGTAGCATGGAAGCAAAGAAAAATTGTTGTAATAGACTACAAGAATACAATGAACATAAAGCAACATTGGGAGATTATAAGAACTCAAAGAGAATATACTTGGAAAATGGAATCCTTATATCAAGGCACAAGAACAATGCAAAGGCTCGGGAACCAAGTCATTACTAGTCTACATCGGTCTCTCTCTCTCTAGATGGAAATAGTCATGCTGAAGTATCTGGATGATTGAGAAGTGAGCTTGCCTATAAATGGAGAGAAAGTTGTCAGAAGTGGTGCAGCAATGGAAGTGTAAACATAAGCTATAATAAATTGCTGAAAAATAAGACAAAAGAGAAAGGAAAAGAAAGAACACAATACAGATGAGAACTTAGATGTATGCTCGGGAAATGGAATCCATATATCAGACACAAGACTATCGCATACAACAGTGAGTCACTGGCTGTGTGGGCACTAGCACCCGACTCCTCTCTTCACGGGAACTCCAAGGGGTGAACTAACCAACTGAGGAGGAGGAGCCTATAATAAGTATGCACAAATAATGCCATAAAATATGTCAGGTCGGCCAGCAATAAATGCCCAATATGACCATAAAATGACACAATAAAAAATGCCTAAATAACCTAAATAATGTGCCCAAGCCTCTGCAATTCAGACTCACACATGAGTTGACATATCTACTAACACCCTCTCTCAGATCATGGGTGATCTAATACAATACAATGGTACAATGAGAATGAATCATAAACCATATAACATAGAACCACCAAGTAGAACCATGGATACCCAAGCAGTGGGTGATTAAGCCACCACCAAGGTGCCTCGGAGAGAACCTGATGTCGATGTCGATTGTACCGGCTTCGGAAAATAGAGAAGATCATAGTAGCTCTCAATGTTTGTCAACGATACCTCTGATGTAGCACATGTGACCATCTTGTCACCAATGCCGCAGTGCATAAATGACCATGGATTTCTTTGGCCAAATCGCCAAAGTGTCCCCTCATGTGAGCTCCAAACAAAAGCCACCCACTTTCTGTCAAAGAACCAGCCCATCATGAACCTGGATGTCAATCCTAGCTCCAGGATTTGTACCTGCTAGACTTCGGTCAATGTGCCAGGGACGTTCCTCTTTAGATCCTATGCATGTGTATAGAAATATAGATAGAGGTGGGGCTGCCCCATCTCACCACCCTCTCACACTCCCTCTTTGGCACTGGAGAGTTTGTGAGGGATGACCTCACCACCACCACTAGAAAGCAGCTGAGGAAGGGGCCACCAAGCCCTTCCCATGATCCGAAGAAGAGGATCCCTTCCGGCCTTGGACTTCGCCTTGGCCGGAGGATCTGAGTCGGAATCTGAGGCATATGATGACTCGTCAGAGGAATCCATATCCCGCTTCGCCTTCTGCTCCTTTTTCTTCCTGAAAGCCGTTAACTCTTTTGCAGTCCTTCCGCAAGTGGCCCTTCTTGCCACATTGATAACACGGGGCCTTCGACTTCTTCATCTTCAAACCTCTCTTTGAAGCTGCAAGAGTCTCACTAGAATCTCCATGTAATGTATCATCAGTGGATGAGCATATAGGAGCCATCTGTAGAGGATTTAGAAGAGGAGTAGAGAAAAGAAGGTATTTGGAGAGGGAACACAGCCAAAACACGAGCACAAACTGCAAAAAACAAGAGTTCACATACAGTATAATCTAAAATCTGACCAAAAGAAAACAAAAGCTGCTGCAAAAAATCAACAAATCAGTCAAAAACTGCCAAAAACAGCAAAAACGGCTTGAAGGTATAGTCGCCTAGCTAGGGAGGAGTTAGGAACAGCAAAACACAGGCTGAATATTGTCACAAACAGGCTAGAAAACTGTTGCAGCAGCCTGAAAACTGAAAACGCAGGCAACAGAGGGGCTGTAGACAGCAGGCGATGGCAAATCTGCAAAAAACGTAGGTAAAACAGGTCACCTGTATGGAGCAGCAATCACCTGATTAGCAAGGGTGAAAATAGTCCTAAAATCAGCAAGAAAACACAGCAGGAGCACAAATCCTGAAATTTGATACCATGTTAGAAGTGGCGCAGCAATGGAAGCGTAAACATAAGCTGTAATAAATTGCTGAAACACAAGACAAAAGAGATAGGAAAAGAAAGAACACAATCTAGATGAGAACTCAGATGTACGCTTGGGAAATGGAATCCATATATCAGACACGAGACTGTCGCATACAACAGTGAGTCACTGGCTGCGTGGGCACCGGCACCGGCTCCTCTCTCCACGGGAACTCCAAGTGGTGAACTAACCAACTGAGGAGGAGGAGCCCAGAATAAATAGGCACAAATAATGCCATAAAATATGTGAGGTTGGCCAGCATTTAATGCTGGTCGGCCAGCAATAAGTGCCCAATATGACCATAAAATGACACAATACAAAATGCCTAAATAACCTAAATAATGTGTCCAAGCCTCTGCAGTTCAGACTCACACATGAGCTGACATATCTGCTAACAAAAGTATGCCCATAGTAATGTTTGGTTGGCTAGCCAAAATTGTGGGAGTGCACAACGGGAGAGAATCACGAACAAGGAGAGAAGAAGAGAAGGCAAGAAGAGAAGAACGATCAACACTGCACAAAGAAGAAAGTTGAATACAACGAGGAATAATTAGGCTCTGCACATAGCCCAAAGTGTTAGTGACGACACCATATCAGGTTGTATAATGTATATAGCACTTGTGATAGTGACAATGACGATGAGTGTGACAGAGATGGATTCGATTGTTGCATGTACTAGATAGCATTTAATGCTTTCGCTAGTTGCTTAGGAGTCCCTAAATTGTTGTCGCTAACTCTTGGAAGGGCTAGAATTGTTGTCGCTTGCTTCCAATTTGGTCTTCTTTTGCTCTTCGCTGCCTTAGATGGTCTTCCAATGGTTGTAGATCAGACCAGCAACATCTCATTCCTCTCTCTCGCAGGCTAAATGAATTGAATCTCAGTCTTTGTCTCTCTCTCTCTCGGGCCCCCAAAAACGTTTTTGAGTCTTGCATGGCATTTTTGCCAAGTGGTAGTCTTTGAAACTCATTTTTCATCATTATCTAGCCATTTAATAAAATTTCAAAATTAATTTTGATCCTGCCCAAAATTAAATATGCCCATCCATAATTAAATTGGCTAGGCTATTTGCAACCTGGAGTGGTCCCCAACCTCTGTTGACCCTTAGACTGGCATTAATTAATTAACTAATACTGGTCCCTAGTGTCATCACAGACACTTATTGGCCAAACAACTATCCCGGGGTCAAAAGTGACACCAACTGGCCACCAAAACCCAATTAGTATAACTTATCTCAACTTTTGCCTTTGACATCCACTGCATCCTCGGGGTCCTTGGCTTGTTACCATGAAATAACCACCATGTGCATCACGTGCTAAACAACCTTGGACATTTGATTAATATCTTAATCAAATGTTATCGGCAAGATTAGAGCATCTCAAAATTTCATGTCCTTGTGACAACACTTGCAAAAGAAGAGTTGTGGATGTTCCGCCTTTATTGACTGTCACCTATAAAACACAAAAAATTTGTGTTTACAGCAGCAAACAGTAGGCTGAAAATTGAGTTTTCAGCAACAATGTGGTCTCCTCTTTAATTGGAAATTCTTGTGTCCTCATGTAGGTGAAGATACCATGTGTGAGTGCACAACAAAAGAGAATCATGAACACCAGAAGAGGAGAGAAGAAGAGAAGATGTGGAGAGAAGAATGATCTGCACTGAACAAAGAAGAGTTGAATACAATCAGGGCTCATTAGTCCTTGTATGCATCCCAAGGTATCAGTGAGAGCATTGGATCAGGCTGAGTAATGATGACAACACATGTGACGCTGATAGAAATGGTGACGGTGACGGTGATGGAGATGGAGAGTGTGCAGCTTGTTGTTCATGATGGAGACAGAGAAGACTGCAGCCACCTAACTGAGCACCAAAGAGTGAATGATCTGCCCAACCAAGTGTGTCAGCTATAAATAGCTGAAAACCTCCAAAAGTAGCCAATTGCCCTTGATTGATTGTATTAAAAAACTGTGAAAATGCTGACGTGGCAGTCCTGGAGCAGTCACAAACCGGAGGGGCTGGAAATTGATTGGCAAGGCTGACAAACCTAGGAAATGCACAGTAAAATGTGCTTGGGGGAAGAAATGCACACAAAAGTCAGTCAGAGCTCCTTTGTCTCCATCAGACTGTGATGGATCACACAACCAGGAGATGACAGGTTGACAGGGAGGCTAACAAAAATTTGTCACTAGATTACTAGTCGACTAGCCACTAAAGTCTTTGGCATAAAATAAAAAATGCACACAAATATAGACTTATACATGTACATTTTGCTAACAGCAACCGGCCTTTCTTTTTAAAAGGGTTGTGGAACCTTGAATATTATTGATTAACAACAATTTATAGCAAGCAATAAATTCATAAAATAAAAGATAACCTGAAAATTCTGCACATTACCACTTTGGGCTAGATTGCCATCAAGAAATTGACACGATCCAACACTCGATTAGCCCCATAAACATTGGTGCCCCTTGCGGTATTTTGTTTCACATTAATTCCCAAATCTTGTTGTACAACTGAGATTTGACTCAAAACCCTAGGAAGATGTTAGGATTTGCCTGAGCTAATTTTTTGACAACATTTGGATATCTTACTGTTCTTTATAACCAGAAATCATGAAATCCAATTTGCCCATTGATTCCACAATCATGGAAGCCCAAATTGAATACTCTCCAATTGCATGCAAATCAGCCCTCTTGTTGGCCTTTAGAATCTCACACATCTCTGTCCATTGGCCAAATTCGTATCAGCAGCCTTCGTCAATCAGTGAGAGATGTATGCACACATCTTGATATAGCCATGCAAACCCTAAACCTTACTGGATCCGAGGCTCTAATCTCCAATTTCCATTGCTAGATTCAACTTCCATCTGACCTAGAGGAGGGAGAATGAATAGGAGAGAGAATTATGATTTCCAATTACGAAAAAAAGAAGGAATTATGATTTCCAACCCCTGAGATAATGACCAGCAGCAATTATCCCCAACTTGCCCCTTGATTTTGCAAACTGAGGGAGTCAAATTGGGACTTCAACCTTCACATGCAGATCCCCTTTGCTGTAGCAGGTTGAATGTCTTCAAATCTGCTGTAATTTTTCTGATTTACACTAGTAGGGCTTCATGCACGTTTGATTCCTTCATGCATGCATCCCAAGACAGCTGGAATTTTTTTGCTGAAACTGAGTCTGTAGAGCAAATTAGGGCTGAGAAAATTCAGATTTGGTGGGGGAGAAGAGATGAGCTGCAGATTAAAGAAAATTTTCCTCTTTTTGGTGAAAGAAAATCTTGTACAGCAGTCATCCTCTGTTTCCAGCCGCAAAAAGTGCTGTAGATCAGGTTAGCTTGCTGAAATTAGTTTTTTTTTTGGCTGTTTAATCCTCCAAAATCAAGTTTGGAAGCTGTCAATTGCTCCAGAATGTGCATCAACTGCTGTGTATTGTCCCAAAATTGATCCTCACAGTCTTCTCCTGTTAGAAGTGGGTGTTGCGATGGAAATGTGAGAATTTGTTGTAATCGACTGCACTCACATAAAATAAGAGGAACATTGCGAAGAAAAAAGATTGCAAAAGAACTCAAAGAAGAGATGCTCAAGAAATGGATTCCATATACTAAGACGCGACAATATAGAACAACAATGAGTCATTGACAATGTGGGCACTGGTAGTGGTTCTCTCTCTTCAATAGGACTTGCACGTGTATATGCTGAAATGTCTTGAGGAAGGAGCGCTTATCTATTTATAGGCCAAAAGTATGAACAAGTTAGTCAACGTTTGGGGCCAACAAAAATCAAGTTGGCTAGCAAAAAAATAGCTAGGTGGCCACAAAGTGGCACCTAAAAACCAGGTGACCACATCACACTTTGGTAAAATATGCCCAGCCAATGGAACATGCATAAACTCACTCATGAACTAACAATATCCGCTAACACCATCTCTTAGATCATGGGTGATTTGGTAAAATACAAGGTGCAATGATAATGACTTATCATAGTACCTACAACAATGTTGCTCGGATAGGACCATGGATACCCAAGCAGTGGTTGCTTAAGCCATCGCCAAGGTGCCTCGGAAAGAACTTGATGTTGATGGCGATCGTACCAACTCCTAAAAATAGAAAGGAATCATAGTACCTCTTTGTGTCAACAACGTTTCTATAGTAGCACACGACCATCTTGTCAACAATGCCTTTGTAGTAGCACATGTAACCATGGAGTGCTTTCCTTTATCCAAATCACCAAAGTGTCATGCATGTGACCTTCGACTAGAAGCCAATCTTGCTTTTTGTGTTGAATAGGTCTACATGCACTTGGAAGTTCATCCCATCTCTAGGATTTCTCTGTGCAGGACTTTAGTTGATGCGTAAGAGAAAACCTTGCTTTGGGTCCTTTGTACCTATATGTACTATATAGATGAGATTGAATTGGCCTACCACCGCCCTCTCATACTCCTTTGGCACGGCCAAGGGGGGCGGGGTGGGTGAGAGATGATCTACATCACTTGTACTAGCGAGCTAGAAAGGAGGTTGGTGTTGTTAGCGTCAGGGCCACTTGGTTGGAGCTTGAACTTAGGCCGAATGACAATGACGACTAGTCGATAGAGTTGTTACCCTTTGTGCACTCCTTTTAGAATGTTGCTCATTTTTTGCAATCCTTTCGAAATGTCAAATCACAAGGATGCAGATTTTTAATTGAATGCTCTTTGAACACTTAAGTTGTGCACATGTGAGATTAAGTTAAATGTGTGTCATGATGACCGACAATCCCAATTTTAGTAGTGGGGGACATTGGTAGAAGTTGTGATGGATAGGTGCTAGTGGGGGGTAGAGATTTAAATGATTTAATGTCTTAAACTAAGGTTTGTGAAAGTTTCAACACTATCAAGCTCAATGAGGTTGGGAATTTAAAATTTAGGTCGGGTAGCTTTTGATGTTATTTTAATGGGAGCAGGGCCAAAGGGCCAGGGAGCTCACTTTTTGCATGTGGATGCCTCAGTGAAAATGGAAATTTGCTAAATGTCAAGTTTGGATCAGTTTTGGACTATATTTAGTTGAGTAGAGAGATCCTTCAATGTTAGTGCAATGGTCACCATGCCAAGAGTTAGGGCAAGGTTGTCATGTCCGATGGTGTCCGATTAGTACCATCCAATACTTATAGGACTAATAAATCTCGGATCTACATTCGATGAAATTTTTTGAACATATAATTTAAAGTCTATACTTAATGTTTGGACTTAAAACATACAATTAGAGACTTTACTCAAAATTAAGTGCAAAAGAGAGTTGAAATAAGACGTGACAAAGATGATCAATCTCATATGACATAGGCTCTAGAGTCTCAGTACCCATTTCACTCTCAACATTGTAGCTAGAAGCATCCTCGTTGGCACTTGAGGAGTCATTACCCTCAACAAAATCACCTTCACCAAGTACATTGCCCTCCTCATCATACTCTCTAAACTCTACACAGGAGGTACTGATAGGTGTATCCTCATGTGCCGCACTAGGAGTGCCTCTCGAGCCACTCCCATGCCTCCTGTAGCACCTAAGGGCCTCATGATCACCACAGGTAGCTGGTATCGATGTCAAAGTGAAAGATCCACCCATAGTCACACTGAAAAATACAGCTCTTCAAACCAGCCGTCCTCACCAAGTGACCTTTTTGTTGGGTGGCACCATCAACCAGCTAGCTGACCATTTCCAGCAGTTGTTCACAACCCCCCAAGTGCTGAATACCTACATTTTCATCAGGGCAACCTTTTTTTGCATAGTTTCAGAGCAGATTCAGCCCGTCTTTGGCCTATGTTGTCTGTCCCACACATTAGTTGTCATTAGAATGAGAAATGAACTTAATGACTTAATTAAACTTCACAAAGATTTTCAATTAAAATGAACTCTAATTCTGGTATCCTAATAGTTGAGGTATTGGATGCCAAGACCGGTCTTGTGATAGCTTGAGGCAAGGTACAACCTAATGGCCTCTGTTTAATATTGCAATTGGCCTACAACTGAGGGCTTACGGCTCCATGGCTTACATGGTTTGGCTATGACTAGATCACCTTTTGATGATGATTGCCTTTTGTTGTTATAGCCTAGGCTATCTTGGCTATGATTCTCTTCATGAGTTATCAAGGCACCAATTAGTTTGAAGGCCTTCCATGCCTGGAACTTTTTAGTCCAAGACCAACTACATGGTCACTCATGCTAGATAAAGACATTGATATCTTTTTACTTTTCTCATTGATTGGAATGGTCTTTGAATATTCCTCCTATGTCAGATATAGACATTGATGGGCCCTTCCATTTCCCACTCCTTGAAAATATCCTTTCATCCTTTCATAGTTTCCTGGTAGTTACAAAGTCTAGACACTGACAAAGTCTATTTCAAGGAAAGATATTTCAAATTTCAATTACATCCCTCGAAGAGGCGTGTTTCAAAGTAATTCCTCTTCCAATCATGGGTGTTAGATGATTTGTTTGGGGTTTGTAGATCTAAGTTTTTCACTCAGGTACTAGTTTTTGCTTCATGTCAAATATGCAGGTTGCATAGACTCAAAAGTTACATCTATTGGCATATTCAGACATGGGACCTGCTTTTAGAGAGAAGCTAAAAAGTGTTGTGAAAATCTGATTTTTTCGAGGGAGCTTGAATTTGCTTCAAAAGCTAAAAGCTGGAACTCAGAAGTTGGAAAGCAGAGCACAATGTTTGACCGGATATCATGGACAGCCAGGCATGATGGTGTTAAAATTTAACTTCCATGTGGCGGGTTGGACCACTCACTCTGCTTAGACTAGGTCGGATGGCAGGAACATGCAGTTTTTGTAGGCGTGGTCTTTCAAAAGGATGCTATATCTGGCATCCTAGGCTTTCCTGCTTTCCATCCAAAGCTCTTCAGAATCCGGATTTCCCAGTTTTTGCTGCTGTTTACAGAGGGCTCTGCTCATAATATGTATTTCCTTCACTCTTTTGGCAATAGGTGTGCCCTGGCCCCATGTTCTCCATGAACTCCACTTTGCACTTGACCATATTTGAGAATTCAATTTGTCATTCTCTTTCCGCCCTTCTCTAAGTCTGACTTCTGTCCTCCTTTGATTGGTATTATAGCTGACTATAGGTCATTGCTTTAGCTTTGCCTAAATCATCGTGATCCTGACAGATTGGTCAGTCTGGTGTCAAAACAGTAAATCCGCATCATTGGGGTGATTTTACATGTAAAGCCAGCTTCATGAGTCTGCTTGCAGTGAGAGAGATTATTCTGTAATCTCCCACATTACTCATGGAAGGATGTGAACAAAACATTGTAGCCATGAGTTTTAGAATTGGGATCATCTGGGTAGGAAATGAGTTTCCTACAAGGTTCTCAGACTACTAAGTTGTAGAAGTTGTCTGGAAAAATTTTCCTACACATGTAGCAAAATTTCAAGGACTTAGAACCTAGAGAAATTGAATGTGCCAAAAAGTTGATTGAAATTGTTATTTAGGTATGTGAAAATAGTAGTTTTTTCATAAGCTTTACTTCGAAGGGTTATCTCATTTACTTGAGATCGACTTGGAAGACTTTTAACTGCTTTACTTTAAGAGATCTCATCAGTTATTGCCCTTTGGGAACCTAGCATCTCAGTCCCTTGCATAGTGTCGCTTGCAATCAAATTTGTTGCTTGGGATATTCTTGGCTCAAGTTGTTCGTTTATGGGAATGGTAAAAGTCTTTTTGAAACATGCAGCTACAGGAGGTGTTTGGTGAAATCGGACCAGTTCGGCGCAGTTTCATAGTAAAGGAAAAAGGTGAGGACACATCTTGGTTTGAATACTAAAAGTAGTTGTGATGCTCTTGTATGTGCAATAAGCTACCATGATCTTAATATGGTACATCTGCCATGCTGGAATGAAAAAGTTAGTTCCAAAATAAATTTTCTGAAATAAACTAACTGAGATTCTCTAGGAGGTTTCTGGATGAAAGCTAGCTTAATTGGTTGTTGATAAGCAGTACAACACAATTTTTCTGCAGGTTCAGAGCAGCATCGAGGATTTGGATTTGTCCAATTGTAAGTCTCTTATCCTAATTTAGAATGGGTGTTGAACCTTATGATCCACTATTTAATCTTTCAATTGCAGATAGATACTCAAGAAACAGAAGCCTTACAGTTCACTTGTGGTAGTGCTGTTGTAGAGGATGCTGTCCGTGCAGTAGAGGCAAAAAATGGTACTGATCTCCATGGCAGGAAAATTAAGGTTGAGCTTGCAAAACGTCGTGCACCTTTGGAACAGAGGCGCTCAAAGAAAAAGAAAGGCATGCTCCTTGGTGCTCTTATACCTTTTTGTTTTAAGTCTGGAGTCATGGTTCAAACATACTGGGCTTTGAGAAGCTTCAGTTCCTATTTACCAAAAAGCATGAATGTTTTGAAAATCATGAAAATCTGAGAAATAAACAATGTTGAAATTCTCATGTCAATTTGTTCTTGTAAACCTTAATTGAAGATTTTTGCTCTTGAAGCATGAATGTTGTCTTTCTTTCCAAGAAAGAAAATGCTGTCAAAATCACTAGAGCGAAATATAAAGAGGGAATGATTTGAATATAATCCAGTACTTCTAAAGATTTACAGATTCTGAACGTTACAATATTGTAAAACTGACAAGATACAAGCATGACCATTTTCAGTCATTATCTATCTGAAGTTTTTGCCTAGTTCTTTTGCCAACTTGTTTAGAATGGAACACTAATGTTGAAGTTTTGTAGTGTCCATTTGTGTAATTGTTGTTTTACTCTGAATGTGATTAAGTTGATTGGTTTTTCTGTGATTCTGCGAGGTTGAAGTTTTGTAGTGTCCATTTGTGTAATTGTTGTTTTACTCTGAATGTGATTAAGTTGATTGGTTTTTCTGTGATTCTGTGAGGTTGAGCAAGTATGGTTCATGTTTATGGAAGAACGAGGTCATTACTATTGTAACAACACACTGAAAGTGGTTGATGCTTTTCAAATACTTATTTGTGCACCTTTTAAACTTGATGCATTTTTAAATACTTTGGTAAATCCCATAACAAACCTGCCTAGAGCCCTGAAATTCATTACTATTGTTATTGCATTATTGTTGCTGTGGTGGTGGTGGTGGTCATCATCATCATCATCATCAGATTCCTCTGTGATATTATTGAACCTTATATATGAGCAAGTTGGAATATGCAGGCTGAAGTTTTTTCTCCTTGGCAAGCTCTTCACTTAACCATCCCATTAGGTCTAGTGAAGGATGGGATCTCTTACGGGGCCTTTTACCATTTTTGAATTGGCATTCATAGAGTAAAGCTTTGGCAGTTGATTAGTCAGAGTTGTTGGTTTTTTCTTTTTCTTTTTGGGTTGCTTGATTTTAATTTTTCCCTTTCCCTTCCCTTTTTTTTTTTGGGGGGGGGGGGGCGAGGGGTGGGATTCTCATAGTTTTAGCACATTGGTTGCTATTGTCAAGAGGGTACGGAATGGGTTTTGAGCTGTGGATCTCCTTGAGCTCTTGGAAGATTGCTTGTTCCTTGCTGAGAGCAACACTTTTAAGGCTCTGAGTGAGAAAACTTCTGAGGTTCAGTAGGGCCACTTCATTCTAGTGAGAAAAAAGATAAAGGCTGATCATATGGCATGTCTTTTTATGTAGCATGTGTTTAAGTACCATGGTATGTTAGAGTTGATCATTAGTGATCGTGATCTATGGATGACAAGTTTGTTTTGGAAAGGATCGTTTGAGAATATGGCACAATGCTGAAATTCTCAAACTAATGGTTAGTCTGAGGAGGCTAACTCTAGAAACTGATGGTTAGTCCGAGGAGGCTAACTCCATAGTTTTAGATCTTTTGAAGTGCTATGTATTAGACCACAAAGTATAGTGGAAACAATATGTGCCATTGGTTGAGTTTGCATATAACAACATGGTGCATAGTTCCATTGGTAAGGCTCCTTTTGAGGTGGTAGAGGGTGGTAAGAAAGTATCCATAGGATAAGCAAAAGAGAGCAACTAATCGTCATAGGTGTGCTTTGCGCTTTGTAGAGGGCGATTATTTGTTGTTGCTGCACACGGCTAAAAAAGATAAAGGGCAAAGAGGGATTATATCCAAAGTTGAGTATGCGATACTATGCCCTAGTTCAAGTGTTGGAGAGGATTAGTGATGCATGTTATAGGCTGAAATTATCTCCACGCTGGCAGATACACAATGCCTTTTGTGTGAGCTTGCTTAGGTCTTTTCATGGTGATGTGTTAGAGGACGTATTTATTGAAATTTAGCTTGAGTTTGAAGAGATCGATGAGATACTAGTACTAGAGCAGATTTTAGCACACAAAGAGCGGAATATAAAGGGTAAGGTTTTCAAACAGTACTTGGGTGAAGTTTCAAAATTATTCACCAATGGATGCCATGCCAAATGGATGGAGGAGGATGACTTGGTAGACTGTACTCAGTTGTTGTAGCTTTACCTTGATGTTTTCTAGTTAGAGCTAACTTTAGATGGGGCTCAGTCAGGTTGAGCAGAGCAGGGGTCCAAAGTATTACGTGATGCTCGTGAGGGAGTTAGGACCTTAGCTCCTCAATGATGGATAACTCTAGATATAGTGGATCTCAGATGTATTCAACATACATTCAGGATACTGTAATTGACAGTATGTTTGCCAGGAGATCACTATTTAGTATCCTACGCAATATGTTTGGTATGCATATGTTATGGTCTATTATGTGCAGCTCTGAAATTGTACATTTGCATTAGTTAATGATCATTAGGGGTTGATTATCCATCAAGGGTTGATTATTGAATGCTGGTTTTCAGCATACGGTCATTGTGCTATACTGTGGTTTTGAGCTCATGATTAATGGATCCATGGCATGATTATTTAGCAACGTTTTTGAGATTCTTTGAGTCTTATGCTATGTTATGCTGGCTGGTAATTTTCAGCATCTGTTGGGCATATAGAATAGTTGAACAACAGTGCGCGATGTTGTGTTGACTATGATGCCTTGCAGGCATAGTTACTTGGAACGGGGAATGGGACCCCTCGGAACGGGAGAAATGCCCAAAGTTATGGAACGGGAACGAAGGGAATGACATATATGTATGTATGTATGTATGTATGTATATATATATATATATATATATATATATATATATATAGAGAGAGAGAGAGAGAGAGAGAGAGAGAGAGAGAGAGAGAGAGAGAGAGAGAGAGGAAATGATATTACGAAAAAAAAAAGAGAGATGAGATGATATATTAACGTTTACAAAAGGCCAAAATGACCTATGAGACCATGAGTTACAATCATGTGTATGATGGTACAACTGTCTAGGCAAAATATGTAGCACAAAGCAAAATAAGAAAGGAAACTAACTATGGCTATATGTAAACATAGAGTTCTATCTAGTAACAATGAGCTCCAAATGGTACAATCTAATAAAGATTCAAAACATTGTAATCAGCAATGGATTGTCGCATTCACGATTCAACATTGTAATCAACAATGTTACATAAGTCCAACAAGTGTGCATTGCAAAGACACAAAATATGCACTAAACTTTAAAGTCTAAAGATCCAAGTTACAAGAGCTCCAATTTCCAAGTCAATACTCTAGAGTTCCAAAAGGCTAGCTGCTAAGTGCTCTGATTCATGGAAGATGGCTCCATTGTGCTTGAATGCTCATCCTATTGAACAACATCTTGCCCATCACCATCATCATCATCATCATCATCATCATCATCTTTTTCCCAACGTATAAAAGAATCAGCCTTTGCAATTGATGTACGAGCTAGTAAGCAAAGATTGGAGCTCACATAAATTAGGTCATTCGTCTTCATTGTACCAAGATGATTTCTCTTCTTTGAGTGAATGTGATTGAATGAGCTCCATAGTTGCTCTAAACAAGAAGAGCTAATTGTTTGGCTAAGAATACGAATAGCCAAATTGTGCAACTCTGGAGCTTCTGCCCCGTAGTCCTCTCACCATAAAGCAGCCCCAATATTTGTCCTATCCTCTAGTGCATCCTCTGTACCAAACATTCCTAATGTTTTCTGATACACAGAGAGCTGATTTTTAAGGTCGACTATTTTTTTGGGCACCGAAATAATTACTATATTAATTTTTAGTAAATTTAGACTGAAAAATTAATATAATAACGTGGATAATGCTGGAAATTCATTTGGAAAGGTTGCCACGTGTTAAATTTTCTAAAGGGAGGCTAGAAAAAACATGGGGAAGGTTGGGAGAGAAAAAAATGAAGGTAGAGAGATAGAGGATAATTTATTCTTGTCAGAAACAGGTCGTGAGGAGCTAGAGCAGCCATTGTGAGTTGAGTTTCAGCCATTATCAGCAGGCATTTGTAGATTTGGAGCAGCCGAAAGCTGCACGAGATCCTTGGAGCTGGGCAACAGCCCCTGGTTGAAGGCATCAGTAGATTTTGGGTTTCCAGGTGCAGACAACAGCTGCGTTTGACTGATTTTTCAGTCATTTCTTGCGACAAAACTCTGAATCTTCTCTCTCAGCATTCTCTCTCATTTTCGGACCATTTCATAGGCTTGCTTCGAAGATCTTAGCATTTGGACCCTTGGAAGTTGAGGAGTTTCAGTTTTCTCTATTGTAAACCCTAATTCACAGCAGAAATTAGGGTTTACCAAGTGCCTTGGGAAGCGTGCCAGACATTGAAGACTCCAAGGCCTGAATGATCAAATATTGGGCATTTCCACTCTTTGATGTACTAGAGACTAGTCATTAGACTCTACAATCTAGTTCGCAATGTGATCATGACACATGTGATGTATCTTTTTGATAGTTTATTGAGTACTCATTGCTTACTATTTATAAATTATGGCTCTTGACTCTTTGATACTAAAGTTTAATCATTAGAGTTTTAACTTTTTTTGATTGTGTGCACTTTGTAATATGTATTCAACCTTAGGAAAATGCTGCCATGTCACAGGTGCACTATAGACCTGCATCAACCAGTCATCTCAAAGTTCGTTCAAGTTTGTGCTGCCTGCGCACTTGTGAAGAAGGGTTTAGCGCATTTGTTTGCAATCCCTATGTAGTTTAAAGTTGGAACTTAGAAGTTTTCCTATATGGTTCAAAACTGCCATGAATGAAGCAAAAACTGCCGCAAACAGCCACAAACCTGCATCAACTTGCCATCTCAAAGTTTGGTCAATTTTGTGCTGCCTGTGCATTTGTGAAGAAAGGTTAAGAAAATATTTTTGCATGTTTAAGTAGTTGAAAGTACGAAAAATTTTAGGGCCATGTATGGGGCAGTGAACCATACTTATTTCATTCTTCCATAGCTGTATGCATTTGCCGTACGGAAATGCATAGAAATAACTATGTTCTTGCATTTTGTGTTGCTCAAATGTGGAGCAGAAACGGTCTAGTGATGATTCTGGTAAAATTTTGTAGTTTATGGTAACGAATGGTTCTTGTCGTCTTTATTTGTATATCTGGTGACTCTGTCAACTCCCTTCAGTTTCATGTGACTTGTGAGTTAACATCCTTTGCAATTCGATTGGTGCAAAAGCTGAAATTTGTGACTAAGGAAAAATTTAGGCCTATGAAAAGATGATACCTTTATATCATGCCCCGCCGGTGTTTAAACAGTCCCACATATCATATTATGGTGTTGGCTGTTTTTGTTTATTACTTCAAACATTTGAGTTTAGTTTATTGAATACATCATTTGATTGTATTATTGCATTGGAATCTCCTGAAAGTTTCTCTTGAATGCTTCCACAAATGCTTCTACAGATGGTGATATGAATGTAGACGCGCAAGACTCTTCTGCAGCAAAGGTTGCATCCACTAATGCAGATGTGTCTGTTGAGGAGAAACCAAAAAAGCGTAAATCTGTAGATGCAAAACTTGTAGTTGAAGCTCAAAAGAAGAAAAAGCGCAAACACATAGATGCAGAAACAGCAGCAGATGGTGAAAAAGATATTGAACATGGTTGGGACTCTTGCTTTGCTGAATATTAAGTGCAAGTTCATCATGCAGCCTTTTCAAGTTGTTAGGTGGCCAAACCTTTCAGATTTTTTTTCCCTCCAGGGAAATTTTTTTGGATTGACTTGGGTTTACATCTCATGGACACAAGCTTGAATCCTGCAAAGTACAGGCAGAAAAAGAATGAAAGATGGTTTCATTCTTCAAGCTGGAGTGTGTTGTTTTAGGTTTTTAAAATCAGTTAGTGTGGAAATAATTTTTGATATAGTGCGACTTTTTTCTTGTAGGTGAGTTCCATTCTTTGGAGGACAAAAGGAAAGGTGATAAACCCACTGTTGTGGTGGAACACAAAAGCTCAGAGAAGCAGCGGTAACTTTGAGGAAATCAACAGATTCTTATTTGATGTGGCTGTGTAGGAATTCAGGTGTGTTGATTCACCCAGCTTGGTGTTTTGACAGGGTTGCAAGGACAGTTGTTTTAGGTGGTTTGGTGACCCCTGAGATGCGTGAGGAGGCAATTGATTTGGCAAAGAAAGTTGGTGTGATTGAATCAGTACAATCATCTTTGTCACTTGAGGAGTTGAAAGGAAGAGGTTCAATCTTTCTCAAATGATTTTGAGCTTAACTAGGACTGCATGCTCATTGCCAATGGGCTGGCATGGATAGTGTGGTTTATGGTTAGGCTTCTTTACAGACTGTATGTTGGTGTAAAACTGGTTGACTACATGCCTCCACCATAGGAGCTTTTGACTAGACAGTTTCATTGAGTGGAAAGTCATAAGGCAACTACCATTGTTTAGAACTTACCAAATGATGCATTTCAGGTTTAGAAAAAGATGGCTGCACGTTGGGTGCTGCGGCAGTTGTGTATACATCTGTTAAAGATGCTATGCTTGCAGTTGCTTTGCTTCACCAAAAAGTAATTTTAGGTCATGATTTATGGGCACGACAGCTAGGTGGTGAGGTTAGGCTCTATGTTCTTTTATATGGCCAGCCAAACGTGGAATTCTAGAATTAAAAACAACATGCTCATCATCTGCTGCTTGCATAATGCCTTACATATTTTATGCAGGGCTCAAAACCAAGAAAATGGAGAGTCATCATCCGTAATCTTCCTTTCAAAGTATATCATTGTACTATGCTTCAGGATATTTCTTAAACATGGAAAATAACAACTCTCTTGTATATGTGAGAATCAAAATTCCTTTAATACTTGTCCATTTTGTAGATCACAGAGGAGGAAATAAGGGGACTGTTTACAAATGTGGGTTTTGTATGGGAGATCACAATTCCTCGGAAAGACGATGGGCAGTAAGTTTTTATTTTTCTTACTCAAATAGTTACATCCATCAAGTGCCAAAATATGGCTGTTAACTTTTGGTGCTACTTGAGTTCTCTAATTTAAACCTGTGTCTTAGGTGAGTCCAATTACTTTTGCAATAAAAAAAGGGTTGTACTTATAATAATATAAAGCAAACACGAAAAATATAAGGGGTTAACAAAATGGTTGGTATTGAACTATTAAAATTAAAGGCATACACTAACACAAAGTTATCATGCATTAATGTTTGATTCCATTAAACTAGTCCCCAAAAGATTTATTCATGAAAAAAACATTATTTATTTTAGTAGAACAAATGCCCAAAAATTTCCTATAGAAGGATATGTTGTGGCAACTCTATCCTATCCATCACCAATTTAGTGACACTAAGCTCTAGCCACACATTAATTGGCTTAAAATCCATAATTAGTAGTCCAAGCATGTGTCACAAAAATATACATGTGTGCATAACTAGTCGTGTCCATTGAACCCCATACGTGCATTAAGATAATACATGAATGGTTGCAGCTCTTAGTGTTTCCTTGTAACATTATAGGTGCTCTATAACCCCTCTAAAGCTAGAAACTCCACAAAGCGCATGTCCCTATGGTGTAGACATCTCAAGGCTCTAGATCATACAACATGTATCCCATTGACTAGGAGTTGTAGGCCATGAACAGATGCTGTCAAAGGCCCTGAAATAAGAGATAGTAGGTTTAGTGTCGAAGTAGTAAGTACACCTCAAAAGGCATCTTGCCTGGAATTGTTAAAGTAGAGGATTTGTTAAGGATGTGAACGGCCACTACTATGGCTTCCTCCCATAGAACTTGGGGCATGTGATGATGCTCAACATGGTCTTTGCCATCTTTACCATCATCTGATTCTTGCATCCAGTACCCAGTTCTTTGACGAAGTGTTGGTGTTGGCAAACTCTGGATCTATTCCTTGATTAGCACAGAATCAAGCCATTCATCGAAGATCATTGCCTATGCCAACTTTGAGTCAACCTTAGCCTTTGATTGTCTTCAACTTTTGCTAGATTGGGCTTCTTCGAAGACGACCTAGTCTCAAAATAGAGAGAATGCCTTGGACTGCAATAGCAAAAAGAAGGCCCATGTCATCTTGCTAAAATCATCAACAATGAGCATAAAATACCCACTTCCCTTGAGGGACTCTTGTCGCATATGAGCCCAGACAGATCCATGTGTGCCAACTTCAATGTACTCTTGGCCCTTTGAGACACCTTGTTGGGATGGAGTCTCCTTGCAACTTCCCTTTGAAGTAGGATACACAATGTGTTTGTTTCACCCCAACCTCTAGTAAGCCATGAACCATCTTGTCACGAGACGTCTTTCCAAGGTAACCTTGACACCTACCAACATATCATATGTGAACCTAGTTTAATTTAAAAAAGTAAACAAGAAGATATGCATTGTCCAAAGAGTTACAAACCTTGAAACTTCCATTTCAGCTTTCAAACTTCTTTGTTCTTGCATGAGAGGGACTTTTTCAAAAGCGGCATGCTTTTTATGTATGGGACCCTGATTTTGTAATCCCATAATGGTCAATAGATTTGCCCTTTTCCATCGGGTATGAAATCATTTATTTCCCACATTCAGTGCAATCAACCATAATGCTCGATAGGTTTGCCCTTTTCCATACGGGTATGCCAATTGGGTGAAGAAGAGATCAGAGTTAAAGGATTCTATTTTCGTCTTTTTTGTGTTCTTCACAACATTAGTACAAAGTTTCTCAATCACGAAGGCTTCATATCAAGAGCTTGTGCTGCAAGTGCAAGCGACATGCATGAAGGTGGTCATGATTCGCCAAGAACTTATGCTTATACAAGCTAAATGACTTTTTCATGATAGACTTGTGTCCGAACTTTGGGGGGATGTCATCACCATTGGGAGGCATGCAGAACAAACGTTTGTTGGCTTCCAACATTTGGTAGCTCTAACTTCAGCAAACAAAGTCTTCAATGCAATGGGCATTAGTGTAAAACCACCTTATAGTTACGGGGGCTAGCACAGTTCAAAGGTCCTCTCCTAGTGTGCATGTAGGATTGTCTCATGGCAAACTAGAGCCTTCCCAATTTAGATGACCAGCAAGGTCTAGCCTTATTGAGATGGCCTACATGGGCTTGGCCATTGATAGGAAAGTGTTAATGGTTTAGAACTTAGTGCACCTAAGGCATCTTACATACAAGCGAGGAGTCATGAAGGGCCCCTATCGTCGGCTCATGGTAGGAGCCCCAACCCTAAAATATAGGAAATATCCCTTAGAATTTATGGACTACCATATGTCATGTAGTTGGATGATGGTCAATGAGTTGTTTTGATTGTGTGGGTGGTGAGTCAAGTTGGACTTGCCACATGTGTCTATGACTAGCTAACCTCCAACACTATAATAGACAAGCAATGCTATCCTCCAAGTCATCACAACTATTGAGCTCTCACACCTTCTACACTCACTATCCTCCATTGAACATCTATGGCAAAAATCTTGCTCTCCTATTGTCTCTCGTGTACACGTGCTCATTGTTATCTTTCGTTGCTGTGTTTGCTTTCATTCTCAATCTCCTCCTCCGCAAGGCGCCGATTCAAATCGCCTTGAGTATCCCCACATTCCTTCCTACAGTCAGTTTTTGTTGGGCAGAGGGGAGAGTGTTAAAAGAGTATCAGCTCCTGTTCATGCCAGATGGGCAGCATTCATGCACAGGCGGATAGCAATACTGTAATTGGGCAGCATTTATGGCGATCGGACAGGTGTGCAGCTTGCCCAGCCAGTTCACAGCATTTATGATCATTTTATGTCTATTGCAGATCTAGCCAGTTTACAAGTCCGACCTCATCATGTTCATGCTGTATATAGCTTGCTTTCATGTGGTCAGTCTACTCAGTCTGTTTGTGATTCAATCAATGAGAGATCAAGTGGTCTTGTGAGGTTCTTTGAGAGGGATACTCTAACACACTCTCTTGTACATATTCTGCCCTCATTATTCAACATTCATCTTCTTCAAAGTTTTGGTGTAATGTTTCAACCTTTGTCTCAGCCCATGCATCCACTTCCACGTCATTGCATTCTGACAGGGTATCAGAGCAGCAGGAGGCTGCTGCAAAGGTGGACAGACCTGAAGGAGTTGCTACTCACAAAAGGAGTAGCATTTCGACATACACTTGCAAGCAGGAGGGCTGCACATCAGGCTTCTAATGGAGCTGGATGTAGAGTGCTACCAACAGAGGGAGAAGTGCTACATTTCCTGATTGGACGCTTTGACAAGAGGAGGCTTGCAGGCCTGATTTCATGAGGCTCTGGCAGAAGAAGTGCCGAGAAGGCTGCATATTCAGCAATCCAAGGCCAATTTTGCATTTTCATCACCTCCAATGGTGAAGAAGACCCAATGATCGATTAGAGAAAGTCCTAGTTCATTGTGTTTTTGGAGTCAAAGGGGGGCTATCCATGAAGTGCGGCATCCTAAAGGTAGGAGAAGGCTGTCTATTGATTTGGACATGGATTTCTAGGCCTTGATGGACCTTATGGTTCCCATTCTACTTGTGCTTCGTCAAGATCAAAAGCTAGATGGCACAACTTTAGCATTTGGAAGGTGATGATAGGAGCCATTATGGAGTTGTATGATCTTGTGGAGCTGGTGAATGAGAAGATCAACCTTCCAATGGTCATGGATCCCAACTCTCTTTCTATTGGAGAAAGCAAATTTGAAGAAGGCCCAAGCACATTAGAATGAATTGATGTATCTATTCCTTTGTATTTCTTGAGAGTTCACAGCAACAAGTTGCAATAGCTACAACAATAGATTCTCCAGATAGAAAAGGTGATCTCCTCTAAAGATATGTTTGACAATCTATGGTGCATAGATCGAATGCTCGATGTGTGCGTAGTGAATGCCGGAAGGTCCCCAAGAACAAAGAACTCTACAAACCTTCATAATTTCAAGTACAAAGCAAAAGGAAATTTGCATGATATGAGACAAAAGAGACAAATTGGATATAATCTTTTCCCATGCATTCTGTGAGCGCTTCACAAGGCATGTATTTATAAATTTATTTATCTTTAAGCTAAAAAATAGCCCACTTTACAAATAGCATGCTTTTTGCTTTTGCGTTAGTGTTTGCCCAAATATAAAGTAAAGCGTTTGGGCGTCCAAAAGTTGGGTTGTGTCCAAATATAAATATCAAATAATGAAATATTTAACCGAGCGACTATGTGCATACAAAATAATAAATGTTTTGTCTAGCGCTTTAATAAATAAGCGCGCTTAAATAAATATTGGCGCCACGCCTTTAGTAATAAGACGTGCACCTATCAAAAATAGTAATTTTTTTAGACATTTGGATTCACACCATTGCTCGATGCTACCTAACGCCACCGCCGCCTACTTTACACATCAATTGAAGCATTCACAATTGTTAGAAAATAATTAAATAAAACCCAATAAAAGTGAATATCTAACAATCTTCAGCTACAAAATAATTAAATAGGTTGTAACTCTGTCCTAACCTTAATTTAATTCGAGTGCGCACTCTAAACTCGTAAACGTCCATTAATTTAATATGTATTTTATGGAATCATCCGTTGTGGAATCATCCACGTATACATTAAATTAATCTGATGGTCGAAAGGACAGGCGTCTCCGTCAACTTTTTGCACAAGGAATCCTTCTTTTGTACGAGCCCCGACAAATAAATAGTTTTACGGAATCCACAAAAAAACCTCATGGAATCCACCATGGCCATGGAATCCACCGTAAAATATGCCTCCTGGCATTATACCCTTGGGGTGGGATAATAATTGTCCTAAATTGCTATTTGCTCAATGTGGAGCCAATAGTGAGGGGTAAGCACTTAGGTCGTGGGTATGCATCCATTGGGCCTCTTCAACAAGATAATTTTTAAACTTAACCAAATACCTAGAATATGTACGGCCAGTTCTAGTGGTCATAAAGTTAGTGTTTAGAATAGTTTCAGGTTCAAGGATTTCAGTTTCTTTTTCTAACAAAGGAGGATTTTCATAGACAGGATGGACAGGTAATTGGCCTCTAAAAGGTCGTAACAAACTGATATGAAAAGTATTATGGATCTTTCAATGTTTGGGTAGTTCTAATTTAAATGCATTGTCATTTATCTTGTGAATTATTTTGAAAGATCCATAAAATCTAAGTGCTAACTTAACAATAGGGTGTTTCTCAACACTTTTCAATCTTCTCTTTTCAATGTGTGACGAAATATAATCACTAACATTGAAACTCATGGCTTTTCTTTTTTTATTAGTTTGTTTAGTGTATGATTGTTGGGCTTTTGCAATCATATCTTTAACTTGAGAAAAAATAGTAGTATATATATTGGCAATATCATCAACAACTTTAACTTTATTCGACAATGATATGACATGTGTAGGCAATCTATATCCTTAAATGATTTCAAAATGTGCTTTATGAGTAGTTGTGTATAGTGTATTATTGTATGCAAATTAAAGTAGATGTAAGTGTGTCCCATGTTTGTAGTTTTGAAATTATGTATGCATGCAAAAGATCTAGAATTGTAATATTAGTAGCTTTTGTTTGCCCATTGGGTTCATGATGGAATGCAGATGAGAAATCAATCTTAGTACCCAAATTAGCAAACAAAGTAGTCTAAAAATTATTACAAAATCTAGAATGACGATTAGAAATAATAACTTTTGGCAAATCATGATTAGTGAAAACAGTCTTTAAAAACAATTGTGCAGCTTGAGATGTAGTTAATGTTTTTTTACATGGTAGAAAATATGCTTATTTACTAAATCGATCTACTATAGTCCAAATTATATCATGATTAGCTCGTATATTAAGCAAATCAGTTATAAAATCTATTGAAATATGTTCCCATGGACAGTCAGGAATTGATAAAAACATTAACAAACCATATTGCTTACCATGGTGTCGCTTGATTCTTTGGCAAATTAAACACTCAGAAACAAAGTTAGAAACATCAGATTTCATTTGTGACTAGTAAAAATTTTCAACTAATGTTCTTAAAGTGGAAATAATACCTCTATAACCTTAATATGGAGGACAATGAATTTCGTGCAACACAAATGATTTAAATTGAACAGTGATACAAAATTTTTTCTTATAAAATATAAATCCATCGGAATAAGACAAAGAATCAATTGAAATCTAGTTATTAGCAACTAATTTGTTCCAATTAGCTTGAAAACTGGGGTCATGGTCATAGGTATTTTTCAAAGAGGTAGGAGAATTAAAAGATAGAACGGAAATATTATGGATACTTGGTCTTTTGCTCAATGTATCGGCAACAACATTTTCTCTTCTTAGCTGATATTGGATAAGTGGATGAAAACTTTGAATGGAAGCAATCCATTTAATATGGCGGCTAGAAATTTGTGGTTGACTAAGGAGATGTTTAATACTTTGCTGGTCAGTTTTAATTATAAATTCGGATCCCATCAGATAGTATTTCCATTGACGTAAGGCTTGAACTACAACTAATAATTCTTTATCATAGGTGGAATACTTAAACTTAGAATGTTTAAGTTTGTAACTAGAATAGGCTATGGGATGTGAATTTTGCATGAGGACAGCTCCTATTCTTGATCCGCTAGTATCAGTGACTACTAGGAAGAATGATCGACTAAGATCAGGTAATTGTAAGACTGGTGTATGCGTTAAAGCATGTTTTAACAAATCAAAAGACTTTTGTTGGTTGTCAGAGGCAATTGTTAAAGAAATGTGTATGCCTTTGACGAATTTCTTTAACAATGAAAAAATTCTCACAAGTTTTCTATAAAAGCCGACAATGCCTAAGGAAAAACGTAATTTATGTACATTGCCTCTATCTTCATAGGATCAACGCAAAATACCATAAGAAAAAATAATGTGATCTAAGTATTCAATGTGGGTTTTGAAAAAATTTACTTTTGTCAAGGTTAGCATATAGTTGATTCTCTTTGAACAATTTGAAAACTAAAGATAGATGTTCACAATGTTCATTCTTATCCTTACTGAAAATCAAAATATCATTAAAGAAAACAATCACATAATTCTGATACTTCAAAAATATATGATTCATCATACAATTGAATGTAGCTGGTGCATTGGTCAAACCGAAAGGCATAATAAAAAATTCATAATGATCAAATTGAGTTCTAAATGCAGTCTTAAAAATGTCAAGTGTTTTTATGCGTACTTGATGATATACAGACTTGAGATCTATCTTACTAAAAACAGTAGCCCCTTGTAGTTTATCCATGAGCTCGTCTACCCTAGAAATCTTATATCTATTCTTAACAGTGATTTTGTTTAGGGTAGGATAATTAATGCATATCCTATCCTATAGGTATTATTTTTCTTCTTAACTAATAGGACAGGTGCACCAAAAGGAAAACTACTGGGCCTAATAAGTCCTCGATTCAACAGTTTTTTAACTTGTGTTTAGATTTTTTTTTTGTTCAATCTGATTGTGTTGTAAGGTGCTTTACATGGTGGTTGAGAACTTGGGATTAAATCTATTTTATGGTCTTCAGGATTTGTAGATGGTAAACTAGGTGGTAAATCAGCATCAAAACAATCTTTAAACTGTGAAAGAAATTGTGCATGCTTAGGATGCATATTATTTTCCTTAGCTTCAATTTCATTCACCCATAGTAAATATGATTTACTACATTTTTTCAATGCACGTTTAGTCTGTGTGTGACTAAGCAGTGAAAAATTATCAAGGGTGTGCAATTCGTGTGATGTGATTTGGTTTTCGTTAATATGAATTTTCATGGAATGTGAGGAATAATCTATGTCAGGGTTATATTTGTGACGTCAAGGCATTCTTAAAATAATATCACTAGCTTGCAAAGGCATAACCAAGAGATTTCTATGCTCAACATAATTATCAATTTTAATATCTAAATCATGCACTTCTTGTGTACCATTGTATCTAGTGTCTAAGAATGCAGCCTTTATGCGATAATGAGTTGGAACAATATATAAATTTAATTCTTTTACCAACTTTTCGAAAATAAAATCATGTGTGTTTTCATTATTATACAAAACAATCTTTTTTTGACCATGCACAAAACATTTCATTGTTAATATTGAATGAGGATTTGACATACTTGGTAAAGTATTTGAAGCATCGTCGATATCATAACAATCTTCAGTGAAGTCTGACATATCTTCATGGTCTTTGTCATTAGTTGCTCCCAAGTAATTAATTTGAACACCTTGCTTCTTGGACTGACAGTTCGCTGCTAAGGATCCAGACTGATAATACTTGTAGCAAATCATAAGCTTTGCTTTGGAGACATTATTGGTAAGGGCTGAAAGTTTGGGTATATTGAGATTTGACTTGAGAGAAGACTTAAGGTTTGAATTAGCAGTTGATGATAAAGCAAGAGGTCGAGTTCAGAATTTATGGAAAGAAGAAGGAACAAAGCGATTTTGATTGAATTTTTGGAAATTAGGATTGAATTGCTTTGTACTAAAGTTACCATTAACCGAAAATTGTTACGGTCACTTTTCTTATCCACGAATTTTATTCTTCGTATCATGCGCTAAAGAAATTGCATCCTCCAAAGTTTTTGGTTTGAACATATTCACTTCCGCATAGAAGTGACCAAGTAAACCGGAGATGTACTTACGCTTGTGGATCACCTTTCTCAAGAACACCTTCAAGCATTCGAAGTTGAAGTAAGGGACTCCAGAAATGCTCACTGTATTGCAGGATGGATTCACGATCTCTTTGCTGCAGGAGATTCCATTGTTTGATGACTTTCTCATGGAATTGAGACGGAAATAAATTTTGCAAAAATTTCTTTTGAAATGCTTCTCAAGTAGAGGGACAATCAACACTCTTATAGACAACAGTCTACCATATTGATGCTCTGTCTGCTAAATGATTAGTGACGCATTTAAGTTTATATTTTTCAACATATTGCTCTTCATGGAAATAGTCGTCAAATTGACTAATGAAAGCAAGAACAATTTTGCCATCACGTTGCCTATTAAAAGTGAGGAATTTAAAATTTCTTTTACTTATCTTAGTCTCTTTTCTAAGAACTTGTGCATCGAGCGCCACATCAATAGTACGTCGAATGACATCTTCAGGTTGCGCTCCGTCTTGCTCGACAACGGATTGTTGATGTGCAGCTAATTGTGCTTGCAAGTTTTGACGTTTCCTTTGCTCTTATTGAAGCTGTATCATGAGTAGATCCAATTTTTGTTCCATAGTCGGCTCTGGTAAATCGCCTTCGCCCATAAAATTGTCCATGTTATGATTCGACATCTTGGATTTGATTGAGATTTTGTCACTCGTCCTCTAGTCACGTGTGAATAAGGCCACCACAAACTTGCTTTGTTTATTTTGCAGTGCGAACATTCTTTTACAAACAAACTAGTTATTCTTGTAATCCGGATGTCAAGAGATCATTGAAGATATTGCTCCAAGAAGTTCTTTGGCGAGCTCATAATATGCTTTTGCTTTTATGATCCTGCTTTTCTTGGGTATGACAATTGAAAACGGTCTTCTTCCAAGCAAAATAGTCTTCTGCATAGATTGTGCGTAACAGCCTTCTTGCTGTAAATTCGTTTAGCCAAGTTGTAGGTGGGAACAAGGGCTTATTGAAGCTTTAGAACCGGTCCAAGAGTTCTGCAATATGAACATCTTCTATGTAAAGTGTTGGTAATTAAGCTTTAAGCTTAAGTTAGTTTTAAATAACTAATAGCTTAAGCTTTAAAAAGCTTAAGTAACTGACTGAATTTGTGTAGGACGACGGTATATGTTTGATGGAATCGCCGTCAGCGAGTACTTGCCGAAGTACTGGTGTGATGAGTTAGAGCTTAAGCTCTCTAAGCTTCAAAATAAAATTGAGCATTACCATTAACATAAATTGTTTTTTTAAAAAAAATCTCTATGTCTCCTCTGTGAAAAACGACTTGTAAAAGAGACTTCCTGAGTGGTCCTTTGCTTGCTGCGAGAGGTCCTTTATGATTTGAGCGCACAGATGGTGGTTCTTCATTGCCAGGAACACGCCTATGTTGTCAATTCGTCACAAGACGACCTGTAGAGCCTATTCATTCCAGGAGCTTCATCTTCGCGCGAGATGGCAGACGATTGGAAGCTCTTGATCTCAGCTCCGCTCTGATACCACTGGTGCGCAGATCGAATGCTCGAAGTGTGCGTAGTGAACGTCTGAAGGTCCCCAAGAACAAAAAACTCTACAAACCTTCATAATTTCAAGTACAAAGCAAAAGGAAATTTGCATGATATGAGACAAAAGAGACAAATTGGGTACAATTTTCCCCCATGCCTTCCGTGAGGACTTCACAAGGCATGTATTTATAGATTTATTTATCTTCAAGCTAAAAAATAGCCCACTTTACAAATAGTATATTTTTGCTTTTGTGTTTGCATTTACGTTTGACTAAATATAAAGTAAAGCGTTTGGGTGTTCAAAAGTCGGGTGTGTGCCCAAATACAAATATCAAATAATGAAATATTTAACAAAGCGTCTATGTGCATGCAAAATAATAAATATTTTGTCAAGCGGTTTAATAAATAAGCGCGCTTAAATAAATATTGGCACCACGCCTTTAGTGATAAGGCACACACCCATTAAAAATAGTAATTTTTCTAAGCATTTGGATTCACTCCATCGCTCGGTACTACCCAATGCCACTGCCGCCTGCTCTACACATCAACTGAAGTATTCACAATTGTTAGAAAATAATTAAATAAAACCCAACAAAAGTGAATACTTAGCAATCTTCAGCTACAAAATAATTAAATAGGTTAGAACTCTGTCCTAACCTTAATTTAATTCGAGTGCGCACTCTAAACTCGTAAACATCCACTAATTTAATATGTATTTTACAAAATCACTCGTTGTGGAATCACTCACGACATTAAATGAATTTGATGCCCGAAAAGGATAGGCGTCCCCATCAACTTCTCGCACAAGGAATTCTCCTTGTGTATGAGCCACGGCAAATAAATAATTTTACGGAATCCGCCGAAAAATCTCACGGAATCCACCGTGAAATATGCCTCCTGGCATCAATCTATTTGCACAGCTATCTTCTTGGTATGATGGATTTTACTCTTCTTTAGTCACCTCTTCAAGGGTTGATACTATCACATGGGAAGAGTTGGCGCCCATGGTGTTGGATCAAGAGGACCGTTTCAAGCTACATTTTCCATCTAAGAGGAATTCGGAGGCTTTGATGGGCCAAAATGCAAACACAAAGAAGAAAGGCAAGGAGGAGGAGGAGGACAACCAATCCAAGAAGGACAAGGATTCCAATTGCCACAAGTGTGGCAAGATAGGCCACTTAAAAAAGAATTGTCTGAATAAGGACAAGAAGGAGACATCCAAGAAGGATTTTGTGTCTTCAGGAGCAGCAGCTGCTCCTTCTTCTTAAGTGTTTGTACATTTGGAAGTGTTGGAGCCATCATTCTCCAAGGATGTGGCGTTGATGGTGGCTGGAGAAATGGTGCCTCTTGCTACATGACTCCATCAAAGGAAGGGATTGAGTACTTGTGTTTGATAAATGTCTTCATCGGTGATAGTTCTTTACTTCTTGTTCATGGCATTGGCGAGATTCAAATCATTCTAGATGTACATGAAGGTGCCTGGTCTTGGCTTCCACCTCCTGTTTGTGAGCAAGATCTGCAGCTTGGGGCTACTGGTTGAGTTTAATGCTAACTCTTTTAGGATCCGAGATAGCCAAATTTGTGCAATCGTACTTCCATTCCCATGAATTAGAAGAGATAAGAAAACCGAAAGATGAAAGTGACATTTTGATCATGTATTACAAACCTTGCCACCTTCTAGGACTTGGCTTTTGCATGGGCAAAAGCATCTTGTTTTCCTTTCTAAAAATTGCCTGCTTGAGGCTCCTGATCTTGTTGTGCCTGAGGGGATATGCTTGCAGTTGTGCTCTACACTTAGGCTCCTATTTCATGAGTGGGTATGCTTTTAGCATGGGTGAAAGCACCAACCCTGCCTTTTCCAGAGTTCTCAGCCTGCTGTGTCTTTCTTTCAGTTGTCCTTGTCTCTTGAGGTGCTGAATACACTAGGATTTGGGAACCTTATATTTGTCTCATTGTGGCCATTACATGTATCTAGGAAATAGCTGCAGAGCTGGAAAGCTCTTAAAGAATATCAAACCGATGGTGAGAAAATAGATAAAGAACTTATACCAAATGGCAGCCATGCATAATACTTAATTGACCAAGGGCACAAGGCTGCATAACAAGTTAAGTTTTTTGTAGGAGCAAGCTCAGACCATCTCAAATTGGAAGCAATGAAGACAAGCTAAAAAGATGGAATATATCATATTACTTTATACAAGTAGCAATAAGCCATTGCATGAAAATGGTTGAACCCAATGGTGCGCTGGGAGGGCATCCAAAGCTTCAGGAATGGCTTTATGTGCACCACAGGGTCTGACCTTGTTTGACACACAAACATCGATATACAATGGCAAAAAAATCTGTTTTTGAGAGTGGTAGGCAAATGCCTTGTAGAGGTGGAGTTTTCTTAAAGATAGAGATACTTCGAGATACTTGAAGCTGGAGATAGTTGAAATTGGGGATACTTGAAGAGTTCTAGACTTTGAAGGCATGAAGTGAATGTGAAAAGTAAAGATTTAAAAGTAAACTGTACTGTTATGTTTTGGACCTTCACATGTGTGACCAACATCATTTGACTATCATGTGGCATTCATGCATTGGGTCTAGTTGCTACCTGTGTGAGTAAGATTAGTTCCCTCCAACAAGGGAGTAAACAGCTAGGCCCCGTGAATCATAGAGCTCAAGGAAATAACCTGCAGTAAAATGATGTACCAAGACAAATATCGCAACGGGCACAACTCGCTTTCCGATTGGGCGTTGGGTGAGATGTCATGATTCCTCACCTTGTCTTTTTTTCTTTTCTTTTCTTTGTTTTCACTCCCCAGCCACATTGGCTTTTAGTGGGAGGTTGTTGGGGTAAAAGGCCTCTGGGCCTGCCCTTGTACATTGTGACCACCCATTCTTTAATATTGTGAAAGCTGGGGATGTGTACAGGATAAAAGATACCGAGGTCCGATTGTGAATCCATGCGCCACTCTGGCCCTGAATGCAATCCTGCACTCTCCTATGCTCTAAATTCTTAGAGCATGCCTGGACAGACGTCTAGTCAGGTCACAACCAACATTGAAAATCCATGATCAGCCTTGATCAGACATGAAAATGCTTGCCCATGTGCCTCAATCCAACTGTCCGGCTCGATACTTATGCTGAAGACTGTTGTTGATCATTATTTATGTTCATGAGAAAAACTTAAGACAAATGTGTTGGGTGTAAAGTCCCTTCGTCTCCGTGTAAATAGACTTACGGGTGTGAACACACCCTTAATGTACCCTAACGTATAAATACATTCTTTTATTCTTTGTGTACCATCACAAACGGTATACCTATCTCTGCGTCCACTCTCTCTAGCTCTCAGCTGAGTTTAGCTCTTCAGCTAATGCCTTGATCTCGCACTCCATTGCGCACTCACCCCTTCAAATTGATGCACTTGATTCACAAGAGTTGGATGAGTCTAAGCCAGCATCTGAGCATTTGAGTGTTTTCACAAGGGTTTTGAGTCAGTTGCAAGACTCTGGTTTGGCGGCTTTCGATGATAAATTGAAAGCTATTTTCTTATTGATGACTTTGCCTGACAGCTGGGAATCTTTGGTTGTGTCACTTAGCAACAATCTTACTTTGACTTTTGATGGTGTAAGAGGTTCAATCCTTAATGAAGAAATTAGAAGAAAGTCTAGTGGTGAAAGCAATGGCTCAGCTTACCATGTGAGAGGCAGGTTTGAAAAGAGGGGTAATGCAGCCAGTAAAGGTAAAAGCAGAAGCAAAAGCAAGGGCAAGCAACAAGATGTCACATGCTATCAGTATGGGCGTAAAGGGCATAAAAAGCTCGATTGCCGGTACTTCAAGAAAGAGCAAGAAAGAAAGAAACAGCAGGGTAAGAAAAAGAAGGATGATAAGAAAGATGATGACAGCTCTTCCTCAAAAGAAGTTGCAAAGGCGAATGTTGCATCTAGTGTGGTCATTGAAGAGCTTCTTGACAATGAAGAGATACTTGTTGTAGCCTCATATAATGATGCAGATATTATGGCAGCAATAGGTGATATACACATCACCAAAAGGAGGTAATTGATGCCTTACTTTCAGCCCATGACGAGCTGTCACAATCATGGATAGTGGACAACGGTGCCTCTTTTCATGTTACTCCCTCTTTGGAGTCATTTTCTGAATACACTGCAGGTTGTCTAGGCAAGGTTTACTTGGGTAGAGGGTGTTGGCACCATTCACTTGGCTCTTGAAAATGGCCAAGAGCTGATTTTGCAGGATGTTAGATTTGTACCTAGCATAAAGAAGAGTCTACTATCAGTTGGGTAGCTTGATGCTAAAGGGTATTTTACTACCTTTGGTGGTGGATCTTGGAAGGTCCATAAGGGCTCTATGCTAATTGTTAAAGGTAGCAAAAGGGGGACTTTATATAACTTGCATTGTAAAGCATTACCTGGCAAGTTCTTGGCTGTGGCTTAAGTCCATTCACAGATAGAGATTTGGCACAAAAGAATTGGTCATATGAGCCAGAAAGGCCTTTAGGTTCTCTCCTCTTTAGGGAGATTTGATGTAAAAGGCTCTGGTCTCGAATTTTGTAATGATTGCTTATATGGAAGACAAGTGAAGTCTCCTTATTACTCGGGTGTTGTTAAGAAGTCTAATGCTCTTGACTTAGTACACTCTGATGTGTGCACTATGCATGTTAATTCGTATGGGGGTGTACGGTACTTTGTTACTTTCATTGATGATTTCAATAGAAAGTCATGGGTGTATGTACTTAAGAGCAAAAAGGAAGTGTTGGATTCTTTTAAAAAGTTGCATGCTTTTGTTACCACACAAAAAGGGCCTAAGTTGAAAGCCATAAGAACAAATAATGGGGGTGAGTATGTCTCAAAATAATTTAACAAGTTTTGTGAGATGCATGGCATTAAGAGGGAGTTGACAGCCCCTTATTATCCTGCATCCAATGGTGTGACTGAAAGATTTAACCGCACACTTTGTGAGTGAGTCAGATGCATGCTGTCCACAGCTAATCTCTCGTGGCAGTTTTGGGGAGAGGCTCTTAAAACTGCAGTGCATGTATGCAATTGCTCTCCCAATCTCGCATTGGAAAATGGCATTCCTGAAGAGGTTTGGTTTGGCAAACCTGCTTCATCTGACCATTTGCATGTCTTTGGCTGTGATGTCTTTGTGCATGTATGCGTAGAACAAAGGATCAAACTAGACATGAAATCCATCAAGGGCATCTTCATGGGATATGGAGATGAGGGAGAGATGGGCTATAGATTTTGGCTTCCTCAGGGTAGAAAGATAGTACGCAGTCGAGATGTAGTATTTAATGAGGCAAAGTTGCTGAAAAATGCTACACATGGTGATCTTGACAAAAAGAAGGTCAAATTTCAGCATGAAGAGCTAGCCATTCAGCAGCCATTAGCTGAAAATTCTGTCCCTTTTGATGCTGAAAATGAGCAACAACCTATTGTGCTACAGCCAAAAGATCATGGACAACAAATAGTTGCATAGGATGAAATAGGACAGCAAGAAGAACATGCTGAAAACAGATTACAGCAGCAAGAAAATGCTGAAAATCAGCCACTTGGTGATGGTGTGCACATTCCTCAGGATGTAGGCCCACTACCTGATAATACAAATTATTGGGTAAGAAGGTCTATACGTGTTAGAAGGTAGCCATAGAGGTTTCAACCATCTTTGGATTGCATTACTGATGAGAGTGAGCCTCTGATATTTAAAGAGGCTTAGTCATGTGAAAACAAGAGAAAGTGGGAGCTTGCTATGTCGGAAGAGATGAAGTCTCTATATGCCAATAACACATGGGAGCTTATACCTTTGCCCAAGGATAGGAAAGCTATTCCTAATAAATGGGTTTACAAAGTGAAATGTATTGATGGGAAGCCCAAGTTCAAGGCATGGCCTGTTGCTAAGGGCTATACACAAAAGGAAGGCATAGACTTCCAAGAGGTCTTTTCACCAATGGTGAAGATGACTACGCTCCGTGTTTTGTTTGCTCTCACTGCATCCTTGGATTTAGAGTTGGATCAGATGGATGTGAAGACTGCTTTTCTTCATGGTGACTTGGATGAAGATCTGTACATGAAGTAGCCAAAAGGATTTGCTATTCCAGGAAAAGAGCATTTGGTTTGTAAGGTGAAACACAACTTATATGGACTGAAAGAAGCCCCTAGACAATGGTACAAAAAACTTGATACCTTTATGCTTAACCATCGATTTAAATGCAATCATGCAGATCACTGCTTATACACTAAAAAGGCTGATGATGGCAGCCTTATTGTGCTGGTTTTATATGTGGATGACATGTTGATTGCAAGACAGCATAAGAGTACTTTGAATGCTCTTAAAAGATAGCTGAGTTCAACCTTCTCTATGAAAGATTTGGGGGCAGCTGAACACATTTTGGGCATGCGCATTAAAAGAGACAGAGGGCAACGTTTATTGTTTCTCTCCTAGGACAAGTACATCAGCAAAGTACTTGACAAGTTTAATATGGCTGATGCTAAGCCTCTTGGTGTGCCTTTATCGCCACATACAAAGCTTAGCAAATCTGATTGCTCTAAGGATGATGCCGCTGCTAGTGTCATGAAGGGTATACCTTATGCATTAGCTTGTGGATCTTTGATGTATGCCATGGTTGCAACTCGCCCTGACATTGTTCATGTAGTGAGAGTTGTTAGCAGATTCATGTCTAACCCTGGAAAGCCACATTGGGAAGTAGTGAAATTTATCTTCCAATACTTGAAAGGTATACAAGAAAAGTGTATATGCTATGGAAAGGGTACACTAGAGTTGCAAGGATTTTGTGATTCGGACATGATAGGAGATCTTGACACTAGGAAATCTACCAGGGGGTATGTTTTTACTTTGGCTGGTGGGGCTATCTCTTGGTGTTCAAGATTGCAGAAAATTGTGGCATTGAGTACTATAGAAGCTGAATATATTTCCGCCATCGAAGCTTCTAACGAAGCTATTTGGCTTGGCCGTTTGGTCAAGGATTTTGGTCTTTCTTCAGTACTTCAGTGCTTGGCTGTGATAGCCAGAGTGCAGTGTGTCTGGCTAAGAATGGCATGTTCCATGCATGCACTAAACACATAGAATGTTCGGTATCACTTTATTTGACAGGTCTTGGATGATGGCCTTGTCACACGGACTAAGGTCAAAACCCAAGATAACCTTGCAGATGTTCTCACTAAGTCTCTTGCAAAGGTTCAGCATGAGCATTGCATTCGTTTAGTGGGAGTTGGTTAGCTTAAAGGTACCACTTCGGGCCTTTAAGTGGGAGGTTGTTAGGTGTAAAGTCCCTTCATCTTCGTGTAAATAGACTTACGGGTGTAAACACAACCTTAATGTACCCTAACATATAAATACATTCTTTTATTCTTTGTGTATCATCACAAACGGTACACCTATCTTTGCGTTCACTCTCTCTAACTCTCAGCTCAGCTTTGCTCTTCAGCTAACGCCTTGATCTCACACTCCATTGCACACTCACCCCTGCAAAATGACACCTTTGTACTTTATACTTTTGTGTTACACACTTTGCAATCAATCAAGTGTCGAGCAGTGACCACACACCGACTCTCTCTACTGTCTACACACTCTCCCAAGCTGAGCTGAGTTGCTGCCATCTCCACCAAGAAGTTGTATTAGAGCCATGGCAACCTCAGCCACTTGGCAGCTGCCTCAGCTCCTCCAACGCCCTGTTCACCAGCTCAGCCAGACTATGCCGCCTGCCAGCTGCAAGCTCCCCAAGTAGCTACACTGCCCTGTGCTCCCCAAGTAGCTACACTGCCCTACGCTTGGCGACACCAGGCAGCAGTCCCGCTTGCAGCACCGCAGGCCGCCGCCCTGTAGTCTGCTGCCCACCAACCTGCCAGACCCGGCATCCACCTCCAGCAGCTCTGCCTGCCTGCAGCAGCCACCCTCCACCAATAACAGCTCCACTTGCTGGTGGGCAACTCTGCCAGTCCTGCGACAGCTCTGCCAGCTGCTCTGACGGCTCTGACTGCCATGTCAATGTTTTTCCGACTCGTCCTCAGCTGCCACAGGTATACTTTATTACTTTATTCAGAATATCAAAGCCAAACCAAAGGGCTTTTCCAGGGAAAGGTAAATTTCTGCCTCAACAAGTGCCTTAGTGCACAAATTGCAGAATTTGCAGGCATTTGGGTCAATAAATTTGGGGCATTTGTATTTTTGGAAGACATTGGTATATGTACTGAAGTTTCAGTCTGAAATTGATTGAAATCTTGCACATTGGACGGTCAAATTTTTGGGCTTTTATGTTTTTAGTGCTGCTAAGCACTCTTATTGTATTGGGCAGTGTGTTGCTCATTGAAATCTGAAAAATTTCAGCACTTTGAGACAATACTAGTTAAGTGTGACACGATTTAGTTGATTACAGCTTGGCATTTGTTGTAATCTATAGAAATTCAGATTTCCAAGTCAAGCCAGCTTTTGTTATCACTAATGTGCATTTGGAAGAGTGACATTTATCATGGCAAATCAAGGACATAGTAATGTCTTCTCTTATGTATCAAAATAGGATAGATTGGATGGTAACAACTATTCTCGTGGTTCTTCATGATGAAGAATGTGCTTGTTGCAAAAAATCTTTGGGATTATGTTAGTGGGGAAGAAGTCCATCTTGGTGATATGGCTCCTCCACAAGGAGGTCATGGTCATGGTCAAAGGCAAGCTCACGTTCAGCCACCACCCAAAGAATAGCTACACAAAAAGCTTGGGATACTAGGGATGCCCAAGGACTTATTGCATTGGGAGTTCGGCGGTTTATAATCCCGCATATCCGGTCTGTTGGTACTTCACAAGTAGCATGGCTTACACTTGAGCATATGTTTGGTGGAAAAAATTGTACTCGTTTTTTTTTTTTGAAGAAGGAGCTTGAAAATGTGAAGATGGAAGAGGGTGATACTATGGAAGATTACCTTAATAAAATTTAGGACTTGCGTGAGCAGTTGATGAATGTAGATGAGTATTATTTTGATGCTCAGATGATTTCTACGACTTTGAACTATTTGCGACCTTCTTATTTGGCCTTTCATACGGTATTGAATCTTACAATGTGAATTTCTACGCAGCCACTCACTTTTCTTCAGTTGGTTAGCTTATTGCTGGAAGAAGAGCAAACAAGGAAGAATAGTGGGGTGGATGTTGTAGCTTCTGAATAGGCTTTCATGGCAAGACAAAAGGACAAGGGCAATTGGAATAAGAGCAAACAAGGAAGAATAGTGGGGTGGATGCTGTAGCTTTTGAACAGGCTTTTATGGCAAGACAGAAGGACAAGCGTAATTAGTCCAGGAATGCTCTGTAGAGTTTTGGAAGTTCAGGAACTTCATAGAATAACAAGAAGCAAGGGAGCATACAAGTGAAGAAGAGTAAGTGCCATTACTGTAAAAAGCTAGGTCATTATATCACAAAATGCAAGAAATACATTGCCAAGGAGAAAAAAGAGTCTGGGATGTCAGTTTCAGATGTACCTTCTACTACTAATGCTACACAGTCTGCATCGTTCGTCATTGATTGCGACTATTGTTTTTATACTTGCAATTACGATTCTTCTTGGGCAAATAGAGCATTGAGCTCTACAGAGGATGCTAGCACTTGGTTCTTTGACAGTGGTACTTCTAAGCACATTATATCCTACACAGATTTGTTTATCTCTGTTGTTGCAGCTCTTGTTGGCAAATCGGCGCAATGTGCTAACAATGCATCTTATCCTGCTAGAGGTGTTGAAGAGATTGTCTTACCCATTGATGGCTCTACTCTTCATTTGTAGGATGCTTTATATGTGCTAGGGATAAAGAAGAATTTGCTATCCATTTCTTTTTTAGCAAAATGTGGAATACAAGTCACTTTTAATGATGATAAATGCATGGTCAAGGATAAGGAATTCTTCAATTTGGTACTCACTAGCACATTATGTCATGAACTTTATGAGTTAGATGCTCATTTGGTTGATCAGTCAGCTTATTTGGCATCTACTATTACTCCTGCTATGTCATAGGCAGAGTTATAGCATGCTCGTATGGGACATGTGAACTATGGCAGTTTGATGCTTATGCAGCGTACTTAGATGTCGGAGGAGAGACCTCCTGAGTACATTTGTGAGGGATGCATTATGGGAAAAATGCATTGGTTTTCTTTTTCTCATGATGTTTCTTTTAAAGCTATGGCCAGGTTGCAGATTGTGCATTTAGATGTATGGGGACCCATGCAGACAAAGTCATTGGGTGGATGTTATTACTTCGCCACCTTCATTGATGACTTTACATGTTTTTGTTGGGTTTATTCATTGGTGAAAAAGTTGGAAGTGTATGATGCATTTTTGTGGAAAATCAGTTTGGTTGTTAGATTAAAACTCTTTGTTCAGACAGGTGGGGAGGGAGGGACATATGTCTTCCTTGTTGAATAATTTTTTGAAGCAGCAAGGCATTGCACATCAATATACTACTGCATATACTCTATAGTAGAATGGGGTTGTAGAAAGGAAGAATTGGTCACTCATGGAGATGGCCAGATGTATGCTGAAAGCTAAAAAATTGCCACATGGCCAGATGTATGTTGAAAGCTAAAAAATTGCCACATGGATTTTGGATGGAAGTAGTTATGTGTGCTTGGCATGTTTTGAATAGGTGCCCTGCTAAGGCATTGAAAAATATAATGCCTTTTAAGGCTTGGAACAGCCGTAAACCTTCAACTGGTCACTTCTGTACTTTTGGGTGTCTTGCATATGCTCATATTTCCAAAGTATTGAGAAAAAAGTTGGACAATAAGGCTGTCAAGTACATATTTGCGGGGTACAGTAGTGAAAGCAAAGGGTATAGATTGTACGATCATGTTTCCAAGAAAGTTTTTGTCCGTAGAGGTGTGATTTTTGGATAATCAAAATTATCTCTTGCTGATTTTGACACATATTAGGCTGCAAAAGATGTATTTGAAGGGCTGCTGCCTATTTCTTTTGATGATATAGCTAGAGCTTCATTAAATGAACAAAATGTTGAGCTAGCTGCTCCATTAAATAATGTAGAAATTCAGCCTATGGCTGATTTGAATATTCAGCAAGATATTAAACTGGATGTTCATCAAGAGGATGTACATAATCAGGAGGCTAGGCATATACCTAGATGGTACTTGCAGACTCTACAAGATAGTCATTTGGATGCTCCTCTTGTTGGTTGTACTCGAAGACAAACACGCTTGCATGATCATGCTAATGCTATGGAGTTTGTTATGGTAGCAAACACACTTGATGATGATGAGCGTGATTCTTTTGAGGATGCACATCAGAGTGTTGAGAAACCACTTTAGTTTATACACTTCATTTAGGGTTTCGCACTGACATCCCCAAAAAGGGTTGGTGTTCACATTTTGGTCACTTTTTTAGTAGGTGCCCACATTGTGGTGCGCCACCCTAGACAGCTTATGCCTATAAATAGATAGTCACTTTATTCATTCTTCACTACCCCACACCACTCTCTTTAGCCATTCTTCACTACCTTCTTTGGTCACCACCAACACTTCCCTTCTGTGACCAACCCCTTCCATTGCTCTCACACCCCTTCAGGAGGACATTGCGGTTTGTGGCTTGTGGCTACCTTCACCCTTCCTCTTTTGCTTCACGTGCCTTGTTTCAGCATAAGGCCTTGGGTTTAGAGTATCTTTCACTTGGCGTCACCTTCATCTGCTTGGCGTCAACACCCTTATTCTTTAGGCTTCATCTTCACCTGCGTTTTTCAGCATGGAGACCTCCTCCTTGCTTGACGTCATCATCTCTAGCTTGCGTCAGCATCCTAGCCTCTAGCGACAGTCTACATCATCTAGCGTCAGTGATTTCATCACTCTTCTATCACAGGGGTTGTTGGGACCTGCGTTTTTGCAGCCTTGCTCCTCCTCCATCACCTGACATCATTCGTCTATCATAGGGGCTGCTGGGACCTACGTTTTTGCAGCCTTGCTTCTCCTCTATCACCTGGCATCACCCGTCCGTCGTCACAGAGCTGCTAAAACCTGCGTTTTTGCAGCCCAGCTCATTCTCCATCATTTGGCGTCATCATTATCCACTTGGTGTTAGCATTTGAGCTGCTTTCCCCATGTTTGACAGCTCCAATACTTTGGATTTGCATTCTGCTACCCAGGTTAATCCTCGGTATCAGAGGATTGCGGTTCGCTCCCTCGATAGCTGGTGATAATCTTCCACATTCCCAAAAGCATTAGAGGACTGCGGTTTACTCTCTCAATAGGCGTCCTTCACCTTCCAGTGATTACTTCAATAGCCCACTACTTGGAGGAGTGTGTTTCGCTCCCTTCATTGTGCAGATTTCCCACAGGTGTTGTCGCCTGATTCAAACAAGATGTAACCGGTCTATGACTCACATAAAGTGGTAGTTCCTTCAATTAATACATGGTCTTTTCACATACATACACAAACAGAGACCTCACTCCCTCACTCAACACCAGATTGGCCCCAAAGTCCGGTGTTCCTTTCATGGTATTTCTTTATCAATTAAAAGATGAAAAGTTGCAAAAAGAAAAATTAAATGTTCAAAAGTACAAAGTGTGTGAACAGTTGGCTTTCATATTTTCTGAGTAAATTTCAGCTGCATAAGAACAATATAGCATATCCAGAACAACATCCCAAGTAGAAAAACACTTTCTGTGACCATAACTCAATATTTCAAGTGTAGAATTGCAATCTACAGAACTTTGTACTTACTGTTTTTCACCTGTTTCTTGACCTGTTCTCTGCCTTATTTTATTCTAGATCTGTGTCATATCTGTTCAGTGCAGTTATCTTCTAAGCTTTGGCTTTGCTGTATCAGCTTTTCTTCTCATAGTATGATTCAATGCATCATCACTGTGTTCTTCTTGTGTTTCCGAGTTTCTCTTCTCTCTTAGTGTTTGCTGTACACACTTTGTGTTACTCCCTGCAAACCCTACTATCTCTTTGCACCGTCGCTTATTTTGACATGGCATGAGAGCATATGTGTTATTTTTTGACAGAGAGTGTACATTGGATGGCAGCAATGCAAGTTGAATATGATTCTATCATAAAGAATCAAACACAGGATTTAGTTACATTGTGTGCTGTAAAGAAAGCCATTGGTACTAAATGGGTCTATAAGCTGAAACGAAAAGCGGATGGATCCATTGATAAGTACAAGGCCAAGCTTGTGGCAAAAGGCTATGCGCAAAAGAAAGGCATTGATTATGAGGAGACATTTGCGTCTACATCCCATATGACCACTATTAGGTGTATGGTTGCATTGGCTGCCGATTATGGTTGGATTGTGCACCAACTTGACATTGAAACTGCATTCTTACATGGGGAACTTCAGGAAGAAGTGTATGTTCAGCAGCCCATGGGTTTTGTAGTCAAAGGATCCGAACACTTGGGATATAAGCTGAAAAAGGTTTTTTATGGTTTAAAGCAAGCTCCACAAGCTTGGTTTGCCAAAACTAATGCCTTCTTACTTAGCCAAGGGTTTGTTAACAGCCCATCAGAGTCTACTCTCTATGTATGCAAAGAGGGGGATCCTTGTCGGTCATTTGTCTTTATGTGGATGATCTTCTACTCACAAGGACACATGCTGGTCAAATTTCAGCATTTAAGAAAAATTTGCATTAAACTTTTGATATGTCAGATTTGGGGTGCGTTTGTATTATAATTTATTTGGGCATTCAATTTATTCATGATACTAGAGGCATTGGATTGTCACAATCCAGATATAGTGGTAACCTCCTTGAGAGATTTGGCTTCCCGGATTGCAAGCCAGTAAGCACACCGATGGTAACTGAACTTATGCTGTCTTTACGTGATGACAATGATATGTTTGACAATCATGCATATGCTCGAGCAGTTGGATTGCTCATTTATTTATACAACACAAGGCTAGATATTTAGTTTGCAGTTTCAGCCTTGAGTAGATATGGGCACGTATGTCACATTGGCAAGTTGTGAAGCATGTTTTCCGTTACTTGTAGGGCACTAGGACTCTTGGATTGCTTTATGCCGCCGGGGGGGGGGGGGGGGCGCTGTAGTTACATGCTTACAGTGATTCCAATTGGGCTGGAGATTTTGATTCTCGTCACTCTACAAATGGAAATTGTTTATTTCTTGGCTCTTCTTGCATTTCTTAGCTTAGCAAGAAACAATCCATTGTTGTCACATTGTCTTGTGAAGCTGAATACAAGCCAGCTTTCACTACTATAGTTGAATGTGTATAGCTGAGACATTTGTTGGCTGATCTTGATGTATTTATCACAGAGTCTACTCCTTTGTTTACTGACAATCAAAGTGCCATTGTAGTGGCATGGAACCTAGTGTTTCATGCACGCATAGAACACATTGAGATACATTATCACTTTGTCAGAGAGAGGTCACATGCAGGGGATAATAGCCTTGTCTACTGTCCAACCAACAACAATGTGGTAGACATCTTTACCAAGGCTCTTCCTTGCGACAAATTTGAAGCATTTTGCAATGCCTTAAATTTGATCTCCTTTGGTGGATGATCCTTGTATGTTGATCACTTATCACTCTAGGTGGGTTTGTTGGGTTTTACTCACGCCTACGCTCACATAGGAGTGTTGGTGATTGGCATGTAGGACACTCCTATACTTTTTACTCTTCGTAAGAGAGGCTTTTTCCCCCAGTCACATTATTCTTTATTTGTGTAGTTATGTTACACAGTTTGGTCACTTACTGCACATTACACACATCTGTGTGTGGATGCACTCCTAAAGTCAGGTTGTACTTTGTACTTTTGTGTTACGCACTTTGCAATCAATCAAGTGTCAAGAAGTTACCACACACACTCTCTCCCTCTATTGTCTACACACTCTCCCAAGCTGAACTGAGCTGCTGCCATCTCCACCAACACATTGGCTTCCCTCCCCCATTGCTTAGACTGCCTCAATAGGCAGTATATGTTTGGTGTAACTTTTTGCTCTAGCTATGCTATTGGGCCCATGTACTTCTTTGATTTTGAGTCATTTGAATAGATGCACTTACTCTGTAAAGAGCATTGTAATAGAAGTCTGAAAGTTTTGGTTATGCTGCTTGCTTTTCTGCTCACTGACAGGTCAAAGGGATTTGCATTTGCTAGCTTTACCAGCAGGGCTCATGCAGAAAAGGTAACCCTGCTAGACTGGCAGCTTTGCATGAATGTTTACGAACAATTGATATATTCTGAGAATGCTTATGCTTTTGATGGAGATTCAGGCTATCACCACAGTGAATGGGAAACATGTTGGAAAAAGGCCAATAGCTGTAGACTGGGCTGTAGAAAAGAAGCTTTACAATACTGTGAAATCAATGGAAGCACCTGGTAGGCAGTCTTCTTATATTTTTTCTTTTTTTTGGATGTTTGAGGGGAAGAGGTTGGAGTACAGAGCTGTCCATGGTCCTTGGGGAGAGAGGAGGTTATCATGAATTGATGTTTGGTGGCATTCTCATACAATCCTTTCCTTTTATGTCCCCTCAGAAGCTATGCAGATGTCTGAGCCATCTGATTTAGAGGAGGAGGAAGAGACAGCGAGTGAAGGGGACAATGACGATTCATTTGATGAAAAGGATTTTAAAGATAGTCCTACTATTGAAGAAGCTGATAGCCAGGAGGAGTTGGATATGACCATGAAAGTGTTAAATAAGGTGGTTACTTCTTCATCAGGAAAGGACCATTCAGACAAGAACACAAAGAAACCCGAAGATGAGCTTCATTTAGCAGGGCAAAATTCTGTTTCTACAGAAACAGGGAGAGAGCCTGAGCTTGAGAGGAAGAATGCAGGTGTGAGAAAGAAGTCAGATGCAGGTTCAGGAGGAGAGCTGGAACAAACTGTGTTCATTAAGAACCTTCCTTTTGAGGCAGATGCTGAAGCTGTGAAAAGGCATTTTCAGCAGTTTGGAAAGGTCAAATCAATACATTTAGTTCGCCATCCACTAACTCAGTGAGTAATTTTATTTCACATTCATTCTGAGGAGTAATTTCATTTCCATGTCCCTTTTAGATGAGTCTAAAATTTATTTTTGCGCATATGCACTGCAAAAGAAAAGTGCCTTTGAGCCACTCAACTCACAGTCAACCAAAATGTGTCAGATATATGCACAAGTTCTTACCTACAGACTTGTAGTTTTATAATGTGTATATACAAAGTATCTCTGTAAGGAAGGAGTTGCATTTCAAAAAAAGTGGTACACAGTCATCTTCAAAAGAATATCGAGATTACTTCTTTTTTTAAAAAGCAAAAAATTGTTTTTTTGAGCCACTTAAGTTGATAGCTATGGCAGTAGAACCTACTCAGTTATGTAGAAAGGCAAACTTGCAGCATGTTGGCTTTTGTGGTTAAAGAGATTGATTTTGTCCAGAACAAATGCGGTCATTGTTTTATTTTGTGCAAAGTGTCAGTCAAGGGCACATGTGATGGTTGACACAGAGATGGCTTTCGATTGGTCATTCTGTTGGCATTTCCAGCAAGCAAACACATTAATGTTTTACAGAGGGTGTAGCTCTGACTAGCTTTATAATTGTTTGAGAAATTCTGTTCTTTGTTGGTGAAATTTCAGGCACATTTCTGTTTTCTGATTTGCCTTTTCACATTTTCATAAGTACGCATGTAGAATAAGGTGATATGGCATTTCTTGGTTCCTACCTGATGCTTGAGATGTATTGTTTCCTTGTCGAATCATGAGATTGTATCCCTTACTGGTCACAGGAAATCTAATATAAGCTTAGTCTAGCTAAGGTTTATAGATATGAAACATAGCTAGTTAAGCCTTAGTGATACATGGGTGAATTCCTCTACCTGACTTATACAATCCAGTACACAACTGACACCAAATTTGTTGCTTCTTAATAGACATTATCATGCATGTTCATGAATCCAGTCTGTGTTGTTCTCTAAAAAAATTTGCACTTTTAGACCGGGCCTTTGTGGTTTTGGGTTATTTTAAGTCTGTTTATGGTTGTATATCTGTTAAGCATAGGTTCAATATGCTCAGTTTCATGGTTGATTCTGTTTATGATGGTGTCAGGAGACCAAGAGGAACTGCATTCTTGAAGTTTGCAACAAAGGAAGCTGCAGAAGCAGCAGTAGTTGCAGCTTCAGGTGCTAGCAGTGAAGGCAAGGTAACAGGTGGCATTATCTATGAAGGAAGGAATTTGGATGTTCTTATGGCTGTTGATAAGAAGTCTGCTGAAGCACTAAAGAGTGATAAATTAGAAAATGACAAGCTTGATCGACGAAATTTATATCTTGCAAAGGTATGTCTCTCAACTATTGAAGCCAGTTTAGATAATTTTTACTTTTGGTAAATTTTATCTGAGAGTTTATTTTCTGTCCTATTCATGTCTAGTTTGATGTCTCCAATGTTGACTTAAAAGTTTGATTTTGTCGAATCCAATGTAAAACATATTTCAATTGTTGAGAGTTAGGTAATTGAAAAAGTCTGCTAATTTCAGTGAGATAGTAATGAGTTTTTCAATACCTAAGTCTCTTCAAACTTGGTATGTGTGGACATGCTTTAAGTCTGGGTAATACATTGAATAAATCAAGCAAGGGTTGTCGTCTCTACCCATGCTATAAAGGATCCTGTAATAGTGATGCCATTTTGCAGAAATATTTCTGTGCAGCTTATGGTGTTAAATAGAGCGAACTTTTTTTGGCCAATCTTTCAGGACCCAATGCCTAGTATTTTGGCATACAGTTTCTATGAATTGATAATTGTATGCCATGCATTTGTTTACTGACAATGCTCTTTTGTCTTGGTCTGTATCATGCACTTGTTTTGTTAGGAGCTTTAGCAGTCTTCAGTTTTTTCAGTCATTATGCAGTGTACCCAGGTTAATGATGGATTGTGCATAATAACTCTGTAATCCTCAATGCTGAGTTGGAAACTTCTTAACAGGAGGGGAAAATAGAAGGTACTGCGGCTGCTGCTGGTGTGTCTGAGGAAGACAAGCAGAAGCGCAAACAGTGAGTATGTGTTTTATTTGTATGATTTACAGTCGCGATTAACTTAATGTTTAAAATGGTCTAGTTTTTCAACAGGCCTTGCATGACAACAGCATCTTATGTTTTTGTTTGGCAGGTTGGAACATGAAAAGGCCACCAAGTTGAGAAGTCCTAATTTTCATGTTTCAAGAACAAGGCTTGCTGTGTATAATGTTCCAAAGTCGATGACTGAACCAGAGCTTAGAAGTCTCTTTATCAATGCTGTGAAATCCAGGGCAACGAAGCAACAACCTGTCATTAAACAGGTGCTTTTAAGGGTTTTTCTGAATCCACGTCTATTTGGAGTTGGGCTTATCCTGACAAAGCTCTATGACTTTCTGTAGGTTAAAATTCTGAGAGATAAGAAGACTGGAAAACAAAGGGGGGCAGCTTTTGTTGAGTTTACGGAACATCAGCATGCACTTGTGGCTCTCAGAGTGCTCAACAACAATCCTGGTTTTTCTTCTGAACTCGTATTGCTTGACTTATAGGTTAGCATGAGTTACATCTCAATTTTAAACATGTATTTCTGATTGCTTTTGCTTTCTCAGAAACATTTAGTCGAGACAGGCGCCCTATAGTTGGTTTTGCAATCGAAAATCTGCAGACCATGAAAAAGCGTCAGGAGCGTTGGAGTGGAGCAGAAAACTCGCAAGTTGAAGCAAATGGCACCAGAAAAGAAGTGGAAGGGTTCAAGAAGGCAAAGCTGAGGCTAAATATGGATGAGAAACGAGACCATGAAAGTGCAGGACCATCGTCAGGAGGAGATGAGAGCCAGATGCTACAAAACTATACTGATAAGGCTGTCAAATCTGGAAAATTAAGGGGTAAAAAACGAAAAAGATTAAGCAGACAGAGTGTTTCTGAGGTTGGCGAGCTTGCTAATGTATCTCCTAAGAAAAGTCGTGGCATAGAACCACGTGTAAGCTCCCCTAGCAGGGCAAATTCGGTTGTCAAGGCTGGCAACTCTTACAGGACACCAATCATCTCTCCCAAAGGAGGGAGGAAGTTCTCTCATGTCAAAATAAATAATGAGAGGGACAAGACCAAAGTTCATCCTGCCAAATATAAAGAAGGATCAAAGAATAAAGGAGATAATCCAAGCCAGGTGTGTCCATTCACCTATCATTCATGATTTTTCACTTGATTTCAGGGAATGCTGTTTTCCCCTAATCCACTGAACATCATAGCTGCAGGATGGCATTGCAAAAGGCAAGAAGTTTGGAGTTGAGAGTCTGATGATGCTACATGAAAAGAAACAAAGAAAAAGAAACTCAAAACCTGAGATTGTCGATAAGTTAGACAAACTTGTGGCTGAGTATCGAAACAGATTCATGGCTGGTCCCTCTCCTGGACGGTCTGATCATAAAATGAGGGCTTCCAATGATTTGAAGAGGTGGTTTGAATAGTGGAACACGCGACTCAACTATGACACCGATATACTGCCTCCAAGATGAGTCTGTGCATGCCTCAACTAAGGGATGCCACAAGCAGTTAAGATCCTTCGCTTGGGGATTTCTCACACTAACTACTCTGCTAGTGTACTTGAAACATCCTTTCAGTAGAGAGCCAAGTAGCTGTCGTCCTGTTCTATGTATTTTCATTTCAATTTTTGTAGAGGGACTTTGTTAATGACGGGACAAAAATTCTACGCCATCGTTCATGATCCGGGCACTCATCAGGCCCAAGGTGCAGGTGTGCAATTTGGGTTTTTGGTAAATGCACTCTTGTGACTGTGCAGATCGGTGAAATTGGGTGTGTTTGTACACATACATGTATGAATTTATTTGGAGATGGTATTGAAGTGTTTTTGGTTGGAGAAGGGCCTCAGCAAATTGTCTAAGGTGCCCATAAACTCTCCAATAGACTCTCGTCAATAGACTCTGGTTGCTATATGTTGCTGAGAGATGTGGGGAAACAATTTAGGCTCTGTGACAGAAATTTGCCTGAGTTCTCCAGTTGGATTATCCACTTTGTATGACATTAGGGTAAAGGGGCCAGTTGTTGAACAGCTAAGAGCTTGTGAATAGATCTTTACTATTTTTAAAAAATTTGGAGGTCTGAGACCAGAAAGAATGTGCATCAAGTCTATCTCTATTGAAAAAATTGATCTCAGTTCATCTCGATCCAAAAATCCCCCAATAATGTTTGCTCCATAAATTCCCATGTAAAAAAATAAGGCTTCTAATATATGACTAATGCAAGCCAAAATAGAAACATATGTGTGCCAATGATAAAATGGTGTATGAATCCCTGTTTCCCGCAAAAACTGAAAAGCCATGTAGCACTCTTGTAACCATTTCTCCAAATTTGTGTCTTGTTATAGGTGGTGAGTGTTTTATAATTGACCCCCATTAGGGTTAAGAAACTGTGTTATCATTGGCCCCTATTCAACTATTGGCCCCTATTCAACTATTCAACTATTGGCCTATTCAACTATTGGTTCTATAAACTATGCATTGGTGAATTTAAGAGTACAATGGGAGAACCAAAATCCACCTTTGGAGTTTGACTATACTCGAGGTGTCAAACATGGATCTACGCACTTTGCAGTCCAGGAAGAGATGTTTTGCTTGGAGCCTAATCTCATTGATATGTAAGGCTTGCCTAGATTTTCTCTACAATATCTACTTTGTGAACTCGATGACATTGGTGATATGCATGTATCTTACACAGTTGTATATGACTGTTTTTAGCGTGTCTTGGATGCTCCTTATGTTGAGGACTATTCTCTTTGTATGCTATACATTAGGGAATTAACGATTTTACAAAAAAAGCCATGGTGATGTTATTGTGTGTGTGTGTGATTGTTGAAAATCTGCATGAAAGAGCTTTGTACAGTGTAGTATGCCTAGCAATTTAAATATGTTCTTTTTTTCATGACAATGTATTGAATAACATTATTAAAGGTTGAAAGTATGGTTTGTAATTGACAATAATATTTGTAAACACAAAAAAAATGGAGATGGATTGAAGGTTATAGATGGCATCTTCCCCTTTTTTACATGTCTTTATTTATGTAAAACTCAATTTCCTTAGGGTTGAGTTTGGTTAAAACAACTTGAGAGTGCTCTCAAATGATATTGTGCAACACATGTAAGACACATGTATCAAATGTGTGTATTCATTGTAATATTGAACCAAGCTAGACTTTTAGCAAATTAGAAAGTAAGAGTGAAATTTTTGTTTGCCAAGCTTTTCAATAGCAAATTGATGGTGCTCTTTTCATGATCACAAAGTGAAATAGCTTCGAAAAGTGCTCAAAGTGAATTTATAGGTCTAGTGTCTTGAAGAAATACAATCATAGAAAGCCAAAGTCAAGAGATTTTATGATGAAGTAGAGGTGATGGTTGAGATGGTTGTAACCTTAGGGCTTGTCTCTAGCTCTTGTACGAAAGATAGTAGCACTAAAACTTTATTCAAAGTAGAACATGTAGAAGAATGCTTAGAAGCTTGAATGGTAAGCCCCTCAAAACTTGATGTTTTTTGTGACTTTTTGTCTTTCGTTGAAAGTAGCCAAACATAGAAATAATCAAATCTAACCAAAATTGTCAAGATAGATTGTTTTGAAGACATGAAATTTAAGGATATTCTAGGATAGATATCTTGTGAAAGCTCTCTTTGAATGCAATGTGGAAAGTGTATTCCAATTTCACATTGAGAATTCCATGCAAAAAATGTGTTTTAAACTTTTAGTTAATGCGTGCATATTACATAAACCATGTTGATTGTATTTGTTCATTTTGAAGATTCTAGTTTGCACTTTTAAGGTTTTAATCCTTTGTGTATGAGTCTAGCATGATATGCTTGAGTCCTTGATGGTATGCTTGAGTCCTTATCATAGACCCCAATTTGGTAATATGAGTGGAACTGTGCTCTGACTCATTGCATGAGTTCACTTTAATCAATGCTTGCTTATTAGTGGCTAGCGCTAATATGCTTATTAGTGGCTAGTGCTAATATGCTATTTTATATATCTTATAATTACAAAGGAAAATAAATTAAACTAGTTGCATATGTAAGCCTATTAAAGGATACAAGTTGTCATGTTGAGTATGCAACATGCACAAATGAGGGACTCATGCTATTCAAACATTGGTCCCTAATAAAACTATCCATGATATCATAACATGGTTGTATATGAAAATTTCAACAATTTTCCTATATCATCATGATACTATTTGTAGTTCCTATTAAAGGTGAATTACACAATGAAATAGTATGACTACCACATTGCATACAATGGATATCTAGAAATATGCAATGTTCACATCAAAACTTTACACATATGATGAGTAGCTATTGGTCCAATCTTATCACATTTTTAAGAGGACTTGGAGTTTGCATGACATAGTTATGTTTCTCATATGCAACTTGTGATACAAGATTGAAAAAAATGGCATAAGAAAGATGAAAAAAACTATCATGGGCTAAAACTCAAGCTCAAGTATAAGGGGCTCTCTCATTCACAATGTATTTAATAATTTTGGGCTAATACACTACAATATAAGTCTTTTGGCTGTAAATTTGGATCCCTTCATACAGCCTAAGTTGCAATTGGCGCATAAATGTCGTTAACATTTCGTTGATCTATTGTGACACCTTTTTCTATGTTTAACATTTTTAATGCTTTTTTTCATTGGTAGAAGATACACATACATATGGAGCACCATCTATGGATATTGTGCTAGATTTAGGTCAAGATGATCTCCTTGTTGAATTCCATTTAGACCATTGGGAAGATTTGAGAGACTCACTTTTTTAATGATGACATGGCTTAGTTAACTTGATAGGGGCAACGTGGACTTAGTTCAGTCTTCTTAGTGGTAGATAAAGCTATACAGGGGATATAATCGAGAGATCCAAGAGAGTGCACCACTTGTAAAAATAAAGCCAAAACCTATAGTAGACCTCATAGAGTGTAAACTCCTTGCAAAATTACCATCTACATTTACAAGAATATATGTAGCATTCATTCTAAAGTATGTGTATATAGCTCTAGTGTCATTCAAGTATCTCATGACTACCTTCCATTGATTCTCGCCAAGGTTTTTGATATGCTTGCCAATCACTTCCATTGCATAGGCAATGTCGGGATATATAGCAAACATGGTGTATATTAAGTTACCAATTGTGGATGCATAAGGAACATTGGCCATTTTAGCTTTTTGTTAATTTAACTTGGGGTGGTATTCTTAGCTAAGTTTCAAATATGGAGGCAATGGAACACTAATTTCCATTCAAATCTCCATATTGAAATGCTCAAATACCTTTCTAGTGTATTCCTTTTTAGATAAATTGAGTATACTTTTTTCTCTATCCTACATAATGTGCATGCCAAGAATATGATTAACATTCCCTAAGGCCTTCATGTCAAAGGTTTCATGTAGTCTTTTCTTTAGTGTATCCACATTCATGCTTGACTTCCCAACATCAATTCTTATCTTATCAACATAGAGAATCAAAATCATAAGGCTACCATCCCTAGCCTTCCTAGTATCTAGGTAATAGAGTTAGTCCAATTCCTTAAGACCACATAAAGACATTGAACTTATGATACCATTCCCTAGGAGCCTATTTCAAATCATATAAGCTCTTATGTAGCTTAAATACCAACTCTTCCTTACTTCTACTATGCTATTGCATGAAAATATCCTCATGCAAGTCCCCATGCAAGAAAGCTATCTTTACATCCCTCTAAACACAAGATCCATGTCTTCCTTGGCAACCAATGCAAGTATTATATGAAGGGTGGTCATCTTGACTACTATGGTGAGGAGATATCATCAAAGCCAATCCCTTTCTCTTGCTTGAATCCCTTGGCCACCAATCTTTCCTTGTACTTAGGCAAACTATTAGATGAGATATCTTCAACTTGTAGACCCACTTATATGGTAGTGCATGTTTGCTCTGAAGCAAAGGAACTAACTTCCATGCAACATCTTTCACCAAATAATCCATCTTTGACTACATATCATTCTTCCACTTATGACTATCATCCTTAATCATAGCATCGGTATAACAAGAAGGCTCACCACAACCTATGACCATGATAAGTCTAGAGAAAGAGTGTTTTTATTTGCCGGTCTAGAAACCCTCATAGACCATTATAAAATTTCTCAATAGGAGCCTACGGCCATTCCACTACTTATGTGATGACTCTCCATCCTCCTGTAACACTATCTTGCTTTAGATCTCAAGTGTTTTAACGAGCTGCCTATGCATCCAGTAGTCATTAAAATTGGACATCATGTTTGCATACTACCTCTTAGACTCAAGGTTCCATAAGTGACAACCCATTTATCATGATTCCCCATATCCAAGAAAAATACACTTCTTGGACTTGGGATCAAGCTTACTTTGCTTATCTTGGATTTCTTGGACATGGGATCAACTGATAGCCCATTTCTCTCGACTCTCCACATCCAAGTAAGATACACTTCTTGGACTTGAGATCAAGCTTACTTTGCTTGTTCCTAGGGACATGGATAAGTGCTTCATAGCCAAAGACATGCAAGTGACCATAACTAGGCCCCTTTCTAGACCATAACTCGTTTGATATTTTGCCATCAAATGGCTTACTAGGAGACCTATTGATAAATTGCATTGTTGTCTTTACAACTTCAATCCAAAACCCATTAGTGAGACCAACCTTAGAGAGCATATTATGGACCCTTTTCTAAATGGTCTTCTCAACCACACCAATTTGAGTAGGATTTTCATGAGCTCTTAGCTCTCTTTTGATACCACGGCTTGCACAAAAGTCTATAAAGGCATGAGAAATGTGTTTGGCACCATTGTCAATTCTTAAGCACTTTTGATTTTGGCATGACGAGTTATATGCGAATATTGGAAACTTTTGAGATGTATCTAGCATGCCACTCTTCCTACAAGGGTAAGCCCAAACCTTCTTGGTGGCATTATCCATGAAAGTGGAAAGAATATAAAGCTCCACCCAATGAGATTGTAGGCATAGGCCCATACAAATCACTATGAACCAAATCTTTGATGCTCTAGTACAATCACCTCTCTTATGAGATACTTAAGTTTGTTTACCAAAATAATAATACTCACAAAAGCAAGGTTAGAAAAGTTCAAATATGGAATATAATTATATATTCAAACAACACAAAGCTTTCATTTCAATAAAATTGACAAGTGTCCATAAAAAAACTGATGGTTGTTCTGTGATAGCTGCAACATGGTCTTTTATGTTTACAATGTACTTGATTTATACCCTTTGGAAACAACAACAAGAGACCTTTTACAAATTTTCCATACATAATCTCCAAAGGTTACCCTCTAAACAACACTCATCAAGCTATCCATTCCTAATTAGTCTCTTAGTCAAGTTGAAACATGTCATATATTCTAAAGATGAAATAAGATCCATTACATCATCACTGCTATATGCATTAATTATCCCTATTTTGGCCTTGCTCTTCTTTTCCTTTTTGCCACCATCCTCATTAGGCTTTTTGCCTTTTGCCTTGTTCTTCTACTTGTACCAACAAATGCATCTCTACCTTGAGGCTTAACACCATTACATTGGATTGGATCTACCTATTTCTTTTGAATCAATACATTATAGATTTGGTTTTCCCAGTAAGAAAAATTGGCGCCATTCAAATTTTTAGTACATGAATAATATGTATGGCATAACTTAGTCTTAGATCTAAGCAAAAGTTGTCTATTGTTGCAATTTATCCGTTATAGTTTTTGGGCTAACCAATTGATATGGAAAGTATTGTAGATTTTCAAGTAGTCTCATTTTTCTATAGTTATCAAAATGATAATTTCAATTCCTACATTAATGGAAAACTAACGGATTTGAGTTTTTTTTTCCAATAAATATTTTACCGTTTCTCTACTTTTAGGATTTAATATTTCTTTTAAATATACAATCTTGGTTGCATGCCACATCCCCATCTTGCAATTCTTAATGAATATAGATGTGATGGATGGGAAAATGTTTGAAAATCCTCTTAAATTCTTTTGAAAGAAAGCTTCATACATGAGGACCATGTAAAGAGGAAAATAACCAAGAGTAAGATAGAGCTATCCACATAATCTTGGTCTTCATAATCTTGTACTAGGTTTCACTAACATTTGCCATTTAAAAGCTAATGAAGTAGCCTTCATTTAACATAAGGGGAGAAGTAGGAAAACCACAACTAAACCATAAACTAAATCCATCCTTATATTGGACCTTTTTACATTCCCCAAAAGGGGAAAAATTAGATATATGTGTATTTTTGGAAGGGAGTGAGCCTTGAAGTGGAAGTAAGAGCTATGGTGGAAGGAGCAAAAGGAAGAGAGAGAGAGAGAGAGAGAGAGAGAGAGACGCACACAATGTGGAAACTCCAACAGTCACAATGTGTGACTGGATTTCCGTTTATTCAAATTTCATTGAAATAATAAAGACTAAAGTGATAGATAGTGATGGACACTCACCACTTGTAATGTAAAGATGTGCATGTACTATTAGTGTAACTAATATACACGGGCAGCTAGGCACATGTGCCTTTATCCCCAACAACCTCTCACTTAAAGGTGAATGTGCCCCTAGTGAGGAGAGAACAAGAAAAAAGTGAAAAAGTACAAATGTACATAAGTACAACATGATGAGGAAAGATGTCATCTCATCCAACGGCCAACAACTTCCTAAGGAAGGCAAAACGCTCCGCTGAGAGACTTTTAGTGAGCATGTCTGTAGGATTTTGGTCAGTTGAGATCTTGACAAGCTCAATGGACTTGTTCTCAAATGACCTCTCGAATAAAGTGGTAACTCAGCTTAATGTGCTTTGTCTTCGCAAAGGCATGGAAGACTGGTAGTTGAATAACACTCATAGAATCCAAATGCAATGTAGGGACCTTATCTCAGTAATGCCAAGGTCTGCCACCAAACAGCCTAACCAAAGAGCCTCCTTGCAAGCCTCAGTGGCTACAACATACTCTACCTCTGTACTAGATAGGGCCATGCATTTCTACGCCTTGGACATCCAAGAAATAACACCTTTAGCAAAGGTGAAGACATAGCCAAAGGTGGACTTCCTACTGTCTACATATCCTACATAATTAAGAGTCAGTGTATCCCATGACTCCTGTATCTTAGGCACCATAATAGATGCACATAGCTGCTATGCCCTTCAGGTACCTCATGATACCCTTGATGGCATCCCAATGCCATTGGCCAAGTGTAGCCATATAGTGTGCCACAACTCCCACTGCAAATGTTATGTCAGGATGAGTGGCTATCATGGCATACATCAAATTGCCCACTATGGATGCATAAGGGATCTTGGTCGTCTGGGTCTTTTGCTCATCAGATTGTGGACAATTGGCTTGACTAAACTTCACATGAGAAGGTAAAGAACACACAATAGGCTTAACAACTTGCATATGAAACAACTCAAGGACCTTTTGAATGTTGTCCTTCTATGTGACAAGTAAAAGGAGCCCCTTAGAGCGATCACATGTAATGCACATCCCAAGAATATGTGAGGCATGTCCCATGTTCTTCATCTCAAAGCTCTTCTTGAACCGACCTTTCAAGGCATCCAACTCATCATGAGCACTCCTAACAATCAATATATCATCCTCCACAAAGAGGAGCAAAATCATAAGGTTGCCATTAGGAGCCTTCTTTGTGTATAAACAAGGATTCATATCATTGTGTGAATATCCTTGTGAATGCATAAAGACATCAAACTTGTGGTACCATTCCCTAAGTGCCTACTTAAAGCCCTAAAGGCTCTTCCTTAATATGCACATTAGGTATTCCTTGCCATGTTCTGCAAAGCCCTTAGGCTGCTCCATGTAAATCTCATAATTCAAGTCTCCATGAAGAAAAACCATCTTGACATCCATATGATAAAGATCCAAGTCAAGCTGAGAAACCAAAGACATTACCAAGCGTAGGGTAATCATCTTCATAATAAGAGAAAATACTTCATCAAAGTCCACATCATGTTCCTGCTTGAAGCCCTTAGCAACTAATCTGGCCTTGTATCCCGCCTCTTGGGGCGTCTAGGGGTACTTTTCAACTTATACACCCACTTGCATGGCAAAGCATGCTTGCCACTAGGCAAAGGAATCAAATCCCACGTATGATTTTTTTAGTGAGTCATATTTTGACTATAAGGCCCTCTCCCAAGAGTGACTATCACCTCTGCGCATGGCCTCATCATAAGTAAGAAGCTCATCGACATATGTCACCATAACATAATCCATAGATGGCTCAAACCACACATACTGTCATCTATATCTAGTAGATCGCCTCAAAATTGGTTGTGAGACCTGTACATCCTAGGCCACTGGGACCTAGGCCACTGGGGCATCAACTACTACTATGCAGGCTGTTTAGCTGGCTATAAAGTAGTAGGAGGCTCCTCCCAAAATATCACCCAATGTACCTCAATGACATGCTTAGACTGTTTATGCATTTTTTCCTCATGGAAAACAACATCATGGTTGCGGATAACCTTCCGAGCCTATGGATCCCATAGGCAATAGCCTATCTCACCTACAACAATATATAACCAACCAAGATGCATACATCACGGACTTCATTGTGATAGAGATAGGTGTCAACCCAAGAGAATTGTCAGATTAATCCACTACGCATCAACTACGTACATGAAGCATGATAAGAGCATGTACAGATCACCAAGTCCCATAGTCTCACTATAAGACCCTCAAGCTCAACGGAAGGCATCCATATATCCAAGATCCAAGTAGCATATATCTGGGAGCATCCAATCCAAGTATCTTGCAAAGCTCTTACTGGAGCATCAAATAGCCATACATAATAGTGAATGTAAAAAAATGTCAATATTTAAAGCTCCAATCTCATCTCAAGTGTAATTTGGAAGCATAACCAAGCATGTAACATGAATCATAAGCATCGATACATCACTAGGAATAATTAAAGCAATAAGCATGTACTTTCATTGATAAAATAGGCTTCAACCCTAGTTATTACAACAACCAAATCACTGTCAAATTGAACAAGAACAGTGCTCAAATCAGTTCCAAAGTGAGCTCAAATCATAGGCATATCATCCCCGAACATGATAGCATCATACATAGCCATTCATGCATCAAACATGCATGTCACTGATCATGGGACATTAAAGACAGGGGGCTGCCCTATTATTATAGCATGTAAACTTATTGCACAATCAATAGCCAAAGGATAATACTCCAATGGAGTGCTCAAGTAAAAAAGACCAATGCTGGGGTACCAAAGGGCAAATGCACAAGAGTTTGCCAAGTAGTAGTGACCAAACGGGAGGCATGAGAAGTAATAGATGGAGGCATGAAGAGGGGCATGGACAATTGGTGCAAACACACTAACTAAAACCCCTCTTGCTGTAGTTACTACTATCCTCAATGGAGCCCAATGCAATGATTGCTAGGGCCAGGGAAAGGCTTGGAGCAAGCCTCAATAAGTCTCCTATCACCGTGAAGAAGAAGAGCACCAAATCATACCTCTCCTAGATGAGCCATGGCTACCATTAAAACTATGAAACTAAAGGTTTTCTCCACAAATTGAAGCAATGTCGAGTTGGGCTCCTCAATGCTAGTGCGATGGCTCTGATACCAATTGAAGGGAGTGAGCCCTCAAGTAAAAGCACGGAGCAAAAGCAAGAGCTATGGTGGAAGGAGCAAGAGCAACAGAGAGAGACACACAAAATGTGGGAACTCCAACAGTCATAATGTGTGACCAGGCTTCCCTTTATTCAAATGTCACTGAAAGGATAAAGAATGAAGTGATAGTGATAGGCGCCTTGCCACGTGCAATGTGCAGGTGTGTAGATATGCATGTATTGTCAATGTAATTAATACATGGGCAACTAGGCATATGCGCCTCTATCCCCAACATTTTCAGTACTTAAAAGTCCTCATGATCAAAGTATCAAATGATTTCTTGGATTAATTACACTTAGACTCTATAGGGCATCAAACATTCTTTTAGAAATCAAGAAATTGATTACTCACCATTTTGTTCAACTCTCAATGGTGGAAAGCATCAACTCTTAGTGGAAAGCAATGTTCATCACTTCTTCAACATTTGACAAATCAAACTACCCTTCCAAGAACTATCTTATCCATTTGAACCTCTCTTCCTCTTGCTAGTCACATCAAGTGTATCCTTCTAGGATTCTTGAGAGAGAGAGAGAGAGAGAGAGAGAGAGAGAGAGAGAGAGAGAGAGAGAGAGAGAGAGAGAGAGAGAGAGAGAGAGAGAGAGAGAGAGAGAGAGAGAGAGAGAGAGAGAGAGAGAGAGAGAGAGAGAGAGAGAGAGAGAGAGGAAGAAATAACAAAAAAAAAAACTAAAAAGAAAGAAGAAGAAGAAGAAGCAAGTAGTGTCACCTTGCTTCACCTTTGTTAATCCCATGGCTTATGTTTCCTATTTTATTGTACCACACCTAAGTGTCCTCAAGTGCACCAAGTAGGTTTTTCCCACCTTGGACTACTCTCATTCCCCTAGTTCCCCTCCCCCATATTGCATTGCATGGTAAGGGTAGGACATACACAGGAGGTTTGGTAGCCCAGTCTAAGATGTATCTCCCTCACATCCCTATAATTATCTCCCTTCTTTTTACATAGGCACTTCATACCCCACCATCAAGTATTACTACTATGATAATTAATCAATGACTCTAAAATACCAATGTAGAACAAATAAATTAGGAATAAAAAATAAGGAGAAGACAAGCACGTACCAGTATGAAAGATATATAATGTACAAACATGATCGAATTAAAACTTGCATCTATCAACTTCATGGATTAGGTCCCTAAGTGAGCGTATACCTTGGAAGCTTGAGCTTACACTACCATTAGACCCATCTCCAAATTCTACGTGCACAATCTACCCTTTGGGACATTTACACAAGAGTGAAAATTTTTCAAGTAAATAAGGAAAAAGGACTATGATTAGTAGCTCCTCAAGGACCATCTATCTTCATCAAGAAGATTCCATTCACAAGAACTAGATCTTAAGGATGAACAAATCACTCAAGAGATCAACACTAACTTTGTTGCCTGTTGACTCATATCCCCATACATGAGGTAAAAGAATGTAAACACACTTCAATGCAAAGAGCCACAAATAGGAATTTGGTATCTCTTGATATGTTGTCCTCTTAGTCAAGCTCAGTTATATAATAAGGTAAAGAATATGAAAGCACTTAAAGACAAAGAATCAAAAACCAAAATTGAATGTCTTGGTACCTTGTCCTCTTTGTTGAGCTAAAGCCCACCTACCCTACTTCTCCATACACTTCCTCCACCCTTAGCTCCCCTACTCCCTTGTATATGCCTTTCACACATTCTTTTACTAACCTCATCACACTACTAACACTCCTTCATAACACCCTTTAAGATGAATTATAGATCCATCTATGGGAGTATGAAAGGATTAACAATTAGACTGTAAGAGGAGAGAGAAATAAAAAATTGAGAACATGTGGACAACATAAAGTCATCCATGTGCTATTTAAAGATCAAGACAATTGCCTCAAGTATGATGCATGTAGTGGATTCATGTACTTGCAAGTCCTCCTTAAGTCTACCCATTATTTGTTGTAAAGAAGGCACATGGATATGTAGACAAAAGCCCTACTTCTATTTTCTTCATGGTTGTTATGACCTTGATTATCAAGTATGATGCATGTAGTGGATTCATGTACTTGCAAGTCCTCCTTAAGTCTACCCATTATTTGTTGTAAAGAAGGCACATGGATATGTAGACAAAAGCCCTACTTCTATTTTCTTCATGGTTGTTATGACCTTGATTATAGATGGTACAAAAAGGAAAAATCTTCCCCACATGAAGCACCTACCCTAGACACCTCCCCAAAGTAAAGGATGAGAAAGGAGAATAAACCCAACTTGCATGTAATATAAATAAGAGAAAGTGAAGGGAATTATTGATTTTAATTGCAAAATGGGTCATGTGATTCCTTGGGAAGGAATAAGACTCCTCCCTACTTAGTAATAAGGGAAACATTTTCAATCACTTAGGACCTTTCCACACTAGTTTGCAAGAAAGGATATGAACAACAACATATTTGACATACAAATGTGTAGTTTCATTATGGAATATTTTTACCATTGTGAGTAATGCACCTTCTTGAGTTTGATTCTTATCTTATTCATTTATTAGCTATCTTATTCTTTTATGAGATTAGCCTTCATATTGAGCATGAGCTTCATACTAAGAGTGTAAGGGAGAGTTGAGAATTAAAAATTGAACTAGCTATTTGTTTCAAAAGCAAGCCTCTTTTGTAAATAATGGCTTCTTTTTGAAGTCTTTGGAGATCAATTGTGTCATTGCAAACTAATTGTTATAAAGATTCATTTTAAGGAAAGGATGTGTCCCCAAATCCATGTAAGGAGTAAGGCACTAGCCAAGCATAATCATACACTTGTGATAATACCCTCCAAATGATGAACGTTAAAGAGTTCACAATCGTTGAATTTGCAAGGGAATGGTTTCATAGTTAGCAAACAAAAGCAATGTATATGCTCATAAATAAAAACATTCAAAAGGTAATAAGCAGGGAAGAAAAGGATAGAGGATCCAAAGGGTGACTTGAAAATGATAGAAAAGCCCTCTCAATCATTTTTTCTTCACTTGGATATGATAATTTACTTGATTGCATAAGCTCAAAGACCTAGATAAGTTATTTGGGGTATGTTCAATGAATTTAGGAATTGATCTCAAAGTCAAATTTCATTATCTCAAAAAGAACATGCAAGACTCATTTATCTACCATGTAACCAAAATAAGGATTATCACGACATAACCAATGGGTATTAAAGTAAATGTTGATGAAAATGATGTCATTGGTGTAATGCATTAGACTCCCTAAACTCTCTTTAAACTAGCTCAAAAATTTGTGATTCTATTAATTTGGCTCTAAAGTTATGGAGGAATAATTTATTTTGAAAATTTAAATATGTCTTTAAAAAAAGAGACATAAGAGTGTCCACATATGAACACTCTATGATGACATAGAATCTTATGGGATTTTGAGAAAACTATATGTTGTATTCCAAGAGAAGAAATATATTCACACACACACACACACACACACACACACACACACACACACACACACACACACACACACACACACACACACACACACACACACACACACACACACACACACACACACACACACACACACACACACACACACACACACACACACACACACACACACACACACACACACACACACACACACACACACACACACACACACACACACACACACACACACACAGAGAGCATGAAAATTTATGGAGTACCCCCTATTGTTTGGAATTAAAATTTCCCATGTTGTTTGGAATTGATTGTGTCTACCTCTAGAATATTTGGATAGGTAGGAACAAAGCCATTTTCGACAAAGAAATGGTTAATCATTTATATAGTTTCAAAATGGATGTTGTTGTGCACATTGCACTCGACAATACCAAAATTGGGCACAATCATTGGAAGTGGATGAAAGAAGAAGAAGAAGAAGAAAGTTGAAGATGATAAAGATAGCATAAAATTCAGGAAATTCTACAAACTTGAAATTGAAAGGCAAAAGATGGAATGACAAGAAGCAATGTTTGGTGCCCTCTTCAAAGAAACTTGCCTTCTACAGACTCTCGGAGATAGCCATAGCCAAATAATCTTTTGGTACAATGAAGCAACTAGCAAGATAATCTTTTGATGTAATGAAGCAATTAATAATAGCTGATAGAAACCATGTTGTGGATTAGGCTTCTTGGTAAAAATCTAACTTTTATTCATACTTTGAGACACACACACACACACACACACACACACACACACACACACACACACACACACACACACACACACACACACACACACACACACACACACACACACACACACACACACACACACACACACACACACACACACACACACACACACACACACACACACACACACACACACACACACACACACACACAGAGATATATATATATATATATATATATATATATATATATATATATATATATATATATATATATATATATATATATATATATATATATATATAGAGAGAGAGAGAGAGAGAGAGAGAGAGAGAGAGAGAGAGAGAGAGAGAGAGAGAGAGAGAGAGAGAGAGAGAGAGAGAGAGAGAGAGAGAGAGAGAGAGAGAGAGAGAGAGAGAGAGAGAGAGAGAGAACTTGTTGGTGTACAACCTCTAGCTAGTGAGGGTTATCCTCTAGTGGCTAGGTATCCAAAAGACACTATTGTTATTGTTGCAAGTGCCCCTCTCTTACCACATCAGGTGATATCATTGGGAGGTGCTACCATCATTGCCACATTCGTATAAAATAGTCAATAACTACTCAGTAACTTCGACAAATTTGTGACATTTGATGCAAAAGAAATGGTTGTAAGGGAACGTGTATAACCTTTGTCAACCGTGAACCATCTTGCTTGCCCCATCCAAAAATAACCATGTCTAGGTTCCTTACTTGAATTGAAAAAATCCAAGTTGAACGTTATTCATGGTGATGATATGTGAAATAAATATTCCACTACATTGTGGCATATGTGTGGATATGCCTATATGATCATGTCTATATGACATTTATGTAATTTCTTGGGGTAATAAATAGAGAATGTATTGTAGAGGGAGGCAAGTTTTTCTTGGGTTTCATTCTCTCTCCCTTTCTCTATAGCAACTACTCCTCACGTCGGTGGAGATGGTGGGTAGGGGTAGTTAAAAGCTCTTTATTGGGTTTAGCATATCCTTTTTCTTATTCTTCCAACCATTTTGGGTTTTGCAATTAGATACATGTTAGAGGCCTTTCTCTCCCACTTCTCATAAAGTTACTCCTAATACACAAAGCCTTTTTTCTCTTGCTAAACATATCCATTAAAGCTCGTATCTGATTAGACTAGACTTATAGAGAGGGCATGCATTCAAAGTAGTATTAAGGCTCATACACTGATCCATAAATTTGAGTTTGTCCTAAAGCTTTTATATTTTGGCATTTAAATAGGGAACGGGCAAGCTTCTAGATTTCTCACCAACAAGGTTACAATAATGGTGCTCATCCCCTTGATAATGTGCTCATGATGTATGGTGGGGTCCTTTGGCACACAATTCAACAATCGAGTAGAGTTTTATCATGAAATCAGAGCTTCAAGTTGAGCTCATAATTTGTTGGGGGAGATAGTGAAAGATGTAGAAGACATGATGATAGTTGCACTATCTATAGCCATTAATATTGTAGACTATTTGATGGACCTCACAAAAATTTTAAGCCACATCATTACACCATGAATATAAACTTTGATGATGCTTTTGATTTGAAGAAGGGCTCTCAATTACTATCTCTTAGTACAAATTGTTTAGCCATGATTCTATATTTTCATGCATCCCTTTTCTCATTTATTCCTCTAGATGGATGTCCTTATGCATGACCAAAAGGCACTCATTGATGATTCTATGGACATAATTAGATGATGTGATAAACATCCTTTAGTAGCTTTCTTGAAGCTACTCACATCGGATCAAATGTTGGTGTTAGTTTTCAATGGTAATTTTAAGGGCTTTCTTTCACATGCATTTGAAAGTAGTTCATTCATAGAAAGTAAACTCTTAAGTTTCATTTATGATGATAATTTCACTCACAAGTAACAACTAATCATTCAAACTTATCAAGGAAAAATCTTTGTGATAAAATCGATCCACCTTATGTTGTATGAGCCTGTCCTCACTTGGTTCCTTCCACTCATGTTTGTTTGGATGATATTCTGGTGTTTGGCCACACTTTAAATCATAGGTGGTACTCCATGCTGGTCATTAATGACTTTGATGAGACTATATGGGGTTTAGATGATGCAAAAAAGGGATTTTGTGTGGTATCAACGATTCTCCATGGTAGATTTATTTACTTTCATTGACAACTTTAGAATAGTGTGGTATCAACGATTCTCCATGTTAGATTTATTTACTTTCATTGACAACTTTAGAGTAGCCAAATATGGTTATAATGGTGATGATGCCAATAATTATTTGTTATGTTCTAAGGTAAAAAATTGAGAGAAATTCACATGTAGTAGTATATGTTTTATGATGATTTTGTTATGCTTTTGGAAGATCACAAAGTTGATGGCAATGAGATGCATGACCACACACTGCCATGGACAACACAATGTCAATTATTGAATAAGAAACAACTCCCATTCCACTGCCCATTTTTTTGTACCTTGAGTGAAAGAGTGCATTGGGATAACGCCCTAGTGCATTTCCAATCTTGAGATGTTTGCTATGCCTACAAGCAATGCACACAAGTGGGAATTAGTGACCCCATTTTTCCATGCATTTGTGTGCATCATGTTGTTAGCTTTGCCCCATCATGGCAAGCCATTTTAGTCCTAAAATTGAGTCATTTCAGCCCCTATGATGTAATGGTCTTCTCTTACATGAGGCATTGGAAGTGTCCAAGAGAGGTGTCCAATTATTGATCCAAGTCCATAAGAAAAAATGTATCCATCCCTTTTTTCTCCTAAATGGGGAGGTGTGACATGTGTGGATAGATGTCTAAGTTATCATGCATGAATGACCTTTATGCAATTGCTTGGGGTGATAAATCTTCTAGAGAGAGCCAAGTTGGTTTTGCCCTTCATTCTCTCCCTTTCTCTACTAGAAAGTGAACATCACTATGTTGACTCTAGATATATGTAGAATAAAAGAGAAACAAAGAATTGAGTTCACTAGGAGTCACATATAAGATAATGTAGAATTCATCATAAAGCCAAGTAACATAGTCTAAACCTTGGGAAAAGTCTCTTTTAATGATAAATCAACATTAAATGACATAAGATGAATACTACTATATCACCCTTAAGGATTGCCAAGGGATTTAATAGAGTGAATTCCTAAAGGTAATAATAAAAAACCTAAATCCTAACAAATAATGAATATGAGATCTTGAAAAGTAGATTATTCAATCATACCTAGATGTAGATCAAACCAAAAACCTAGACTCTTACTCATGACCACTAACTTAGGTACTTAAGCTTAGCTCAAATGTGAACCAAACATTAGGACCATAAGGGTCATCATACATCTATAGATACTCCTGATCTAGAATGGTAGGCCTTACAAAATTTAATAAAGATGATAAGAGCACTAAATCCTAGTAAGAATATTATGAAATATTTAGTCTTAAGTTGAAAAAGGATATGATCTTAAATTGTGGATTAATTTACATAAAATAACTAATCATAGTGAGATAGGTTGATTTAATCAAAATGAAGCTCACTAGTTAAGGAAAGCCAAGTTGGAGTTTTTCAAAATTTACATTGTAAACTTTAGGACCAACTATCAAGATGATATGAGCCAACAAAATTAGGACTTCAAAAGAATCTATTGAAAAAAGGTTCAGGTAATTAAACTATGAACCAAAAAGAAGAGTCAAATCAATGACCAAAGACCATAAGACTTATATAGAGCATGTTGTAGGTAATATGCTTAAATATATAAGTATCTAATAGTGACAACCCATTCAAGTTCAAGGGACCTCTTCCAGCTTCAAGATCTAAGGCTTAGAAAATACATGATTTTCCTCACCTTGATTAGGGAATTCAAGGTCCTCCTTTTTAAATCTTGAAGTTATCAATATATGGAATCATGATTATATAATGAACTTGATGTGTATTGGAGAAGGTGGGAAGAAGTAATTTAGTACTTATTTTCATTGACTTTGTGGTTTAACAAAGCCAATATTGATCAATAATCATTGTTTGGATAGGTTTGTTTTACTAAGAATGAAAAATTGAATATGGATTTTTAACATAAAGAAGGGACCCTACCTTAGGCCCATGTATTCCACCCACCACAGGTCTGATTGAGATTATGACATTGGATCCCCATCCTACAAAGGTCCTTTACTATGCTACCAAACTTAGTGAAATACATAAAAGCTACTTGGGACATTGGTTGAAAACCAAGTGATACCAAGGCCACCATAGCAGGACTAATCCCTCCCATAAGAGCACGGAGACTAGTGGGGTTCTATTTATAATTCTGTCCATTCACCTACGATGGAGATGGGAACTTTTGTAACCTAAGACCTCAAGTGTCAATAGACTTAAAATTTAGACAAGTGTATGAGCTCAGTGTAAGGCCAAAATAACTTAGTCAAGGATTATCCAATTTTAAGAGAGAGTAATGTACAAAAACTTACGCAATAGTAATACAATCATTTCAAGAGGACAGTTTGACTTTTTTTTCTATTATTTGCTTAAAGGACATGCAAATTTACCTTGTGTTATGTGTCAAATAGGGAAACATTGGGTGGAAATGGGTGGGTGCACTCGCAATGCATGTAGAGTCTAATAACATTGCTCGCAATGGATGTACCCTTCTGATTGGGGACCTAATTAGTTCTAACATTTCCAAAGTCTAATACATTTCTTGTTAGATTAGGATGTTAGTATAACTTTGGATCAATTTTTTTTTAGTGAATGGGGTGTTAGAGTACTAGTCCTAATGACCACGGAAGTAGTTGCCACTCTCTGTGAACCAAGTGCGAGTTGATCATGCTTTATGCAAATGATCTTCGACCCCAAGGGTACATAATTTTCAAAACTAGACAGCTTAGATTGACTAATACTAATCAATATGCTAGACCTTTTCCATGTCTATCATAAAGCAATTCAAAATAAATTTCCTCTCTAGAGGGCTTAGATGGTTATAATTTCGGCTTGATGAAAAGCACACCTAATCCCATATTCTCATAAGTACTACTTTGAGGAACCTTCCAAGAGTAAGTTGAGCAACCTTCCAAGTTTCACTCTTTAAGGAGCCATCAACTCTTGATTTGATCAGGAAAAAAATATCAAAGAAGGTTTAAAATCTTACCCAATTCCAAGAAAAGAGGCTCTATAACCAAAGACATATCTAGGTTCTCAGAATGTAGCCATTGCAAGGAAAAATGGTATATTATTTCTCAATGTAAGTACAAGGTCAAGTTGGAGTGTACCTCATATAAGAGCATTGGTTGACCATCTTGAGAAAAAATGTTGGGAGAAGAAAGAGCATGCATTGAACCTTCTCATATTCAAGGGTGAAGGCACTTTGGAGCATGTATTCATGTTATGCTAATGTCATGTTTATGTTTATGTCCTTCAAATTGTTGACACTTCTTAGCACCCATGATATAGCCAATGTGCCATGGATTTTATGTTCCTATTTTATCCAACTATCCATTTATATATATTCATTGGGATGAGACTTTTTTGGGCACCATGAGAGAGAGAGAGAGAGAGAGAGAGAGAGAGAGAGAGAGAGAGAGAGAGAGAGAGAGAGAGAGAGAGATCTTCAACAAGCCATAGATGATAGAAGCATTAATGATGATAGTCATGAGAGGTTTCTTTGACTTGAAGTTGTTAAATTGATTTATGCTAGCTATAAGGCAACACAATTAAGTGCAAGTTTGCTTCTCCTAAATCTCAAGAATCATTACGCTTGGAGAAATTGATATGTTTGAGCACTATTGAAGGAACTAAATTGCAATGTGAATGTACTACTTACCATTAAATAGTATCTTTTATCTTATCCTGGCCTCCATATATTGTAGGCTACTCTCTCAAAAGTTTCTACCCATAGACAACATCCTTCCCACATCTAATGACAAGGTGAAAAAGATGATGGGGCACATTGGGCTCAACTACAAAATCATACATGCATGTCTAAATGATTGTACCTTGATTGCATTGAGATTGATATGAGAGTCCTATGATATGTCCAAAATTCTTAACAAGGTTCTTTGTCATTTTCCCTTGGATTAGTGCATACAACATGTTTTTAAGAGCCCATAGTTAGCAAAACTCATGTATTGGGGCTCCAAGAATGCAAACAAGGATGGAGTCATGCATATTCCTATTGACTAACCTACCTTTAAACATATTAACTCCAAATGACCAGAATTTGAAAAAGAGCCATGTCACGTCAAGATGGGTGTTAGTTTGCATAGTGTTAACCCATTTTCCATGTGCCTTACCAAACAATCTACTTGATCAATATTGTTTATTAAATATAATTTTCCTCCTTTCCTTTATATAAAAAAAGATAATTTACTACTAATTCTCTTGATTTCAAGAAAATGTAAAGTCAAAGATGTTGAGGTGTCACCATTAATAGACTATCTCAAAGAGATATGAGACGAGATAAATGAGGTACATATGTCCCATGGAGTTCTAGTATGGGCTATTTATGACTTACTAAATTTGATTTTCTACATGTATCTAATTGTGCTTGATTATGATGTTACTGAAAATTTTCATTATATTACATTTACATATAGATAATAAGATATATTTTTAATGTAGATTTATTTGCAACATGTTTTAAAGCTTGTCCCCCTTTAGTGATTGGTTGAGAGCTTCAAGAATCAAAAGTCTCAAGAAGAATATCTTCCATATGGTTATCACTCTCTTCATAGTAGAGCACAAGCAAGGTACTTCAATGAGAGGATTGAAAATTGATGATGTCTCATGGTAGACTCCATTAGACTAGACATGGACAGTTGGACCCTCCACTAATCTAGAGTCAGAGCTCATGAGACTGATGAGGATGAGAAAGTGTACTTGCATGTGAGAGGTGTGACTAGGTGCCAAAATTGAAGTAAAAAATGAAGCATTTGAACTAAAAATAAAGAGGCACTAAAGTTTTCTAAGCAAAAGCAGATGGCCACACGTTGAAAGCATCTGTTCATCAATGGGAGTTTGTTAGACATCCCGTTTAAAGAGGCATAACTTTAGATTTATAAAGTAGCTACTTGATCTAGAGGTCCAAAATAGCGTCTAGGAGACCAAGCTACTAGAAAACGACACCAGGATTGCAGTTGTATCTTTTGATCTCGAATCTGAGCTTGTTTGCCCCTCTGATTTTAAAGAAACCACTTGTCGATATAGTGTGAATGTGCAAGGGATGGATTGGATAATTGTTGACTGAAGTGATTAAGAGAGCTTAAAGCTCAAAATTCATCACGATGGGAGGGGGGAAGGACCCATTTTTTTCAAGGCCCCCTCATTTCTCATGAAATTTGGATTTTGGAACTACTAGATCTACAAGAAGCATTCTTGGCCATGATCTCCTGATTTTCTTCACCTCACATTGTTATAGAAAGCATACAAAATAATGCATTCTATGAAAAGATCAAATTTTAGTATTTCTCTCCATCCTTTCTCTTTTGCCATAGTGGGTGTTCATATGGGTTGAGAGTGAGAGGAGAAAGGGGTATCGGAGCATGATATGATGCAAGCAATGGAGTAAAGGAGCATGAACGTGGTTGTTAGTGGCTATTGTGGAGCATCAGTGGGCCACCAAAGTGATTCTAAAATAATAAAAAATAAAACAATTTTATGGAATATCTTATAGCAAGTCTAGTTTTATTTGTAAATGCAAAAAAAGGAAGGCATATGTGCATGTAAAGTGTTTTTTCTAAGGAAAAATAAAAAAAACATTTTATAAATGTTTGTTTTTATAATAATAATAATTGGTTTTTAAAAGGCATTCATATGACTAAATTTGAGAAAAAAAGACGAAAAATAAGATTTTGAGGAGAATTGAATGATAGATGGATCTTGATGTTGTGGAATAATAAATATATATTTGTGCAATGTCTGCATGGGTTCCTCGATATGAAGATTGCTTCAGTGTGGCCTTATATTATGTGTTAAGGTGCATTCCTATGTGGTTTTTCTCATTTCATATGCATATAGGTTGAGGAGAATTGAGGAGAATTGAATGATAGATGGATAATGATTTTTTAAGTATAATGAAGATAATAACATGGGTTTTCTTAATGCTATCTTCTACATTACTGTAATACGTATGATGAAAAGCATGAAAAGAAACGATTGTGCATATGAAACATGATGCTGTTTTTCTTTTGTTTGTGCACTTTAAAGCATTCCACCTTGAATGGGAAGAGCATAAAAGCATGGTATCGGAATAAACCTCCTAGATGCATAGCAATTGCATGAAAAACCCATAGATCCACGGGGAGTGAAAGAGGATCCTTAGTCGTGGTTTAGTGTGCTTATTATTGGGAAAAATATTATGTGAGGTTATCAAAAGTCTCCTAGAATGATAAATATCAAGAGAGGAGTATGTTACAATATTTCATATTTTTTAGATGGTGCATCCATAGGGGCCAATTCCTGGGGTGTAGGAGAGCTGTAGGGGCTATATCAATTGGCTAATGGGTGCCCTTTTTATGTATATTATTTGAGATGAGATAGTGATCTATGTGTGGGAAACTCCTTTGCTTGGAGTTGGGGGGAGGGGGGATAATTAGTTGGACTACAATCCAAAATTATATCTACAAACGCATCAATTAGAAGAATCATTTATAGCACCCAAATGCTTTTGGCCGTGAGACCATCTGGGATTGTTTGGTTTGTTTAAGCTAGAGCCGTTAGAGTCAATGTCAAGCTCATTTTACGTCTTGACAAATAGTGGGTTACTAGGAACCTGTAGGATTCTTATAAGGGTTCAAGACTCAGTTCTTGAGTGTATGACTCTTCACTTAGAAGCAGAGAAAGAGCTATTAAGGCAAGAACATGAGTGTAGGCTAGAGAGATCTCAAATTCAATGAGATCAACATGAAGAATGACTACGAAAATGTGTAGAAATTTTGTGCAAATACTCCTTCGATTGTACTAGTCTAGTATCCCTTAAAGTTAGGGGTTTATAGCTCCTCATTGTAAGAGTAGTCCCAACGCATGCATGAGTGGAAGCCTACCTTTAACACCTAAAGTTGGGCGGTCAACTCTTTCTCAAACCAATCAAAATGATGGATCAAGACCACCATCTAGTGGTGCCATTTTTAGGACTGTAGTTATCTCTCCTAAGCCTATTTCTATATATGTAGGGATGGCGTAATCACCCTTATACTTCCTCATGCAATACAAAATCCAACGGCCATGATGATTCTACTCATTTTAGGGTATCTATTGCTTATCTTTAGTGGAAGTCTAAATGAAGATGTCTAATTACATATCAAAGACTTCCCAAAACTTATGTTTAATGGTTAAGTCAACAAGAACACAAATCATTTGATATTCTTCAGAATGAATTTGAAGGGACACGCAGCCACTAGTACTACTACAGACTTGCAACAAATTTGATTGCCACTATGCAAGCATTCTACAGTGAATTTCATAGAGAGTTCTCCTTTAAAAAGGGGAGCTAATATTGGTTGCGTATTCTAAATGAGACTCACCAAGAATTCAATGAGAGTGTAAAAGCATATGCTCAAAAGCTATGCAAAGTATTTTGGTGTTTGGGTAATATTATTCAATCACCCCTTGTCGCTCAGTTGCAATTCTAAGAGGGTTAGATTTCATGATCCAATTGCACTTAAGTAACAACAGTAGAGGGAGTCAAGTCAAGAGTTCAAGCTACCTATATGGCAAAAGTGCAAGCCCTCTCAATGACTGGGATGGTGCCAAATGTGGTGCTAATAGGGTATAACTCAATACCTACACCACCCAATAATATCATGGGTCAAAGTCAAGGGACTTCAAATCAATGGTTTCCTTGATTACTTGCACCTATATTAGGGTTGAATGTTGCCCACCAACTAAGATCCATGATGTCTATGAGCAATGGGCAAGGTCCCACCATCAACCAATGGTCTCTGCAGTCACCAAAAGCTTTACAAATCGTAAAGCCAAATGTGGGGGTGGCTCCAGATGCCATTGGTTATGAATTCTTTGCATCAAATATTGTTGAGGAAGTTAAGGACATGATTACTGAACAATATCCCACAAGTTGCTATGGATGTCAATTTCCTAAAGCGTCAACAAAATGTGATGGGCACTAGGAAGCTCATGATGTGGGTCTATCAAGCTTTAGCTATAAATGGTGTGGTGGTCAACATTTCCCTCAAAACTGTCCCAATGTTAAATGTGACATATGCGAGAAGTTTGTCCACTTAGTCAACCCTTTTGTTGGAGTAAGATTAGTTCCCTTCAGTAAGGAAATAGATAGCCAAGTCCTATTAATTAGCGAGGACAAGGAAACAATCTTCAACAAAATGAGGGATCGAAGCAAATTTTGTAGAGAGAAAAAGCTATTGTGGAAGAGCTGCCTAGTGGTAGTGGCATAAGTTTGATTGAAGTAATGTGTGTTAATGCCATTGATGCTTCTAATATACATGCAATTATGAGAGGTTAGAAGGTCAAAGCGGGGGATAAATATAATGCAAAACTTTCCAAAGCAACCCCTAAACAGGATGATAAGGGCAAGCAAATCCTTAGCCTTGGTGTACAAGGTGGTCGTTTAAAGGTTGTTGATGGCAAAGTAGACCTAAATAAGGAGCCGATGAAGAAGAAAGTGATGGCTAAGAGCGAGGTGCCTAAGCCTATAAAGTGACCAAGAGAGTGAATGGTTTGGTGGGATAAGAGAGCTAGTGCTAACTTTCGGGAATTTCATCTAGCAAGTTCTCGATATGAGGTCAAGCCTGATATTAACCTCTTGTAGCTAATTAAACTATCCCTAGGAGTGCACAAGGAGTTTAATAAGATCCTTTGCACTAGATATATTGTCAAACCCTTGGGTATAGCCCATATTGGTGATGACTGGTTTTAGCATACTGGAAAACATTGCCCAAGTGTGTCAGCTTGTTGGAAAACATTGCCCAAGGGTGTCAACTTATGTTGATGGTATATTAGTGGACCATGCCATTATTGATATAGGATTCTCTGTTAACAGTATGAACTTAAAATTGATGGAGAGGTTGGGATTAGATATCCAAAGAGATGTCTCAACAATTTTAAGGATGGATGATTATAGTTTGAGACAATTGGAAGATTGTATTTCTAAAGTCTATGTAACCATTGCTAATGGCAAATATATCCTGGATTCTAGGGTCGTTAGGTTTTCAGGGTAGCCGAGCTACCAAGTGCTATTAGAAAGGCCATGGATCTTACAATCTGATTGCCAAGTCGACATATCAATTGGTCATTTGATCATTGGTAGAGATGCTAGAATAATTATAATTGATACTCACCTAGAATCACCTCAAAGTGAGAGAACACCCATATTCTCAATGGAATTTGTTGAGTTGGAGGGGCCTTCTGGTGGTGAGACTTCATCAAGTGATGAATCAAGAGAGGAGTCTACTATGGAAGATGTTTATAATGTAACTCTAAACAAGTCTATAGAAGCTCAAGATAGAATCAAATATGTGGATGTGATAGAGATAGACCTTGGTTCATTGAATGATTTGTGATGGATTAAATTAGGGTTTATACTCAGCTTGAAAGAAAGGAAGAACTATGTCCTTAATCTAGGAATTCCACAATATATTCGCTTGGAGTTATGATGAATTCAGGGGTATTCCCCCTAGTTTATCCATGCATACTATTCCCCTCAAAGAGGAAAGTTAATTTGTAAGACAAAAAGCGAGGCACATACCTTTTGAGTTAAGGGATGGGCTATTCGAAGAGTTACAAAAATTATGTAAGGCTGGTTTGATATTTCTCGTACAACACATGAATTGATATTCGTTGGTGGCTATCAAGAAGAAGAAGAAGAATGAAATCTAGCTTTGCATTGATTTTAGAGAGCTCAATAAACAAATAGTTAAGGATTATTATCCATTGCCATTTATGGATCAAATCTTAGATCAACTAGATTGTTTTGCTGGCTATAAGCAAATGGCCATTGTAGAGAAAAACAAGTTAAAGACAACATTCCTACCCGTGTTTGGAACCTTTGTGTATCATATCATGGCCTTCAGATTATGTTATGCATCGAGTTCTTGGGAACACACGGCCGACAAAACCTTCGATGACATTTCCCCAAAGAGCTAAAAGTTTAAATTGATGATTTGCGGACAACTACCACTAGGGATAGACAAGCTATACTTTTGAGAAAAATATTTTGAGCAATGTAGGAAAATATGCATTGCTCTAGATCTAAGGAAATGTGCCTTTGGAGTGCCCTACACAAAACTGTTGGTCCATGTATTTAGATTTGTTGCAATTGCGATCGATCCAAAAAATATTAAAGTAATTGTCACTATGAGTCCATCAAAACCCAAAGGAAGTGCATAGTTTCCTATCGTTAGTTGGATATTACCAACAATTTATTAATGCACTTGCTGAGAGGACATTGCCATTGACAAATTTATTATCCTTCAACTATTCATTTGTTTAGAGTGATATATACAAAATATTCTTCAAGGATGTGAAGCGAAAATTGGCTAAAATGCCAGTCTTGAAAGCACCCAAAAGAGATGAGACATTCTATGTGTTTTGGATAGCCATGATGTAAGATATGGGACAAAAAATGGTATCACTCGATTGCATTTTCTAGTTGCAAATTGGGTGTGTCCAAAATCAAGTATACATATATGGAAAAATTGTGCCTCGAGTTGTTCTTTACCATGAAGAAATTTAGGCCTATATTATGTATAAGAAGTTAATATTTATACAAAGGCAGAAAGGGTTGAGGTTATTATTGAGTAAGGTGCAACCACTTGATCGCCTAGCAAAGTTGTTAATCACTTTGTAAGAATTTGATTACGAGATTAAGAATAAGCTATCGAGATTGCAAGGCATCATAGAATGTCTTGTAGACTTTGAGGAGTTGAAAAAAGTATTGGTTGAAGTTAGTGACATTGAGGGTCTAGTTAAAATAGACACAGCCTCCATTCCATCCTGATATATGCTATAATAATGCATTATCTATCCACACGAGAAACTGGAGCCTCTTTGTCTAAGGCTAAGAAAATGAAAATTAAATAGCAAGTCTTAAAGTTTATCTTGATTGTGGGAACTCTATATCGACAAAGGGTAGATTATGCTTATCGTCAATGCATTATTCTTGATGATGTTCCATTCATCTTGGAAAAGTGTCATGACTCCGCTTGTGGAGGGCACTTTGTGGTTAAAGATATGAAAAATGATGTATACTCCAGGAAGAGATGTCTTGAATCCCATATGCACAGTGAGGCAGAATACTACTATCCAACTACTATAAAGCATTGTACTTAATTATCACTTTCAATGATGAGTAATGCAATATCATGATGCTTTGTACTTTCAGCTAGTGTCATCATCATTGTAATCTCTTAAACAAAGTTATGTTTATGAGTCCAAGCTTCCATCTTGGAACCTAATTCACTTGTGTAACAGTTGGTTTATGTCACTATGAATTTAGTCTTCATCTTCCAGCCTCCATAGTTGTCATGCTGTAGATTCATGTTTTTGACATGGTATCAGAGCTCAACCAAGCATGGCTTAGCTCTACTCTTCTCCTCCACTTCCTTACCTCTCGTCAATTCATTGTTAGCTCATGACTTCAATTTCTCACTTGAAATTCACACTCACTGTTTGGCAGCCATAGCCAGAGACTAGACTTGCAACACTTTGAGCTCTTTTATCTCTCTACAAGCCTTATCTCTCTAATCATACTTTTGGAGTTCCCTCCCTTGACTCCCTTCGCTACTCCTTGTCACATCATAGTAAAACATTAGCTACTCTACAGCCTGACATTGCTGAAATTTGTTGTCGCTGTCCTGTCTGCGCAAGCATGTCGCTGTTCGTACCATCAATTCTCCTCTTGCATGCTGCGACTCACCCTATGCATATAGGGCTTTTGAAGGTCTATACATAAGATACCTCCCATATAAATATTGTGGTAAATGATCGACTGTAGCTATTGCATAAAAACAAAAAAAAACCACTCTATCCTACAAACCCTAATAGAGACTCCATAGCAAAGTACTCTTCAAAGCTCTTTCCCACTTCATTTTCTCACTGGTTCCAGCACACTAAAGGTTCTGTCACTTAGATCTGAAGTTTCCAAAAAGTTAACTCTCAAGAAGAAGATTTGGAGTAGTCCATCTAAATATAAAAAAGACATGCTTGAAGATTAAGCAACCTACTTGAAGATCAAGCATCATCAAGCATGACATCAAGATAATATCTCTTGATACTTATTTGGTGCTTCTCGACACTTGTCATTCTTGACACATCCAAGAACAATTCATTTGCTGGTTTACTTTAGTTCTTGTAATGAAAAACATGAAGATTTTTAATGTGGAATGCCGAATCTTTTAAATCCTTTGTAAGCATCAATCTCATTGTAAAAGGATAGACGCTTCCCAAGTATACTCGTGGTAAGTCCTCCTTCAAAATGTCTGAACTTGAGCAAATAGCCAAATTCAATGGTGAAGGCTTTCACGCTTGGAAAGAAAAGACAATGTACCATCTCATGAGGAAAGACCTTTGGGATCCATTTGAGGATGGTACATGAGATGCAGATGGCAAGAAGGAAGATGATGAAGACGGGTTTGTTGAAGAAGTCCAGCCCAAGACAAAAGAGTGGAAAAAGGTGAACAACAAAACTCTAGGCATCATTTCCTAGGGACTATTTGATGATGTATTGTACCATATCTCTAGCATCAAAGATGCAAAAAAGGCATGGGATGAGCTTGACAAGATCCTTGGAACTCAAGCTAAAAACTCAAAAGTAAAATTACTCATGTAGTTCTATAAGCTAGTTGTAAAGGATAGTTCTTCTATGACCATGCACATTAACAAGTTTAAGAGCCTAAAAACTCAAGTTGCAACTTTAAAGAAGAACATAGATGAGGATGAAGCCATAGCAGTGCTACTAGCAAGTGTAAATCAAGAATCAAATGGGAACCTTGTGTCTACCCTAAGTAATGTTCCTAATCTCTCACTCAAAAGACATTGAGCATTCTCTACTTGATGGAGAATGTAAACTTAAAAACAAGGATGCAAAAGAAATCATCTCAAAGGAAAATATCTTGTACACCAAGGGAACTTGTGGAGCAAAAGGATGTGGACAAGGATTCAACATCAACAACAAGGATTGGGTCACATGTCATTATTGTGGTAAGACTGGGCACATGGCTAGTGAATGTTTCCATAGGAAGAGAGCACAACAGTTGCAAAATGGTAACCATTAAAATCAGTTCATGAATGAAGAGGATGCTTCTGCAAATCAACAACTTTGACAGATTGTTTTGAAGAAATTATCTTTCCCATAGTGGATCTTATATTCTCCCATAGTGGATCTTATATTTTCCCATAGTTGATATTGTGTTTTCCCATAGTAGATTTTGTTTCCCTTAGTGGAATTGCTTCGTAAACAAACCCTTGCCAAAGATTTAAAGTTTCAATTGATTAGGCTGACTATGAGCTAGTCTCTCAGGCCGTGTCATTTGTAGGGGGAAAAAAGCCAACAAGTGTAGGAACTCATCATTTGAGGGGGGGTGTTGAAACATATTACAAATGATGTATACTCCAGGAAGAGATGTCCTAAATCCCATATGCACAGTGAGTTAGAATACTACTATCCAACTACTATAAAGCATTGTACTTGACTATCACTTTCAATAATGAGAAATGCAATATCATGATGCTTTGTACTTTCAGTTAGTGTCATTGTCATAGTTAGTCTCTTACACAAGATTGTGTTTATGCATCCAAGCTTCCATCTTGGAACCTAATTCACTTGTGTAACAGTTGGTCTCTTCATTGTCCATGTCACTATGAATCTAGTCTTCATCCTCTAACCTCCCTAGTTGCCATCCTCTAGATCCGTGATTTTGACACTTTGTTGGATGGTTGACTATACAGAAAGCCTTAAGAGCCAGATATTGGTGGTTGTCCATTCTCTAAGATGCATTTGCATATGTAAAGAGATACGATATATGCTAGACACATGATAGTAAAGAGAACTAGAAGTGTCCACTGACTCCTATTATGTCTTTATTACCATTCAAGAAGTATGGCATTGACATTGTAGGCCCAATTAACCATCATCCTCTACACAGGAGAGGTATATCATTGCACAAGCGACAATGAAAGATGATGCAAAGGAGACTACTAGTTTAGTTCTTGAATAAATAATTTTTTGGTTTGGTCCACCAAAAGAGTTGGTGTTGGCAGATTGTGGAACTCATTTCCTAAATAAGGTAATCAAAATCTTGATCGAGGCATGGTAGATTAAGCATAATAAAATGACACCTTACTATCCATAGACGAATGGGCAAGTTAAAAGCACAAATAAGCAGCTTGTGGAAATCCTATCAAATATTGTTAATTATATGTGGCTGTATGATGTATAACATGACCTTTAAACGAGCTACTAGCCACACCCTGTTTATATTAATTTATGGAGAGGAGTGTGTATTATCCCCTTAAGATCGAGTTACCTACAATAAGATTCGTGATCAACCATTCTTCAGGGGATGAAGGCATGCACTTTTTGAATGCTTTACAACCTTAGCACATCTTAATAAGATTAAAATACAGAGTTTATTACATCAAGAGGTGGCCAAGTGTCATATGAAATAGCTTTGTGATGTGAAAGTGAAGAAGTATATCTTTAAAAAAGGACAACTAGTCTTGCACTATGATGCACATAGGGAGCTTTTTCTTGGAAAATTAGAACCTAAGTGGGATGGTCCCTACAAAATAGTTAGAATGGGTAAAAATAAATCCACCGCATTATTTCCAAATTTACAAGGGGTAGAATTTAAGAATAAGGTTAATCTTAACAAGATTAAGCCTTATTATTTATAAGTATACTAATGAGACCAATGCCCTTACAGGTTTATGTCGTGTTGATTTAAAGAGAAGTCAAACTAGGACAGCTAATCCCCTATTTGGAGCATCCATGCCTCGAACAAATATATGATCAGGGAAGGATTATCTGGTGGAGAAAAGGGTATGAGGTGATTGAGTAAGAAGATGGGTCCCTTCTATTTGGAAATTTAAGGTCTTCTGCCATCACCGCTCAAGTATCATGACAATTATCCTTGTAGGTTTCAATGAAGAAGATGGGATGGAGCATTTGGTTCACCCTCTGAATATGTTGAGCTTTGATTGGACACCTATGTATCTCGGTGTATGGTCATGATGAAATTAGCTACCTGCCTTGGGGTAGGATTTACTAATAATATGGTAGAATATAAAGCCTTGAGAATGGGATTGAACATTGCTAAGAGAGGTGGTATTCAGCAATCATTAGTAAAGGCGGATTCCTAATTGATATTGAATGAACTAAATGGAATGTATACAATACACAATCCCATTCTTTGTATATATTATCACACTACTATAGATCTAATCACCGAGTTTGAAAGAGTGTCTCTTCGGTTGGTTCCATGACAATGAAACCAGTTTGTCGATTCATTAGCAAATTATGCTTATGAAAAGACCCTTTTTTCAAATGTGGTCATGGCTTTGATATATCTCTTGATGATGAGATGGGACCTAGTTGATTATGGGGACTCATATGGCAGTTAAAATCTAATCTTTGGCTTGATATCCCACACTGCTTAACCCTAAACCATCACTTACATTAAATCACTAAACCCTAAATTACAACACATTGCAAGAAGGGATAATCTAGTTATAGACATGTTATCAAGGGTATGCTTTGGGGATGAAGATAGATGGATGTTAGAGGAGAGTGAGTTTCTTGTTGAAAATGAGTGTACCACTACTAAGGCTAAATTGATAGTTTTTTTAAACCAAAGAGTCATGTGGGAAAAATAGGGCTAAAGCCAAAGTACAAGATAGTGGATAAAAATATGAAGTTGATTATTGCAGTACCATTGCCTTTGGGCACCCGCATGTTCTATACTTGATGTATTGAGCCTTGTATTGCTCTTTTACACTCTAGATGTGCTTTAGTGGATGTGCCTTTGAGATATTTTCATTTATTTGGATACATTACATTAGAGATTTGGGCCTTTTCTGTAGTTGAGCTTGATTTATTGAGACAGTGGGACTCTTGGTTTATGTACATGCTCGCTTGGATACTCCTAGATGCAGTTACACCTCCTAGTGGGCTGATTTGATTTCATGCTTTAAACATCGACACTTACCTTTGTCAATAGGATTCAATGATGTATATATGCATCTTGGTTATGTATTGAGCATCATTACTCTTTGCTCAATCAATTGTGTGTTTGATGGATCTTTGAACTTGATCTTGAGATCTCCCACATACATGATATCTATGCCTATAGGATGTATTAGTTACTGACTCCCTTGAGTTTATGACAAACTTTAGTATCGATTGTATGCCTATTCACTACTAGTTGATTTTACATATCCTAATTCTTAATCCAATACTCATGGCTATGAGAGCTTATTATTTGCTGATTATTTTTCCACATAGACTTGATCATACTACTATATATATTATAATAGTGATGTAATTACAATTTTTAGCATTGTCTTGGAGAGTAGATATTGTACTTTGGTAGTCTAGTGCCTGTAGTTAGTGATTAGCTCTCTACTTTGGTATTTCCTCCTGTTTTTCCCTTGCTTTGGCTGAGTTTTGGGGCTATTTTGCAATCATGTATAGTAGCTCGTTCTCTTGTATTTTGCTTTGGTATAGTGTCATTATGGCTAGTTCTTCGGATGATAGTGCTATCTTCAATATTGACAAACTTGATGGATGGCACAAATTTTCTTATTGGAAGATGAAAATGTGGTAGGTATTAGTGCAAAAGAATTAGATTAAGCCCTTGAAAACCAAGAGTGTTAATCTCTAAGTCATAGATTAGGATCATTGGGATGAGTTGGGTGAGCTATATGAATCCAATCTTCTACTATCATTGTCTAAACATGTTTATTTTAATGTTGTGATATCTGAAGATAATGTCTTGCTGTTATGAAAAAAGATATGCAATCTTTATGGCAAGTGAAGTCTGCATTATAGATGTATTGGTTGAAATAACTTATGGACCTTTGCATGAAGAACACAACTTCTTGTCCCCCACTCACGTGAATGAGTTTCATTCAATTTTCGAGTGCATGTGAGAAACGAGATTTTTGAGCAAGCTTTTCTCGGCAACCTCCATTTCTTGTTCCACATAGTCCACTTATTCCACCCCTTGATTTTTTGGACCACCACCACCACCACCACCACATCTTCCTCCAACACCACCATTGACACTGTTGCCACCACTGCCGCCACTGCCGCCATGACTACCTCCACCTCCACTACAACCACCTCTGCCGCCACTACCATTGTCGCCACCTCCACCACCACTACCATTATCCCCAATACCTCCATGATTGCCTCCACTACCTTCACTCTATGTACCTCTATTTCTCTCTCTCTCTTCTCTCTTTCTCTCTCTCAGTTTCTCTATCTATGTGTATATTCTCTTTTTCTCTTTCTAGCACACTCGATTAGTACTCCATCTTGTGTAAACGATTTGTTGAGATATCGAGCTCCACTCATGATATGCTAGGGTGACCGTTGTGCATTTATGTCACCGACTTGTCAGTTGCAGATGCGGTTGGTACACCGCCCATGAATAATAGCTAGATGACAGCTATCCTTATCTACTTTAGTTCGTGGCTCAGTTAGTATGCCACCTTAGTTAGTTGAGTTTGGTTTGAGACCCATATATAGGGTTCTTCTATTTCTATGTACTTGAGTTCTTTTTGGTTTACACAACTAAGAAGAGGAAAACTTTTTTCAGCCTCCACCTTTGTGTGTATTCCCCCATTGTGCAAGCAAGAAAGCTACAAGTGAGACTCCTTCCTTCTCTCCCACAATCTTGACATGGTATCAGAGCCTTGTTCGTGGTAAGGAGCTCAAGAAAGCAAACCAAGTTCACGGTGTTTTGATAAGAGGACTAGTGTTGCTTTCATTTTTCTGTTTTGGGAGCAAGTCTCTGCAGGTAGCACAGCCGGAAAGTGCAAGAGTGCATTGTCTCAAATTGCACGCCCTTCGCGGTGTAGCAAGAGGGCAGTATATGCTGCGGGAAAGGGCTTTAGCCCTAGGTTGCTCTGTTTTTTTGATTTGAAGCCATTTCGAGGCCTGTTTTGGAGGCGGAAGTTTTCTGCACGCACTCAGGAAAAGGCCCCGTTTTATGCTGTGCGACCACTATTCTACAGGTCGGTGAAAAGTTACTGTAGAAATTGCATCGTATGCCTGTGCGCAGAGACATTGGGAGTTACAGAATCATCCTTGTTGCCTGTTGATGCAAAATCGTCACTAGGAAGTGACAGTGTGGTCAAATACCACTTTCGTTAGTTTTGCAGATTTGCCCTTGTGAGGCTGAAGCTGTGTTCTTTGCAGTGACATAATTTTTTGCAATGTTCTGTAATGGCGTCTGATTCTCTTTCACAGATTGTCACTGAAAAGCTTGACAAGAACAACTTCCAAGCATGGAAGTTTAGAATGACGAATTTCCTTATGGGAAAAGGATATTGGGAATTTGTTGCAGGAAATGAAGAAGAACCAGTTCTTCCTGATGTTCCCAATCAATAGCAAATGCAGGCATTTAAAGCATGGCATGAGAGAGCCAGAAAAGTTATGTACTGGCTGTTTATCAGCATTTCAGACTCTATGATTGTGCATATTCAAGATGCAAGTACGCCAAAGGAGGCATGGGATACTTTGTTAAAAATGTATAGCACAAATACGTAAGCCAGGAAAATGCAGCTCAAGCAAGAGTTGCACAATGTGCAAAGAGAAAGTATGAGCATCAATGACTACCACATGAAGGTGAAGAAGATTGCAGATGCACTTGCTTCCATTGGGTCGCTAGAGTGAAAGATGATGATTTAGTTTCTGTGACCTTGAATGGTCTAGGAAAGGATTATGCACAGTTCCGAACGTCCATTTCCGTCCGTGAAAGATTTCCTGATTTTGAGGAGCTGATTGCTCTTCTAATTTCTGAGGAGCAGAGAAATGGTGGTGTATCTTCTTTAGGAGGAACTTCAAAAGAAGCTGTCTTCTACGCAAATGCTGGAAGCGGTAGAGGCAGAGGTAGAGGAGGCCAATCTGGAGGCCGTGGTAGAAATCAGAATATGCAGTAAACTCAAGAAAACCAGTCCTATGGAGGAGGACGTGGTAACTCTAGAGGCAGGGGGAGCCAAAGAGGTCGTGGTGGATGGCAAAGAGGCCAAAATGCAAACAGCAATGTTGAATGCTACTACTGTGATAAAATGGGTCATATGGCTAAAGACTGCTATAAAAAGCACAATGACATCATGAATGGAAAATTGCAACAAGGAAATTATGCATCTTCTAGTAGACAGGGTGATGGCAGAAATGAGCATTTGTTTATGGTGCAGCACATGACCAATTCTGTGACAAGTGCAAAAGAAAGCAACGATGTGTGGTATGTTGACTCAGGTGCATCAAACCACATGACAGGTCATGCAGAATGGATACAGGATGCAAGGAAAATGGAAAAACCAGGATTTGTGGAGACTCGTGATGATACTGCACATCCTATTATGCATATTGGAAAAATTCCTTTGTCTATGCAGGATGGGAAAAAGAAATACCTGTCGGATGTATTTCATGTCCCGAATATCACCAAGAACCTAGTTTTTGTTGGTCAAATGGTTGAGCAAGGCTTGCAGGTCAGATTTAATTCTCATGGATGCTTTGTTGAGGATATGAAAAATAAACCGCTTGATAGCAAAAGGAAAGAAGAAGGGCAGAATGTTTACGTTGGATGCAGACATGCCTGAATTGAGTGCAACAATGTTTGCACATGGGACCGGTGTAGTTGCAGATATTGATATCTGGCATAAACACATTGGTCATGTTAATGTACAACGACTTAAATCAATGCAAGCCCAAAATATTGTTGCAGGATTGCCTAAATTCAAGGTTGCAGAAATGCATAAAGTATATGAAGCCTGTCAGTTTGGAAAACAGGCAAGAAAACCATTTCCTAGACATGTTCAAGAGAGTAAGAAGCCATTGGAATTAATCCACTCTGATGTGTGGACTACTAAAGCTGCATCTCTTGGAGGCTGTCATTATTTTGTCACTTTTATTGATGACTATAGCAGAAAAGTTTGGGTGTATTTTATGAAAAAGAAAAGTGAAGTTTTTGGGCATTTCAAAACTCTTAAAGTTATGGTTGAAAAAGAAACAGGCTGCAGATAAAATGCCTAAGGTCAGATGGAGGGGGAGAGTACCTCTCAAATGAGTTTGCAAGGTTCCTGCAGGAGCATGGCATAAAGCAACAATATTCATGCAGTCATACCCCACAACAAAATGGAATTGCAGAAAGGAAAAAAAGGCATATTGGAGAGGTATCTCGTTCCATGCTCAATGAAAAAGACTTGCCAGATTTTTACTGGGCTGAAGCAGTTGCTACAGCAGTCTACATAATGAATAGGACTCTCACTGCAACAATACATGGGATGACTCCAGAGGAGAGGTATACTGGTAGGAAACCAGATATTTCTCATTTGAAGATTTTTGGTTGCATTGCCTATGTTCATGTGCTAGATGAGTTGAGATCCAAGTTGGATCCAAAAGCTGAGAAGTGCATCTTTATTGGTTACTCTTTGCAGCAGAAAGGGTATAGATGCTATAACCCTTCTAGTTGTAAGTTTACAGTGAGCAGATATGTTGTTTTTGATGAGATGAGTAGCTGGTATAAACTAGTAAATGTGATTGATGATGTAGATGCACAAAATGGTAATGCTGCACAGAATTCACAGCAGCAGTCACAAAATATTAGTGGACCTGGAGCATCCTCTAGCAGTGGTTCACATTCTTTGCCATGGACAGGCAGATTGAGATCAGGAGAATCTTCTCAAAGCAATGCAGATAGTGGTATGTAGGTATCACGAAAAGGAAAAGAGAAGGTAGATCAGCCCATGTTTGATGTGAATGCAGGTCACTCTTATGTGGATGGTGAATCCAGTGGCTCAGAACAGAGCATTGATGATGAGTTGGGTATTCCTTCTATTATTACACCTGGAGTAAGGAAGACCAGGGATGTTTTGAGAGCACCTGGGAGTGAACCTACTTTGCGCAGATCTACCAGAGCTAGGTATCCTGTGGATAGGCTGAAATATGATGGATTTACAGCCATTCACTATGCCTATATGGTCAAAGTGATACAGGAACCAGAACCCACTACTTTTGAGCAAGCCATGGGAAAAGAAAAATGGGAGAAAGCCATGGATGAAGAAATGGATTCCTTGGAAGCAAATGCTACATGGGAATTGGTACCTTTGCCTAAAGATAAGAATGCAATTGGTTGTAAGTGGGTTTATAAGGTGAAACACAATGCAGATGGCTCTATGAATAGATACAAGGCAAGATTAGTAGTCAAGGGGTATGCACAAACATATGGCATTGATTATGAAGAAACATTCAGTCCTGCAATCTAGCATATGAAATCAATCAACTAGGTTGATGATCACTAATTTCTCTTCTCCTCTCTTGACTCGTAAACGCTTCGCACCTTATCTATCTCATATTTTGGGGATGCCATGTGTACTAGCCTTATTGCTCTTGACCTTAGGCCTTTGTTAAAAGGTTAAATTTACTTAATAATCCTTCTCCCCTTTGTCGACTAGAAATGGAATGGCCACCAAGATGACGTATTTCCTTGAGGTGTTGTTGCCTTTCAAAAGAAGAAATAATGGCACTTTAATTGATGATGAAAAGTATGGTAAAGAGAGTAATAATAATAATGAACATGAAGATGATGGCATGGAAATGGTGATGACATAAAAGTTGGTGATGATGGTGTGATCAGGACGAACATGGCAGTGGTGACGAACATCAACTTGAACCAGATTAGCACTAGGATATTGTGCCTCTCTCTCTCTCTCTCTCTCTCTCTCTCTCTCTCTCTCACCTAGAAAAATGTGCCCCCCCAAGATCCCCTAAACTACTTGCCAAAGAAGAAAGGCACCTCTATCTTGTTCATGTGCCCTCCAACCAAACAACCCCCCATGATCACAAATTCTTGTTTTTTTTCTTTATTTTCTATATTTTTTAAAAAAATATTACCCTTCTAGACCTTATTGTATCCCCCCTTGGTCTTAGGGAAATACCTTGACCATATGAAATAGCAAGTCATTGTTTCCAATAAGGAAGACTTGACCACATGAAATAACAACTCATTGTTGAAGAAACAAGCTTTTAAAAAAACTAAACTCATAACCAAAAAATAACCTAAAGCTACAAAGACCTTAGAACTGAGAATATCTTTCTAGCCAATGAGGGAAAATTGGACAACAACACTCCAAGTACTAGCATGCTGACCGACTAGAATGCTCTATCCCTACTAAGGTAAGAGATGCCTTCCTTGAAAACTTTTGTTCCCATATCTAAACTTATCAGTCTCATATAAGCCCTAGTAAAGAAGTTTTGATACACAAGGTAGGAGAACCATGCTTCATTTTGGCAATGTTCTAGTATGAGCTATTTTACATACTAAGTTACTATTTGTTTCCCTTTTTATCAAACTTATACAAATGTCTTAGAACTTTTGCTCTACCCTAAAAATATGTCTATCCTACACACAAATTCCTATGATCAGCCTCAATAAACATTGCTGTCTTGTCCAATGTATGACATTTGATTCATGTATATGATTGCTACCAAAGTCATACCCAACTATATTCTAAACCATGTACAGCTTTACAAAGACTTTTCTAGATTTATATATACACTCTCTACCACAATTAAGTCTACTCTTCCCTACAGTACAAAACTTATTTGAACCAAAATTTTCAACTTTTTAGACTATGAAGACTTGTCCTTTGAAGACAACACTGACGACTGTATTTGCACTAAATTGATATGAAAATATGGTAATAGTGTATCATATGTATACAAAATTTCTTGACAATTCTTGTAATTTTTGGCATGTTTTATGGGTTGTTAGATGGAAAGACTAGGGTTATAATCGTTCCTAATGCTTGCATTTGAAAAGGTGACAATAAAAATTTCATCAATGAAGCAAGAAGGAAAGAAGCAAAGCTGTAGGAGTATGATCAAATCCATTGTGAATTATAGAATGTAAAAATGGAGGCATAAATTTGGAGTTTCGTTTCACAATTCATAGTTTGAGCTTTGGAAGTTAGTCATTCTCCTCCATGTTAATGTTTTCTAGGATCATTTTATGTTGTAATGCTTTTCAAAGCCTTGATCTCTACCTACACTACCCTCTTCATCATTACCTACACACCCTCTAACTTGACCCTCACCCAGATGAACTAGTCTATTTGCAACCTTCTCTTTGATTGTTGTCATGCATAGCAATTTGCAACTATCATGAGAGTTACTCCTTGTGTGTTAAAACTATTTTATAGCAAATGATAGTATTAATTAATAACTCATATGATATGACAAAATTTTCTTTACAAGCATTGTATCTATTCTATATATTATTAAAAGCTTTGCCTTAGGGATCCCAAACCAACCAAAAGGCTCCCAAGCCTATGTGGCACAAGGAGGAGTTTGGTATTCAAAAAGGAAAGATGGATTTTTCTTGAAGGTGAGTGGGAGATATATTATTTTCTATCATCTCCCCCCCTCCCCCCCTCCCCCCCAATTGAACACATGTACACACACACACACACACACACACACACACACACACATACGCGCGCGCGCACACACACACACACACACACACACACACACTCTCTCTCTCTCTCTCTCTCTCTCTCTGTGTCTCTCTCTGTCTGTCTGTCTGTCTCTCTCTCTCTCTCTCAATTGAATATAGGATATGATCATGGAAAGGGGAGAGGTGAGTCTTTGAAGAATTGTATTTCTCTCTCTCTCTCTCTCTATGAATTTTTTTAAATAAGACATACAAAATGATATGATATTTGAATGATTGAAAATGTGCATGCAATGCCTACAAACTTTAAAAACATCCATAAATGCACATACACTATTAAAAAATATCGAATTTGTTTTTAAATTCAACATTATAGGACATGGTAATAGTTTTAATGGTTGAGCATGTTCGTTCAATGTATACATGCCTTAAAACCATACATAAATACACAAAGACTATAAAGAGACACAAATAATATGCACACATACACATGTATGCATATATACACATATGTATGCATATATGTAGATATACTCATACATACATAAATATATATGAGTGAGAGAAAAAATGGAGAGATAGATAGAGGAAAGGAGAGAAAATGGATACACTAATATAAAACACACTTACGAATATGCGCGCACACACATACACATAGACATATACACACACACATGTAGACACACACATCCACACACAAATACATGCATTGCATAAAAACATGTGTATATACATATATACACATGTGTACACATGCATACATATGAGATGAAAAAAGATGAGATACAATAGGAAGGAAAAGAAATGAGACAAAATAAAAATGATGAGAGAGAGAGAGAGAGAGAGAGAGAGAGAGAGAGAGAGAGAGAGAGAGAGAGAGAGAGAGAGAGAGAGAGAGAGAGAGAGAGAGAGAGAGAGAGAGAGAGAGAGAGAGAGAGAGAGAGAGAGAGAGAATGCACATTTACAAGATCACACAAATAGATATACATGTATTAAATACACACACACACACACACACACATACACATGCATCTATACATATATATAAAGGTGTACATGCACACTACAAGATACATGTCTCATACCGATGTTCAAAGCGACAAAAATGTTCAGAAAAAAATTTGCCCCCATCATCGCTAAACACGTCGATAATAGTGCCTCCATAGAATCGTCGCTATTGGAATCTCCATAGAATCGTCGCAAATAACAACGCAAATAGCGATGCCAATAGCAATGGTTTGTGACATGAATAGCAATGGGTGCAGTAAATTTGTGACGCTAATAGCGACGGTTACAGAGAATTTTTTTTAAAATGGCAAGGTAGCTTCATGTAGCACTATGTACTGTATTTACATTCTATAAATGGATTACATGTACAGTGTGCACAATGATCGTTAAAATAAAGACAAAATGTACTTGAATCCAGAAGACTGATACATAAAATAAATACAAGATCCCTTAATGAAAGCGCTTATGGAATCATGGCAAGATACAAAGGATGATAATACCATAGTGCATAGAAAATGCCTACATTAATCACAGGACCAAAAAACAAGAGGATGTGCACTCGACGAATCCAAGCATGAGCTATAGATCCTCGCTATCTGAAAGCTCGTTCCGATGCAAAGGAGCATCGAATGGACTTTGCAAGAAAAAAAACAACTTCCTCAGTCTACCATACAATAATGCAGTTTAATTAAAAATAGTAACTACGGATAAGAAATATGAGTGACTTACTGGACCACTATGTGCGTACAGTCTGTCGATCAATGCAGTGAGACTGTTTCTCTCTGTATATCGAGTCTCTAGGCCGTTGGGATTGCGGTTTGTAATGGAGTGCTGCAAAGAAAAAAAATACAGCTGTTAGAAACACAGTTATCAGTACAAGCGATATTGCAAAAAAGTAAGCGAGAAGAATAGAAGAAAAACTTACAAAGTCCTCCAAATAAGTCCTGTGGTTGCCACTCCCAAGATGATGAACCACTCCTACCTCCAGTCGTACCATCGCTACCTCGCACTGTTGTCTCCAACGCCCTCGAGAATCTGTAGACTCCTCCCTTAGTCGGCGCCAGTCATATGCATCTAGCTACTTAGGCTTTGAGGCCCCACTCTTAAGTGCCTTGCGTGCGTTTGATCGTCTGTGTGATATGTATATATGTATGTACTCCATCATCCAGCTTGTGGAAAACCTATCTGCTACGGTGGGTACCAGAAACTCCTCTTGCAAGGATGCTACTATGTAGTCCTTGCTCCCCTCGGGTATGTTCTTCCAATGATCCAAGACGTTGTGTCGAAAAACTTGTTGGCACAACTCTCTCATATAAGCCATCATCCTCCTCCCCTCATCATTCATGATGACGGCTCCTGTCCTATCATCTACAAGGTATCCATATCCCTATGGGGTATGCCTAAGATGTGTCCTCTCCTATGCGACCGCGCTCTTGGGCATATCCAGGAGACCCCTATACATCTAGTATACCCACGGGGGTGGTATCTCTCGGAGTAGTACCCATAGGGGTGCCACCTGCTGCCGATGGCTAAGCAAAAGCTGGAGTCACTGGAGTAGATGTCCCCATGGGTGTGACAAATCCTACAGGTGATGGAACTCCACCAAAACGACGAGATGGAGACACTGCGTCAGTACCTCCACAACAATCACCTGAGCCACCCTCGTTCGAACTTGCACAATAGCGAGGAGTAACATCTATATCTTGAGCCGCAATCGCAGGCTCACCACATCCACGTCTCTGCAGTATCCCTCAAAATCACTCCCTCCGTTTGGCCCAAGTCTGGAGTATCGACCTCGTCTATCAAAAATCGAAGCATCAGAGCATGCCAAAGTAGATCTAACGAAATGGCCTGATGGTGTGAGACAGCTCTTGGTCTGCCATATCTCTAAATCGAGTGATATGATTTGGAGACATACGTGTGAAGATCTCCTATAGCTCCTTGTCATTCATCCCTTGACTCATTGTGCTCTCCAAATATCGCCAAAGGTCACCTGCATAGACAAAAATTGATGTTAGTATAATCAATATAAAGATTCAAGAAAATCACGGTAGTATAACTCTTAAAAAAATGATATTACTTAAAATGCATATTCTAGAAATACCCTTATAAGTGATTCATCAATGAGTTGAGTAGGTGGATGCTACAAGTATGACATAGTCTATGGTCCCATGTCAATCTCTTGACACAACTCCACATACATTGGAAGGTTGATAGAAAGGTCACGACAAAAGGATGAGTCCACCTTGTTCTCAAATTTTTGGCCTCTTGTTTTTCCATCATCATTACCCGAGTTTTCCTCCTCTACATGCTCCAAGCTTTGGGCGACCTCCACCCTTGTAATATCGACCCCTCTATCTACATACTGTCCTCATCTATGCTAGGAACATTGCTTTCATCATATACTCTCGCACTTCAGGGAGCTGAAGGCACAACATACCACCATCAAGGTTGTCGGGGGTTTGGATAGAAAATAACATGTTCAAAATCACATACAATAGAGATTTAACATTTGTGACATATACCATGTCATAATAAAATTTAAAAAAAAGGTCATACACATGTTCACAATGGGCTAGCAAGATAAACATATCACACAAATTCATCCATCTTTTTTCGGAATCTATTTCGAGAAATCCACATGGACCTTATCGACAAACTGTTGCTCAGGCTCCTTCCATTACCACTTTGAACCACTGCATATCGAATATGATCATGGAGAAGCTACGATAATCCACCGTGATAATACTTCACAAGTTTCCAAAATAGTCCATCTCATTTATAACGGTGTTTGGATTTGTGGCTCGCCGTCGGCTCTTTTGCTTGAACTTTGCCATGATACCACAATCCGTTGTGGAGCACATTTCGTCGATACACTCCACACGAAAATGTCATCCACACAACCACACCTCATTGTATATTTTGTACTGTACATTAAAATGGTTAATTAGTTATCACATATAAAATCTAGATACGATAGCTTATAAAACATGTGGTCACCTTTGGACTATATTCCCTCGAGAATTTCCACTTCTCAATAGAGACCTCCACCCCTTCGCGAGAGGCTGCGATCAAAGCTCCATGTAACCATCGCATAGACATAAACTGCGGCATCTCCTCCATGCCCTCAAGATATCGAATCGGTCGATGGCACATACTACGTCAAAATTCGGATTGCACTTCTTCCCAATCTTTCCTGGCTTGCTCGTACCTAGCGAGCCACGTCTCCATGGAGGCATGGTGCAACATACAAAAACGATTCACTTTCTCCTCCATTGCAACATCCATCCTTTTTTCTATCCCATTTTCAACCACCACATCTCCAGTCAATCTATCATCATCCTTCAACAACGACCATAGCATATTGTTGTTTGAATCCACCATTGGTAGCCACTATGAAATATGCACCAATGCCTCAAACAACAACCTTCAGCCATGCTACCTTTTGGCCGAGCTCATTGTCCCACAAAGCCTTTCAGGGTTTTCATAAAGCGCTCCAAGAAGAACATCCATCGCATATGGATAGGTCCAACAATCTCCACTTCATCTAAAGATGCACCAGGAGGTGGGTTTGTATCGTGAGCATGCTAGTGAATATGTACTTCTCAAAGAGACAGACCGTCTCCATTGCTCCCCACCTTGCGGATTCAATAGAGGATGTTTTGATCTCCTTCTATAAGATCTATCGCACTAAATTTTTGGAGTAAGGCATCCTACGATCGCGATTTGTAGTACAAACAGCTAGAAATGAAGAAGCATTATAAACAACGACTACACTTCGAATAGCAAAATACTAGGCCACTTACAATCTATTCGTAGTACAAACCTGATATATCTTATGCCAATCATGGGATTTTAGCCTTGATAGTTGGTTGTCTTTAGAAAATGCAGATTTGAGAGAGCACATCATATCTGTCGGAGTGTAGATAGACCTAATAATTTGCTTCACAATGCACTCTTCTTTAGTGAAAAAAACCCAAGGAGCATGAGGTAGTTGCAAGCAACCATCAGCACTCGACTGTGGCCAAAATGCCTCCATCTTGCCTACCTCCTTCAAATCCATTTGTGCCCCTGCAGTGTCTCTCTTTCTTGTGATGTGGTCCCATAGTAAGCTTCCCACATTCTTGAAAATATGTGTGGGATCCAAGAAGTGGCTGATATGTAAGTGGGTCCAATATGGAAACTCATAGAAAACTGAGAACACATTCTATTTGGATCTAACTTCATGTGGACCATTTTCAACTTGTACCAGCTTTGGGCATTCACTCATGCTGGAGGTCATCCAAGAAAACCTTTCCTCACTTCATGAATCTCTGACAAGAAAGCGATGTGTCCTTGATATACCATCTTCTTCATGATTCGTGACCTTCAGGAGTTTAACAATGGCCCACACAATGGACATACATGATAACCGGAGGAAACCAGACCTGTCTCAACACCTCTATCCTGTGAATACAAACTTGAACGAGCTATGATAGATATGACCAATGAGAACTTAAGCCTAATTACCTGAGCACTCCTCGAATCCCAAAAAGTCATGCATGGTCCACATGAGAATGGATCGTATATTGGCGAACCGTTGATCATCATGCTTGCTCATATCTTCCATGGCAACCCCCTTCTCCCACAAAATCTTAAGCTCATTGACTAATGAATAGAGATAGATGTCCATATTCTTGTAGTGGCCAGGAACGAGCAAGCTAAGGATCAAGTGTTCTTTCTTCGTAGAAAGTCATGGTGGGATGTTGTAGTTAACAAGGACTACATGCCACATACTATAAGAAGTTGAGTGGAGACCGAATGGGTTCATGCCATCCATAGCAAGACCGAGCCGAAGATTCCTTAGCTCTCGTGCAAAGCTTGGAAAGGTAGAGTCAATGTGACTCCATGAGCGTGAATCCGCTGATATTTATTAGAATCCATCTGTGGATCTATTCTGTGCATGCCACGTTGTCAAGCTCGCCAAGCCCAATGTATGAAACATGTGATGTATACGGGGAATAAGTGGAAAGTGTCTAAGAACTTTCTAAGGGAAGGTTTGCCCTTGCAAGTCTTATCGATACCTGTGAGCACCACACTTTGGACATGTCTCCATAGTCTCATACTCTCCTTGAAATAGTATGCAATCGTTGACACATGCATGGATGCTGTTGTAGTCCATGCCAAGCTTTCGTAAAACATGTCATACATCATCACGAGACTCAGGCATGGTATTTCCAAGTGATAATATATGATACTTTAGCAACCTGAAAAGAAATCATAAAACACCTTGAAAAAGTACAATTGTTTTTTATAATGGTTTCGAAAAGAAATCAACGAAGCGTACGTAGAAGTACCTGAACAACTCAGTCACACTCGCATCTCTCCACTCGTATTTTGCTTGCTCACTTAGGAGTGCAAGCAACATCTTTAGGTGAGATACTTGGCACACCCATCATATAATGGTATGGATGCTTCCTCTCTAAGCGAATCGGATGTCTCGGCATCCATGGGCATCAATGCATTGATCATTGTCTCCATACCAGGCTCCAAGAATATAGGAAAGTTTGAAAGGATGCCTGTCTCCTTTGGTATTGATGGTATACACTACGTAGTGCCTTCCAAGTGGTGGATTGGTTCAGGCACTCCATTCATCACATGTCCACGAACTCTTCTAAGTGGCCATAATAGGTGCGCTCCTCCTTGGGATGAGACGTCACCTCCTTGTATAAATTTTATGACCACATTCAATGTTTTTGTATATGAAATTCAATTAGTTTGTGAATATACTACATGATTGATACATACTTTTCTTACCGTTTGCTCAAAGTCTGAGATCGCCTGATCAATGATCTTCGATTGAAACTTGCCGAAGCGGTGTATGTGTTCTATAGACAAGTGACGCTTTCTTCTGATTGCTAGCTTGCATTGAGAGCAAGGACACGGGACACACTGATTAAGATATGCCTCGCGATCTTGAACATCACGACATTTATCGTTTTTCATTTTGTCTATGTTACGACAAACAATTTGTTGTTGTTTTCATTCTCTTTTTCCTTCTTAATTTATTTGAGAATGAATTTCTTCTCTTGTAACTCAACAAAATTAATATAAATTAAAGTCTTGGTTTTCTCCCCCTTTCTTTACACCTTTCTTTGCACTCTTCGTTTTATGTTCTCTCCCTTCTCTCTTTCTTTCTCTCTCTCTCTTTCTTTGTTGCCCCTCTCTTTGTTTCTCTCCACCCCCTTATGTTTTCTCACTCATTCTCCTTCCTTTCTGCCTCTCTCTCTCTCTTTCCCCATTTCTTTGTTGTCTTTCATGTTTATTCTCTCTTTCTCGTTCTCTCTTCCTTTTCCTTTCTTCTTTTCTCTCTCTCATTTCCTTTCTCTCCCTTTGTCTCTCTTTCTTTGTTGCCCCTCTCTTTGTTTCTCTCCAACCCCTTATATTTTCTCACTCATTCTCCTCTCTCCCTCCCTCCCTCTTTCTCTATCTATTTCCCCATTTCTTTGTTATATTTCATGTTTATTCTATATCTCTCTCTCTCTCTTGTTCTCTTTTCCTTTTCCTTTCTTCTTCTTCCTCTCTCATTTCCTATATCTGTGTGTGTGTGTGTTGCCCCTCTCTTTGTTTCTCTCCATCCCCTTATGTTTTCTCTCATTCTCCCCTCTCCCTCCTCTCTCTCTCTCTCTTTCCCCATTTCTTTGTTATCTTTCACTGATTCTCCTCTCTTCCTCCCTCCCTCTCTCTCTCTCTCTCTCTCTCTCTCCATCTTTCATGTTTATTCTCTCTGTCTCTCTCTCTCTCTCTCTCTCTCTCTCTCCCTTTTCCTTTCTTCTTTCCTCTCTCATTTCCTCTCTTTCTCCCTCAATACACATCATTCTAAAAAAACAAAAAAAAGAAGAAAGAATAAGAACAAACCCTCTCTTTGTTTCTCTCTATCCCCTCGTGTTTTCTAATTCATTCTCCTCTCTCCCTCCCTCCCTCCCTCCCTCTCTCTCTCTCTCTCTCTCTCTCTCTCTCTCTCTCTCTCTCTCTCTCTCTCTCTCTCTCTCTCTCTCTCTCTCTCTCTCTCTTCCTTTTCCTTTTTTCTTCTCCCTCTCTCATTTCCACTCTTTCTCCCCTCAATGCACCTCATTCTCAACAAAAACAAACAAAAGAAAATAAAAAAGAGCAAGAGCAAACCAAGAGGAAACATTGTACTCACTGCAAATGCTCGAGGATGGATTCTTTGTCTTCTCTTTGCAACAGTCCCTCTTCGCCCTTCGCGAACATCGAGGGCGGTGGGCGGTGGCAGTGAGAAGCTCTCCTTCTCTCTCTTCCTCTTCCTCTTCCTCCCAAAAACGCACGATCTCTTTCGCTCTCTCTTTTGCTCTTCATAGCAAAATGTCGCGCTTGAGTTTTGGCCACTTTTTTTTCTCTGAGTACTGTTGCTATTTGACACTGTTGATATGTGTCGAACTGACCGTCACTATTCCCCTATATCCTTGTAGTGGCACACACACATATAAAGCATAGAAAAAACAAGAATAAGCAATGAGAAAAAAAAAGTATGTGCGTACATGTATATCATTCATACATATACACCCATATCCTCACACACACATTAATTATGTATTAATAATTAATTATCAACTCTTATTATGTAAACTAGATTTAATCCATACTCAATACATATATGTATAGTTAATATTTATATTATATATTAATTATTAATATTTTATTTATTTATTAATAAATAATAAATAATATATATTGTAATAAATAAATAGATTAATAGATATGTGTATTATGTATTATTTATATTATATATGATTTCTCTTAATGAAATAATATTTTAATGGTTTAATGTTTGCATGTAATATGTGTATATTCTAAAAATATCAATATACTATAAAAACACACATACATAACATATACACATAGATACACATGTATGTGTGCACACATATGTACAAACACATACATATGTATGCACATATGCACACATGCCTATACATATGTAAACACATAAGTAAGAGAAATTATGAAAAGAGAGAGAAAGACAAGGGAAGGGAGACTGGAAAAATTGATGAGAAATAGAGTGAGATATATAAAAGAGAGAATATCAACTTAGTAAACATGTACATACATACATGCATACATATACATCCATACACGAATACATATTTGTATATATACACACATGTATACACGATATGCACACATATGAGATGAAAAATATGAGAGAAGGAAACTTAGGAAAAAAAAGGAGAGAAGATAAAAATGATAAGAAGGGGAGAGATGACTCACACTTTTATAAGACCATACAAATGGAAATACATGTGTTAAATACATGCATACATATGAGGTGAAAAAAGATTAGAGATAAGAGACTCAGGAAAAAAAGAAAAGAGATGAGAGAAAAATAATGGGAGGGAGAGAGAGGACACACACACTTATGAGACAAAAAAAATGGACACATGCATATAAATCACACACATATATACACACACAATTAGTTTCTTTGTGACTCAACCACCCATGAACCTTCTTGCAACATGAAATGTATATTAGGACATGGAGTCCTCTAATTGATATTGACATAGGTTGTTTGAACCCCGATTCAAAGTACCAAAAAAACATCGACATCAAGCGTCGGAAGAATCTAGGCATTGAGCACCTATTAATAAGTTGATCAAAAATATTATTTTAAGAACTTTATTATTTTGTGGATGAGGAAGGTCGAAATCTTAGTGGCTTGCCGAGAGAGAGAGAGAGAGAGAGAGAGAGAGAGAGAGAGAGAGAGAGAGAGAGAGAGAGAGAGAGAGAGAGAGAGAGAGAGAGAGAGAGAGAGAGAGAGAGAGAGAGAGAGAGGAGAGAGAATCTCAAGGTGCCCCACAATTTATGCTGGTAGCTTCAGCCTTACATTCCCCCCCTTATCATAGCATAGGTAATGGAGCCTCAAACTTATATTTTTTCTTCTTTTCCGAGTTTCTATCTCAACAATATGCCTTTCACTCTCGTACTAGCACGGAGAGAGAACGAGAGATCTTCCTTTTAATAATACGAAAAATGTTTGTCATAAAATATGTCAACATTTGTTAATGTTCTCAAATGTTAATAAAGCCACAATGGTAGAGAGAATTTCAAGTATCTTCTAGGATCTACCATATTATAATATGTCAACATTTGCACTTATTGTTAATGTTCTCAAAGGTTAATAAAGGCACAATGGTAGAGGAAGTTTCCAGTATATTCTAGCATCTATTATGTTATAACAGCTTCAACCTTATGGAAACATTAGCTTTTGGGATTAGTGCATTGAGGAATCTATTACTTGTAGAAATTGCAATTACGTATACAAGGGCAAAGATTGAAATGGGTCTAAAGGGGTCCTAGAGGGCTGTCACATAGGGATGCCATTTTGCTGTGATTTTAGAAACCAAGATTCAAAGATCGAACCATACATCTTTTGGAGCAGTTTGATAAACTGTGGCGTTCTAGCTCATGAGAATGGAAGAATACACAGACTTGTCTTTTGGCGGCTTGCCTAGCTTTCGAGGGCAAGGTTCACGAAAGGCGGGGCTCACTTTAACCTAGAACTTGTTCACCTTGAGAGAAATCCTTCTCAAAATTTTCGGAGAAGGAAATAAGTCCTCTTCAAATTTGCCAAAATATGGTTATATTTTTTAAACTTAGATATAAAATACCGTGTTGTGAATAGAGGATATTTTCCTTTCGAGATGATGATGAAAAAGATGTACTTCCTCTACCTAAATATTTTTTTAAAGGAAGCGTGGTCGAGGGGGAAGGTAAGTACTTAGAACATTTACACGAATGCCTCATTGATTTGTCAAAATGCTTACTTTTCAAACCTTGAGTTGGGAGGAAAATGTCAAAGGCTTCCCAAGCGACAGACCTTAGGCCCTACACGCCACGTACCGGAACTTTTGGTAAAGTGTCCCGTGAGGGATTGACTTGGTTGGAAAGGGTGGCGTGCAAGGCAAGCAAAGGACTTGTGGAGGTATTTGTAAATTGTAAGTGTCGGGATCAGAAGAGAGAGACCATTGCTTCGATCTTCTTCTCGCCTACTCCTTCGCCTTGACAGAGAGAGAGAGAGATCGATCGATCTAGCTGCTTCTCAAGTACATACAGCTTCTTTTCCTTTTCCTGCTCCGTCTTCATCAGCTTCTTCTTCCTCCGCCATTTTAGTACCGACTTTTACCTTCTTCTTCTTTCTTGTGTGACATACGAGCTGCTAGCCTGGTCGCCATGTCTTATCCCACCGTCCTCATAGCCGAGGCTTACCTCAGAGGCAAAATGGCTGCCGCCTCTTCTTCCTCCTCCTCTAAACCGCAAGATAAGAAGAAGCCTTCATCGTCACCATCACCAGCTTCTCCTTCGTCTGAGAAAGCCTCCTCTTCCTCCTCCTCCTCCTCCTCCTCCTGGCGCTGGCTCAAGAAGAAGCTCACCGGCAGACCCGCCACCAACTCCACCAAAGCGCAAACCGCCGTCTGGCCTTCGTCGACATGATAACACCCGTGTTGGCTCCTGATCTTCTATCTTCCATGATCCCCTATACATCCTTTACCGTTCACACCACACAATCCTGTGGCTCAGAAATTGTAACACATGATCTCAAGAAATTATCGCAATTTGTCAAAAATTGTCAAGCTGGTGAGTTTCTCTACGCCTCAGGATAATTCCCCGTTGCTGTGCGCTCGGCTCGATGGTACCTGCCATCTCTGATCAAGATCGTTCCCTTCGGGCGACGTCTCAAGTAAAAAGTCGAAATAATAGCTCGCATTACATAAAAACGTTAGTGGCGCTCTTGTTCGTTTCAACTCTCTCTCTCTCCCTCCCTACCCCCCCGTTTTGCCTCTATAATTTGTTCCAACAAGCACTCTGATCTTCTAAAGACACATTAGAATTCTAAAACTACTTGGATAACCATACACACTACTATACATAGATTCAGAAGTGTACTTGGATGACCGTACACACTATGATACATAGATATAGAAGTGGACTTGTATAACCTTACACAATATTTCCTTTCAACTCATGCTTCGTGCTTACCTTCACCGATGTGCCTTCTTTTGGGAGTTTATCAAGGCAAATAAATTGACTTCCTTTCAAAACTAGTGTCAATTTGCCATTAGCACCCTTGGGAAGAATGCAACCTTGTATATATAGTTGCCACGTTTATGAATGATCATGGATTGATTTCCTTAGAAGGCTCACTGCACAATGTGCACACCATAGCCTCAACACACAAACAAGTCTTTAATGGTGCACATTCTTGATATGTGGATGGTGGATTCATGGTGACATACATGCACATTTGGATACAGTTTTGCTTAATGGAAGTATGAATAACTTAGCTTGGTTATGTTTACATTGACTTGTCAATGTCTAACATGCAAAGTTCCTTGAAGCTACCAACTTTACACTAATTAGATGGACAATGAAAAGTGGCTTGTGGGGTAAATAAAGCTATATTGCTTGTGCCAACCTTTTGTCTACCCTTCAAAAATGGCATGTGCACATATAATTTAAGGTATGTTGTATTAAACTTTAAGCATGGTGACTGATACTAGCCTCAAGAGGTGTGTGCTAGTGGTCAGTTGGGTTAGGCCTTTTTGAGGAGAGGGGACATAGGGGGCCATGAGGGTTCTTAGGTAGGGGGTTAGTCTCCATGTGTGTGTGGATAATTGGAAGGGTGGGGTCAGACTTTTAGGGGTGAGGTTAAAATTTTGGGGATTATGAACTTATGATTAAGGTGTTTTGGGATGAAATATTATTTTTTGACTCTCTCTCTCTCTCTCTCTCTCTCTCTCTCTCTCTCTCTTTAGACTTGAGGTTAGGGTTTTTGAGGGCCTATGTGTGTGTGCACACGTATGTGTCCGCCTAGCATTATAAAATGTTTGTGGAGGAGAGAACTAGGATTTATAGGGAGTTTTGGGAGGGGAGGGCTCTAGGTGGATAGGGTTTAGGTTTTAGGACAGAATATGAGGGTTTAGGACAGATTCAAGTTTTTGAATCGTCAAGTCAGTTAGTTTAATGAGAGTGGGTGAGGGTTTAAGAGGGATTCTAATTCTTCGGTTGTTAAAGGGACCATAGCTTTTCAAGGCTAGCTTAGGGTTTAGGTTTTAGGATAGAATATGAGGGTTTAGGACAGATTCAAGTTTTTTGAATTGTCAAATTAGTTAGTTTAATGAGAGTGGGTGAGGGTTTAAGAGGGATTCTAATTCTTGGGTTGTTAAGGGACCATAGTTTTTCAATGCTAGCTTAGAGTTTTGAGGTACCAAATGGGGATTTAGGGCCTTTGTGTGTGTGTGATTTGTTTCTTCTTCCTAGTGGGAAGGAGGGGAGAGTGTTACAACCTTGGAGGATTAGGGTTAGGTTTTTTGGGGTTGCAAGGGGGTATAGATCTCAAGGACAAGATTTTCAATTTTTGGGTTGGCAAGCTCTCTTTCTGTGTGTGTGTGTGGGCACTAGAGCATAAATCCCAACTAACAAAAAAACCATGGATTGACATAGGAGAGTAACTTATGATAGGTTTCTTTGTACTTGCACACTTTGAGCCACCAAATGTGAAACAAACTCATCAAAATGTCTATTCCATCAAATGTAGCTACATCATGATTGATTGATTGATTGATTAAGAGAGAGAGAGAGAGAGAGAGAGAGAGAGAGAGAGAGAGAGAGAGAGAGAGAGAGAGAGAGAGAGAGAGAGAGAGAGAGAGAGAGAGAGAGAGAGAGAGAGAGAGAGAGAGAGAGAGGGAGGGAGGGAGGGAGGGAGGGAGGGAGGGAGGGAGGGAGGGAGGGAGGGAACACAACCAAAAAGTGTTTTGGCTTCTTACTATTGGAGAAGTAATAGGAAGCCATAATTAGCTCAAACCTAACATGAACTATTATAACATACCAAAATAACTTGGACACAATTTATTATGGAGAAAATTATGATAACACAAAAATAATAGTTTGTAAAGAATATTCCAAATAGAATTTATAATTAGGTAAGACTAGTGAAGAAAGGCTAGGTGTTTGTTGAGATGGGGTCGCCAATGCATAGAGCAACAATAGTCAAAGGAAACTATGCAGTGGTTGGAGAGGAATGCTTTAAGGAGATAATCATTGTGAAGAAAGGGTAGGGGTCAAAGAGATATGCTTGCAAGAGGAGATACTTAATTGTAGTTTGAATAAGACAATGTTGACAAAGTACCCATCAATAAATTGTTTTAATGTTGGGAGCATTTATTGTAGAAAATTTAACATTCCTATTTTAAAAATACCAAAAAACCAAACTTTTTCTTGTTTTTTGCAACTCACCCATTTTTTGGATGCTAGACCCTTGCTAATGTTTAATGCTAAGAAGTTGCTCAACTTAATGCTAGTAGTTGTTGCAATAGTAAGCTCACATGGCTTACCCTACAACTAATAGCATGTGTAATCATCCACATTCTGACGTCACAACCTCTCGGTATACAACTATGCGTAACACCCCATGTTCTCCACACCACACCTCATGGCTGCCTCGTACAACTTCTTTGATTATCCATAGTCAACTTGCATATAAATGTCATTAAAAAAAAAAACAAAACCCTAGTCTCTTTTGTATGAAAAATAAGGATAGAAATTTCTCCTTTCCTATATTTACAAAGGGTCTTCTAGCCCACTAAGCAAACTCAAGTACAAGTCGAAAATAACACACGAATCTAGAAGGCTACAAAAATACAAGGCTATAATGATGGGAGAAGTGAATCAAGAAGTGGACACAAATAGGGTGGCATAGATTATTTCCATCCATGGAGCAACTACCACTTTGAAAAACAAACCAAAAGAAATCATGGAACTAACTTGCTAACTATTGATTCTCAAGTTGGATAAACAATGAATGCATTTTGTGTCTTCCAAATGTTTCAAAGACTAGTCCAATGCAAAAAATAAATGAGAATGTAGAAAATAAAAAGATAGATATAGTTTGGATGTAAAGTAGTCATAGACAACTTCGTGCCTAAAACCCAAGAATGGATAATGGAATGTTGATGTGTAACTAAAGTTCATCCTTGAGAAAGGAAGCCCCAAACTTGTCTAGAAATGAAGCAAGAACTAAATACATAAGCAAGAATTGCATCACATGTGACACAAAGGACATCTTTAAAATTGCATAGGCAATGTGTCCCTCCACTCTACACTTTCAAGCGCAATCTAAACTTGGGCCTTATTTGCCACTTCGTCTCACATGGCTACCAATATGTATGTGTGTGTGTGTGTGTGTGTGTGTGTGTGTGTGTGTGTGTGTGTGTGTGTGTGTGTGTGTGTGTGTGTGTGTGTGTGTGTGTGTGTGTGTGTGTGTGTGTGTGTGTGTGTGTGTGTGTGTGTGTGTGTGTGTGTGTGTGTGTGTGTGTGTGTGTGTGTGTGTGTGTGTGTGTGTGTGTGTGTGTGTGTGTGTGTGTGTGTGTGTGTGTGTGTGTGTGTGTGTGTGTGTGTGTGTGTGTGTGTGTGTGTGTGTGTGTGTGTGTGTGTGTGTGTGTGTGTGTGTGTGTGTGTGTGTGTGTGTGTGTGTGTGTGTGTGTGTGTGTGTGTGTGTGTGTGTGTGTGTGTGTGTGTGTGTGTGTGTGTGTGTGTGTGTGTGTGTGTGTGTGTGTGTGTGTGTGTGTGTGTGTGTGTGTGTCTCTCTCTCTCTCTCTCTCTTTCTCTTCACGAGCACAATTTGAAATGTTACTTATGATGGTCCAACCCACATAACATAGAGAATGTGAGAATGTCCATAGAAGCTTATAATTGGTAGTTGGGATAGATATTAGAATGGGCCCTCTCATCACATATATGGTCCACTAGTGTGAGCACATTACCTATTGACTAGCACATGCCATCATGTATGGATTCCACCATTGAGAAAGTTACTTTTTGACATGCGATAGATTACACACTCAAGGGGAAAACAAGGCATGAGTTGGCACATTTACATAATATTCTATGTTTTTTAAAATAAAATAATCCATGAATCAGTAGAAGTAGCCTCTTAAGAGATCATGAACATCACTAAGTTTAGTCTAACAAGGAACTTTGAGGCTTTTGATTTAGGAGAAAAAGATACGCAGCCATGGTTACAAAGCTAACATGTATGACATGTATGCATCCCATAACTGTTTTGATTATGAGTTACTGCATTTTCTCTTCATGATACTAGATGAATCAACATGTCATGTGCTAGCATATGAGTAGGTTATTAGTTGACCCATGAGCAAGTTATCTATTGATCTACAATCAGCAAATTCCTAAATGGGTATAGAGATACGTGTTTTAAAGGACTCAAACCTAGAACCCAAGTCCCACGTGTTAGCTCAACTTACATCCATTACACCAATGCATGCACGCTTGGAACTAATCATTTCCATGAACATATTATTTAAGAATTAATAGAAAAAGGGTGCTTTGATGAACTATTGGCTCTACCAATCAGAATGCCTATCATGCACATGCCCATGTTAATATCTATCCTCACTTTCTCGCCAACCCTAGCATTCATCCCCACCGTTCTATTTTGTCCAAAGCTATGGTCATTGTGAGGCATACAAGGTTGTTGACACACACCTTGTTGTTGATCACTAGTGAGCTAGGTTCACATTGTTTAAAGCATTGGTGTGTCATGGGAATATTCACTTGTGTTAGCTTGATTTGCAATGTGGAACTAAAGGAACACTAGTATATGCATTGATATAGTCAATGATATTAAAGCAATGTTGACAATATTTCCTATGTCAAGTTATACATTGCATAAAGGGAAATAACTAGCCATGTTGAAGTAGTTGTTAGTGGGATAGATACTATAGGAAGAAGTAAGATACAAAGTAGCCAAGGATTATTTCCTCATTGCAACACCCTTGACTAATCTCTTGAAGAAGAGCACTATGACCATATAGGTAATTGAACATCAAGAGAGCTTCGATAAGCTCAAGGAAGTAGTGACTATTACCCCAAGACTAAAACTCCTTGACTTCACCCAACCATTTGAAGTAATCAATGATGCAAGTGTGCTAGCAATCAGCAGAGTATTAGCACAAGAAGGGAGACTTATAGCCTATACTTCAAGGAAAATAAAGTCCTATTCGTCAAATAATGCTACTTATGACCTTGAGTTATAGTGATCCATGCCTCAAAACTATGTAGACACTATCTATTGGGAAGAGAGTTCACCTCAGTGGATAAATCATAAGAGTCTTAAGCAAAATCTCACCCAATCTTATCTAAACATGAGGCATGGAAGGTGGATAGAAACAATGTAAGAGTTCAAAATATGACTTTGCAAGATTTTGAAGTTAGAACTCAAATATTGCTAAAAGTAACATGGGAAAAAACTTCCATATATGTATATAGCAATGTGCACTTTGCACGTTTACCCAAGTAGCTTTATAATTATCCTCATAAGGTGCTAGATGAAAGCTTGACATGCCTCAAAAATCTTGAAATGGTGATGTGTTTGTGGAGGAAGAAAGAGGACTTGTGAATGGTTGTTAGAATATGCATACTATAGAGTCTAAACTTGGATTAAGATTTCTTTTTCGGAGCCAAGAATTACAAGCTAAAGTGGTAGGAAAATCTTCTACTCTTATTAATAAGAGGTTTTGGGTGTTTGCCACATGGCACACCCAAAGCAAGCAAGATATGCCACATGGCGCTCACCCACCCTCTCCCTTTCTTGCATGACAGTTAATTTAACCCCTCTTGATCTGCAGCTTGATTTTCTCCTCATTCTCAATATGTGGTTTTTTTGATCCTTCTCCTCATGATGAAATGATGGGGAGAGAAGGAAGATGAAGGTTACTCATTCTTTCTCTCAACTCTAATCTCTCTCACTTGTGGTGGCCAAGGTAGTGTGTGTAGTAGGTGAAAGGAAGGGGGCAAAGCTTCAATGGGATTACAATCAATCTCTCTCTCTCTCTCTCTCTCTCTCTCTCTCTCTCTCTCTCTCTCTCTCTCTCTCTCTCTCTCTCTCTCTCTCTCTCTCTCTATCTATCTATCTCTCTCTCTCTTTCTCTCATGAGTTGACGACTTGAAGGGGACAAAGAGACGTCACCTTAAGTTCTTCCTCCTCACCTTACTCCTTTAGTTCCAGCAAATCGGTTAGCGCTAGTAATGGCTAAATGCCATCACACAATTGGGCATGCATGGCATCTATGAGAGTGAGGGAAAATGAGGATTGAAGGTTCATAAATAGGTTAGTGGAGGAAGTAGAAATATCTACATGGGGTCGTATTATCAAGTGTAGGGTGAATATGCAAAAATGAATGAGGAAGGAGGAAACAATTGTGAGACCATTATATAGCCAACAACAGTTGAAGACTCGGTATGAGGAGAAGGGGATAGAGAAGGAAGGAGTTGGAGGCCGAGTTTAAGCAGTTGATACAAGAGGAGGAGAAGGAAGTAGGGACCTTGGGTTCAAGCCATACCTCATGATGGGGACTTTACTTCCTTCCTTCCTTCCTTCCTTCCTTCCTTCCTTCTTCCCTCCCTCCCTCCCTCCCTCCCTCCCTCCCTCCCTCCCTCCCTCCCTCCCTCCCCTCTCTCTCTCTCTCTCTCTCTCTCTCTCTCTCTCTCTCTCTCTAGATATAAGCCTTGGGAATCTCAATCGTCTCCTTCTTCTTTACTTTCTCCTTTTTATGGTTGCAAAGCACAAGGCCTAAGCCTTCTTTCTTCTTCTTCTTCTTCTTCTTCTTCTTCTTCTTCTTCTTCTTCTTCTCTCTCTCTCTCTCTCTCTCTCTCTCTCTCTCTCTCTCTCTCTCTCTCTTTAGATATAAGCCTTGGGAATCTCAATCGTCTCCTTCTTCTTTGCTTTCTCCTTTTTATGGTTGCAAAGCACAAGGCCTAAGCCTTCTTTCTTATTCTTCTTCTTCTTCTTCTTCTTCTCTCTCTCTCTCTCTCTCTCTCTCTCTCTCTCTCTCTCTCTCTCTCTCTCTCTCTCTCTCTCTCTCTCTCTCTCTCTCTCTCTCTCTTTGGCATCAAACCATGGCGAGTGATGAGCAAGCAACATTGGTGGTGCAAAATGTTAGTATTCTGGCGTCAAACCATGGTGAGCGATGAGCAAGCAATGTTGGTGGTGGCTAGCAATGTTGGCATCATTGCCACCCCGAGAGAGAGAGAGAGAGAGAGAGAGAGAGAGAGAGAGAGAGAGAGAGAGAGAGAGAGAGAGAGAGAGAGAGAATCAACAATATATACTAATAATATATTTTAATTAAAATAAAATATTTGAATTAATGTTCTATATATTCTATCTTCTTGTTTTTTCTTTCTTCTATATTTGTATCTTTATCTTCTACACACACACATTAAGCAAATGTCAGGGGCAAGTGCCATATGTCGAGCTTCCACCGTAGACCCCACACCCATTGAAAAAGGGCATGCTTGCCTAGCATGTTATATATATAATTATATATTATATGATAATTATACATTAATAATTACATACACAATACAATATACTAATATGTTATATGATATATATCATATAATAAATATAATATTTAATATAAATTCATATATGACTTTTCTGATAAATAATTACTATACATTATACATAGTTAATGTAATAAATATTAATGTTAATTGTGTATAGTGCGCACACGTATGCATGTATGCATGCATGCACTCGCGCTTGCGCGCACACACACACACACACACACACACACACACACACACACACACACACACACACACACACACACACACACACACACACACACACACACACACACACACACACACACACACACAAAACCTACCAATGAAAGGTTATGATTCTAATTGTAGTAAATGATGATGATGATGATGAGAAAGAAAGAAAGAAAGAAAGTTATATTAACGTCTTCTAAAGACCAAAACTGGCCTATGAGACAAACTGTGATACAACTGATGAGGTCCAGCTATCCAAAATAAAAGTGTTGAATGAAAAGCTAAAAAATGGAAACTGAAAATACGGTGCTGTGAGTGTGATAAGTGTCGTGTATGTGTATGTGCGTATGTAGCTCTAGTACTCCAGATAATGGCTACAAAAGGGAAACAAATGTCGGCTGTCATAGGGGAACAACTGTCGGCTGTGATAAAGTGGTGTGATGTGTATATGTAACAGATGTAGGGAGATATACTATCCTGGGATGTAGTAGCAGTCGTCGAAGTCGCTAATAGCAGGTGATCCCTCCTGGATGCAGGATGTGGTACATCGACGGTGGAGAAAGAGCAAACTGGAGATCTGAGATCCAATGTGTCGAGTGTCATCGGATCTCAGTCTGCTGTCAATGTAGATCAAGAATCCTCCGGATCTCCTGTCAGTGTGGCTGTGGGGTCCAAAACCCACGGATCCTCGTGCGGCGTCGGGTGTGCTGGTCCTCAGCCTGCTGTAGTGTGAGCCCGGAGGTCTGGCTGGAGGCTAGTACATTAGCTCTCACTCTGTCTGTCTGAAAGAACTGTGTAATAGTCGTCTGGGTGGGCCCCTCTCTGACTGGGACCCGCTGTGTGCTCTGCTCTCTGATGTGCCATGCCTCTCCCAGAAAATGGCCAAATGATCTCTGATCCATATCAGTCATACATCCCTGAAGTGAGCTGCTCAATGTGTATCTAGATCTCAACTCTGAGTATGCCGGGCATTTGAGAACAAAATGCTCCTCACTCTCCACCTCTGATCTGCAAAGGGGGCATATCCTCTCCTCTCGTGGGATGCCACTGGCTTTGCCACTCTCAATCATAAGCTGATGTGATGATACCCTGAGCTGTCCAATAAGAACTCTCAATCCATGTGGCATATAGATCTACATGTATCTTGGAATCTCTATGAATCCCTGCTCTGATATGCTCAAGAACTGTGTATAATAATGTGCCATCTTCGATGGCAGTGGCTGTGCAAGGCTGACCCATGTCCTCTGTATATAAATATGCCATATCTCCTGTCTGATGACTCTGTTCCTCTCAGAGAGAGAGAGGGTGTAAGAGGGAGCCTGAGTATCATATAGAAGAGGTGGGAGTCTATCAATGTCCAGCCCATGTCTGTCAAACCAAGCTCTAGTCTGTGCATACCATGATGTGGTATCCCCCGCTCGAGCCATCTCCTGAGATGCCATATATGCTCTGTATGCAATGCGATCTCTGTCCATATCTTGAAATCTGTGTAGGAAGCAGACTGTCTGAAATAATGCCTCGACTAGCATGGGCGATGTGGCAAGCTCTGCTCGCACAATGTCATGTGGGACTGAGGCCTTGCTGCGAATCAATCTAGATATCATGATCGCCTGAGGTCTCTCCATCAATGTCCATACATAATCGGCAAGGCCCGGCCCCCATATAGCTGCTCCATACATCAGTGCTGGAGTGACTAGAGTATCAAAGAGCCACCCCTTGGTGCGGGGCTCCTGGAAATGTGCCTGATGGCACTGTCGCTCCATAAGAGCCAATGCCGAGTATCCTCTTGTGAGGCGGTCACGAGCTACCTGTGTCATCGAGAAAATCCCTGAAGCTGCTGTAAAGGTGACTCCCAAATATACATATGATCCAGTGACCTCAATACTCCCTCCTGCTGAAAATACTCTGTCTGCGTATCTGAGCTGATGTATGGAATATAAGAACCTTGGTTTTACCAAGGTTCACTGTCATGCCTCTCTATATGCAAAAATCATCCAATGCTAATAAATGCTGCTGTAATCCCTGAGCTGAATCTAAGACCAACACAATGTCATCTGCATATAGTAAGATATGAACTGTGGCTCCACTGAGATCTATACCTCCACCGGCTCGTTGTTGAATAAACTCTGCTATCTCATCAATGTATATAGCCCAAATATAGTCAGAGAGAGAGAGAGAGAGAGAGAGAGAGAGAGAGAGAGAGAGAGAGAGAGAGAGAGAGAGAGAGAGAGAGAGAGAGAGAGAGAGAGAGAGAGAGAGAGAGAGAGAGAGAGAGAGAGAGAGAGAGAGAGAGAGAGAGAGAATATAAGATTGATTTTAGGTGAAATCTAATATATGTATGAGGAGATAGTAGAAATCTAATAATATATTGATAAGGCGAATTTTAGGTGAAGTTGTCTAATATATATATGAGGAGATAGTAGAAGTCTAATGTACATATAATACATATTGTAGGTGAAGTCTAATATGTTATAAGAGGTTATAAGAGAGTGAAAAGATCTAAAAAACTTTGGTTGTCACAAGTTTGATTGCTTAGGCATGGTTATAGTTGTGAGTCTTCTTAGCACTTAACTACACTTCAATAAATTCTCTTTTTATCTCTAAAAGATATGAGTTATCCAACCTTTTTTCAATCCTTAGAAAACCAAAAAATTGGGTGATTTTCATTCTTGAAATTCCTCCCCAAAGTATATCAAAGTTGGATATTTGTACGTGCACGTGCACGTGCACACACACACACACACACACACACACACTCACTCTCTCTCTCTCTCTCTCTCTCTCTCTTTGTGTGTGTCTCTCTTCGATTCAATATTTTCTTTCTTATATCTTGATATACTTTAGTATTTATAGTGATACAAAACATTGACTTAGTGCATAGGGAGAACCTATGTGCATTGTTGTAGCCTTCCAATGAATAAATTATTGGTCATTCATGGTTCAATGAGCCTCATACTAATCGTCCTTACACACTTCCTTAACCTTCAAAGAGTGTCACAAGTATTTGAGCACCCACATCCCAACTTTCCAATGACTCTCATCAGGTTTGAACCTGCTCAAAACACCAACAACAAAACTGATATCTGGTCTGGTGTAACAAAAGTAGATCAGACTGCTGACCAACCTCTTGTACCTCCAAATGTCTGCTAGTGGTGATGTATCCTCAACATATAACTTTGCATTCACCTCCATAGGTGTAGCTATCTCGTTGCACTCGATCATGTGAAATGCCTTCAAGATTTCCCACGCATACTTCTTCTGAGAGATGAAGATCTTTCCTGGCTCTTGCCAGACTTTAATTCCTAAACAATAGTGCAACAAGCTCAAGTCTGTCATTTCAAACTTAGAATTTAAAGCCTTTCGAGTTTGGTTGATCACATCTTCATAGTCACCTGTAATAAGAAGTTCGTCCACATATAGGACAATCACTATAGAATTTTCACTATCCCTATAAATATACAAGTTAGCATCTAAGGCACATCTTTTGAAGTTTAAGCTTTGGTACCATGCTCTTGGAGCTTGTTTCAACCCATACAATTCTTTCTTCAGCTTACACACTTTGTTCTTAGAATGGGGGGCCTCAAATCTTAGTGGCTGAGCCACATACACCTCCTCCTTGAGGTCACCATTTAAGAACACTGACTTAACATCCATTTGATAAGCTGGCCACTACTTGTTGGGCAGCCACTGCAAGTACTATGCGAATAGTGGTCATTCTGGCAGTTGGAGCAAATGACTCTTGAAAATCAAACCCTTCAACTTGTGAAAATCCCTGGGCAACTAGTCTAGCTTTGTACATTTCTATGGTATCATCAGCCTTGTACTTTACCTTCCAGATCCACTTGGTGCCAATAACCCTCCGCTTTGGTGGCTGATCCACTAGCTCCCAAGTGTCATTCTTCATTATGCTATCATACTTGACTTGCATAGGTACCTTCCATGCTAGATCTGCAAGTGCTTCTTTTAAGTCACTTGGCTCCTTTACTTCTCTCATAATCTCATCTATCAAGGCCATATTGACTTTGTGAGTAGAAGCCCTTCTTTGCTCCTCTATTCTTTAAGACCTCCTTGGTTCCGTCTGTCTTCTCCTCAACAAATGTAGGCATAGGGTTATTGTGATCATAAAGCAACTTCACCCAACACGGCAATGGCTTTTCCAATGGGGTGATGTCATGTTGGTGAAATTTTTCCTCATCATTTGAATTTCATGCTTCCTCCTTAAGGATAGGGACAACTCTCGAGATATGTTCATGGTGGACTACTTATTTGCTTGATGATAAAGTAGAAGAACTTGCCTTCTTCTCCTCCACTGTATGTGACTGCTCCTTGAACACCACATCACGGCTCGCGATGGTCTTGTTTGCCTCTTGGTCATATAATTTGTAAGCCTTCTAGTCATCACTATAACCCAAGAAGATACATTTTCTACTTTTTTGTTTTAACTTGCTTCTCTTCTCATCTGGAACATGTGCATAACATTCACATCCAAAAATTATGAAATGTGAGACGATAGATGGTTTCTTACTAGTGTAGGCCTCATAAGGTGTTTTTCCCTTGTTTGAGAGCCTTTGTGTAGTTCCGATTTAGAATGTAGACTGCAATGTTAATGGCATCAGCCCAAAAATGGTTAATTCCTTGCCCTTTAGCATACATCTTGCCATCTCCATAATGGTGTGATTCATGTGTTCCACAACACCGTTCTGCTGAGATGTGTGAGGTGTTGCCAATTGACACTTGATCCCTTTCCTCTTACAAAAGTCTTGAAAATCCTTTGAGTTCAACTCAACACCACCATTTGTTCTAAATTTCTTCACACTTTTCCATGTTTCATTCTCAATAAGTTTTAGCCACTATCCAACACCCATGAGTTAGTGGTGGATTCTTCTTGCGCGCTGAGGGGTACACTTCCTCAATGGTCACCATGAATCACTCCAACTCTACTTCGACCATATTGGCTGTCTCTTTTCCTTTACTTTTAAGGGTACCATTATTTTCACCTACCTTCTTGACACGATAATCTGTGATTGCATGTCATTTATTCTTGCAGTAGAAGCACTCTCCTTGAAACTTCATCTTACCACATTTCTTTTTTTTGTCACCATCATTTTTGGTGGAGAAACCACCTTTGCCTTTTGCATTGGCAGAGAATGCAACATCTCCATTGTTGCTTCCTTCCCGGGCTTTTAGCCTCAACTCCTCCTCCATCAATAATGCACAAAACTCCTCAAAAGTCAAAGCTTGAGGTCTCACACCTGAGTATTAAGGGAAGGTACTAGTCCATCAAGCTTTTGTAGACAAATCCGAAGACACCTCCTCAATAGCTCCTTGCTAGTCTTTTCTATCCCAACGCCAGCCATCTGGTCGCACAGATTCTTAATCCAAGTGATGAATGCTTCAAACGTCTCTCCTTCAGCAAACTTCTTCATTGCTAGTTGATTCTTCAACTTTTGAATTCTTGTTTGGTTTCACATTTCATACTGACTTCTCAATACATTCCAAGCCTCTAATGCTTTGGTTGTATGCTGAATCAAAGTCAAAACACTGTCAAAACAACTTGTAACTAAGGCACACAATGCATCTACATTCCTTTATTTCCCAGCTCGTAGAAGATCTACATTCGGAGGAATCATCACACTAGAATTTGATGGGTCAGGGGTAGGCTATGGTTCCAACACAGTCTCCAAAAGCTCGTAAGAATCAAGGATAGTTGTAATTTTGAACTTGCACAAGGCGTAGTTTGAACCATCTAACTTGCCTTCGCTAAAGGTTGGTGGACGAATCCTCAATGTTTGAATAGCCAGTATAGCAGCACCACCTCCTGCACCGCTTCTTGACGCGCAAGAACTGCTTTCGAAAGATGACATCGTTCCTCTTTGCTATTGAAGCCTTTGCCTCTTGCGCACTCTTCAATCCCTAGAGCCCCCTGGGCTCTGATACCATGTAAAAATTACACGGTGCAACAAACAACATCTAAGAAAGAGATAGAGAGTACACAACATATGAGAGGAGAATAACAAAAACAGTTCTTTAGCTCCAAACAACTTATAAAAAGATGGCTCTGTCTACCTGTGCACTTCCATTGTGAAGCTTAGATGGTGATCTAGACAGAAGATAGATGAAGAGCTTAAGGCTAGCTGAAACAACTTTGATTGGGTGAAAGATAGATGATAGATGGCTTGTGCAGCATATACTTGAAGCACGTGGTCCATACTTTGCATATTGATGAAGTTTGGCAGTATGGTCAACTCAAGGCATGGAACAATCTCACTGGCAAGCTTGCTGTGCTTTTTAAAAGGTAAGTGATCATGGAGGTGGCATCAATGATTCCAATTCTATGAGGCAATTATTACAATGGTGGTACAGGGAGATTAGAGATACGATACAAGGAAAAAGAAAATAAGTCCAAAATCTCTCAAGCAAAATTTATAAGTAGGGCAATATATGAAGTGAGAAAAACAAGATATGAAAACAACTTAGCTAGACAACACCACACAGAATGATTGGCAACCCAAGAGAGAGATGGTAAGAAATGAAGACCTAGATAAAGAAAATAATTTTGATGCATTTAGAGTCCATGAGAGAGCACATGTACTAAGGATGTAACACATCAATACTCCTATCTTTAACATGAGATATCTTGCAAATTTTGTTTAAAATTTTGAAGGTTTGTCACTATGTTTTTCAAAGTGGATTTCAAACTATTTTTTTTAATTATGGAAAGTCAATTTTAAAATCCTAAGACAAAGATATGAAAATTCCAAACCCTTGGAACATTCACTGGGCTAGAGAGAGAGGGGCATGAGGGGGGTGGTAGGAGACAGAGAGAGGCAGGGATGGGGTGGAGAAATAAAATGAAATGATAATTTTAAATTTCATTTACACCATAGTAAGTTTAAAAGTTTTGTATTTAAGTCAAGTCTCTCCTTTCATTTTTTCCCATTACTCTTCACTCTACCCTCCATCTTTCTATCCTTCATCCTCATAACCATGGCACGTTCCAAGCTTCCTATTAAGAAGGCGCCTGCAAGAGAAAGAGCTCAACACTCTTCCAAATCTAGTGAGAATATTGTGAGTGACAAAGGTCCCATGGTGGCCAACAATGGTGGCCCTACTGCAATTAATAATGGTGGCATTAATATGGCCAATAATGGTGGCCCTAGTGTGGTCAATAATGATGGTTCACCATTGTCCAGAAATGGTGGTCCACATGCTCCAGTTGCTCCACCTCCCACTACTGCTCCAATTGGTAATACACGTCCTCCAACACATAAGAAGCAAAGATGGAGACCACGCACAAATGCACTACATGAGATAAGGAAATTCTATAGAAGAGTGCCAACTTGATTATTCCTAAGGCACCATTCTCTAGGTTGGTGTGAGAAATACTGCAAGATCTGCAGTTAGGGTATCATCACAAGTTCTTTTCAAGGAACCAGGCAAGGAATGTGCGGTGATGGTCAAGCCAAGCCTTGCTTGCTCTCCAAGAAGTAGCTGAAAGTTACTTGATTGATCTAATGAGTGATTGTCAACTTTTAGCTATTCATGCCCAACATATCACTATTAAGCCCATAGATATGGTTCTTGTTCGTAGGATCCGCAACAACAACAAGAATGCATTTAATATTAATGACAACAATATGCTTTGAGAAGCTATCTTGTAATTGGATCTATGTTTTTAGCTCATGTTTGGTTGTAGATTGTAAGGAGCTTAGTTTTGGGTTATCTTTTTAGTAGACCTTCAAGTATTTGATAGCAGTGGCCTATAAAATGGAGCTAAATTTTGTTAGCTCTACTTGTACTTGGTGCAATGCATTATCTACCGTGTATTTTATGGTTTCCTAATGCCAAATCCGATATGTGATATTCTATTTTGACCATGACTTGCATTGTACATATTTTCAAATTTCCAATTTTGAAAGTAGTTTCGTTGAGGATAAATTCAATGCGCAAACACACGTAAGTGGATCAGTTGTACATGGGTCGGTGCACTATATCTTTACTGTATTTAGTGGTTTGGCAACACTATATCCTATATGCAATATTCCATTCGACCCATTGCTTATTTTTTGTGAATTTTAAAGTTTCTATTTAAAGTTTCACCTTATTTTACACATTTCACTTTTGAGTTTTGAGTTTTCTCTCCTAGAAGACATGGCATGCACCAAGCAAGTGTTGGGGGTAAAGGCGCCTTTGCCTAGCCGCCCGTGTATTACTACATTGATAGTACCTACCACTGCGCACTGCAGGTGGCAGGCGCTTGTCACCGTCACTTGATTCTTTATTCTTTCAGTGACAGTTTGAATAAAGAAAGGCCTAGTCACACATTGTGACTATTGGAGTTCCCATTTGTGTCTCTCTCTTCTTGCTCTTACTCTCCGCCATATCTCGCTTTCAAGCAAGCTTCAATCTTTCTCAACTTTCAACTGGTATCAGAGCTTTGGATTAGAGCGTAATCATGGAGCTTGGCCTGGCATTACTTCAACCCGGATTGAAGACCTAGAGCTTGAAGCTTCAATGCCAGCCATGGCTTCTTCCCCCAAGGTAAGATTTCATCTCTCACCTCTCCCTGGCCCTCATAGACTCTTTGCAGGTGTTCATTGGCTTCATTGGTCACCTTGTATGCTCCCATTTGCCCCCTTATCCTTAGCATAACAAGCAGGTTCCACAGTCAGCTCACGTTTTTTTTGTGCCTGTTTCAAAATCTGGCTCAATTTGGTATGCTCCGGACACAATGGTGATGTCAGATTTGCCAAAATTTGATCGCAGCATTTTCTGCAATAGATCTGAGTTGATTTACAGCAAGAAAATGTCATGCTCTTAGCTTATGTGATGCTCCTGAGGCTTTGTATTTGATGCCCATATACTTTGGGGATGTTTGCCCAATGTCTTGAGATGCTTTGGGACTTGGTTTGAGCTTCCATAGCTCGATTTATGCAGGGATTTACTACAGTACATTGTTTGGGCAGCAAGATTTTATCAGGGATGGCTTATGCATAATGCTCTTTGTTGACATTTGGATGTCCTGTTGGATGTATTGATGCTTGGTCACCATGGTTTATGCTCAGATATGCTATTTGAGAGCTATTGAACCTTGATTTGGATGCGGACACTTCGTTGTTGGTTGGGATTATGATACCTTGGTTGACAAGTTATTTTACCTCCAGTTTGGTTATGCCTATTGGTTTCGGGCTATATCTTTGGAAAATGCAATGAGATATTGACATTCGGGGTATGACATTGAGCTTGTCTTTGGTTCTGGATCTTCATTTGAGCTTGAGCTCGGCTTTGGAATGCATTTGATGCTCCGTCTTGGATGTACATATGGCAGGTCCTGACATGCTTGGCGTATGCCACTACTACATGCTAGTTACATTGTTTGGAGCCGATTGCTACTAGTGCCTTGTCTTGGCTTGCATCTGGCTTCCCGAAACTTACTTGGGATATTTCTTGGCTTGCTAGAGTTGTATTTGGGATATAGTTGATGTCTATGGATGCTTTACTTGGAGGCTACAGAGCCTATATGCTCATGATATCTGGTCTTGGATCTTTCGTCACCGGTGCTCTCATATGCCTTTCTTGAGCTTCTTGGCTTGATCCATACGGCTTTTGTGCCAATGGGAGAATTGTTGGATGTTTGACAGACATTGAACATGTGGTTTATCATATTGAGCTTTGAGTCTTCTGAGATTGGGATCTTCTTCACTTGGATGTTGCATGGTTGATATGCCGTGATCCGCATACATGTACTTGGGCTGATTTGGACTTCGCACTCCCTGAGCATACACCTCTTTGTGTCAGGTCTTGCCAGTGTTGTGTACACTTTGCCCTATTACATAGGGGATGTGTCGTATTACTGATGGATTCGTTTGACATGCTTGGGTGTTTGCTCGATGTTTGTATGACTATCATATACCGATTTATGCCTGCTTGATGCTGGTTATGCTTTGACTGTCAGTGGTTGACTTGGTGCACTGATTTTACCTACAGTTTGCTCTCATTGTATATGGCTATAATTTATTACAGCAAGCAATTATGTATGGAATGATGTGAATTTTCATGCTGAATCATCCTAATTTTATGTACTTCTGATGGTACTTGGAAACCAAAGGATTCATTGCTTTTCCTTTTTTGTCGACTCCTTTTCGGGGGGGGGGCTCGAGCCATCAGTGAGATGCCACTCTAGAAGAGCTAGAATTCTAACCTTGTGTCAGATACAGGTCAGGACAAAAACGAATAGAGAATCTTCATTTCATCGCCCAATGGACAGCATCATTAGCTATTAGTTCATGGTTATTTTGCCTTGGTTTTGGTGGTATTTTTGGCTGTTTACAGCAGAAAACAACAAGTAATTTTAAACTGTCTGCACTATTTTTGGACTGCATTATGGGTTCTTCTTCCACTAACAGTGCTATCTTCAACATCACTAAGCTTGATGGTACAAATTATGCCTATTGGAAGAGCCAATTTTGGCAGGTATTAGTGCAGAAGTTGCAGATTAAGCCACTAAGGATGCATGGCGAGCAGCCTAAAACTATGACTGATGATGAATGGGATAAGCTTGATGAGTTATGCAAGTCCACCATCATCTTGTATCTCACTGAACAGGTGCATTACAATGTGGTTGAGGTACCACAGAGTGCTTGGCAGCTTTGGGATAAAATTAAGAACCTCTATGACAAGAAAAGTCCAGCAAGTCAGATGTATTGACTGAAGCAGCTTATGGACCTACGCAATTCAGTTCGCTTGGGTGATGACATGTCACTTGATATCGTTGGCATTGGGGATGTACGACTGCAATTCTCTACTGGTAGTACTTTTTTGTTACAGGATGTACTTCATATACCTGTGCTTACACGCAGTCTTATGTCTGCAGGCAGCTTGATGATGCTGGGTTTCATGTTTCATTTGGGAATTCTACCTGGAAGATAACCCGTGGAAAACTTGTGCTTGCTAGAGGTGCCAAAGATGCAGTCTCTATCCTCTTGTAGTTGATGGGTCCTCTGTTGACCATGTTTTGTCGGTGGGTTCCATCCCACATGTATCTCTTTGGCATGCCCGTTTGGGCCATATATCCTTGAAGGGAATGAAAATGCTTTCTAGAATAAGAAGTCTGGTAGGACACGCATGAGTAATACCCTGGCATTGGTACATTCCGATGTCTGTGGGCCCATGCCCTATTAGTCTATGGGTGGTGCAAAGTATTTTGTGACGTTCATTGACGATTTTTCACGTAAATTCTGGGCTTACCCCATTAAGCTTAAGTTCAATGTCTTGGCTATATTTCAGAGATGGCTTGCATTTGTTGAAAACCAGACTGGGCATAGGCTGAAATGCCTTAGAACTGACAATGGGGGAGAATATGTGTCACATGCTTTTGAGCAACTATGTGATGAGAGGGGTATTAAGCGTCAATTGACCGCCCCTATACCCCACCCCAAAATGGTTTGGCTGAGCGGATGAATAGAACCATCCATGAGCATGTACGTAGTATGCTTAGCCATGCAGGCTTACCACAGAGCTTTTGGCCTGAGGCAGTCAGTACAGCTGTGCATGTCATAAATAGATCACCTTCTAGTGGTTTGGATTTCCAGGTTGCAGAGAAGGTATGGACTGGGAAACCTCCATCTTATGCGCATCTATGTGTCTTTGGATGTGAGGCATTCTGCCATGTGCCCAAAGACAAGCGTACCAAGTTGGATCTTAAGAGTGGGGATACATGCGAGATGGGTTACCATCTCTAGGATCTGCAAGCGTGGAAAGTCATTCGCATCCATGATGTAGTCTTCCATGAAGACAAGATGCATAGGAAGCCCGAGAAGGTGGTAGAGCTACGCATGGTTATATTCCAGGAGGAGCCACATGCTCCTGCATAGTCAGTTGGACAACCTACAGCAGTAGTTGGTACACATGGCCAGGGTGTTGGACCGGCCACAGAGCCTTCCGTGAGATGGTCTACTAGAGATAGATGTCCACATGATAGATTTGAGCCCTTGATACATTATGTCTTGGTTACATATGCAGGAGAGCCTCTCACCTATGATAAGGCTATGCGCAGGGGTGACAGTCACTCTTGGAAGAGGGCTATGCAGTCTGAGATAGAATCCTTGCACAAGAATATGACTTGGGATTTGGTTGCATTGTCTTAGGGCAAGAAGGCTTTGCCATGCAAATGGGTATACAAGCTGAAATGTACCCTTGGAAACCCCAAGTTGGCTTATAATACTAGACTTGTTGCTAAGGGTTTTAAACAGGAGCATGGAGTTGACTTTGATGAAGTCTTTTCTCATGTGGTCAAGATGACCACCCTACGCTTAGTTTTGTCCTTAATGCGCATCTTGACTTGGACATGTATCAGATGGATGTCAAGACTGCATTCTTGCATGGGGATTTGCATGATGAGATATACATGGAGCAGCCTAAGGGCTTTGCAGAACCTGGCAGGGAGCACCTAGTGTGCAAGTTGAAGAAAAGTCTTTATGTCTTGAAGCAGAAACCTAGGGAGTGGTATCATAAGTTTGATGCCTTTATGTAGTCACACGGCTACAACAAGAGTGCTACGGATCCGTGTTTTTACATGAAGAAGGCCCGTGATGGCTCTTTGCTTATTTTGGTACTTTATGTGGATGATATGTTGATAGCAGGGAAAGCTCATGATGAGGTGGATGCTCTTGAATCTTAGCTAAAGAAGAGCTTTGAGATGAAGGATTTGGGACAGGCCTCTCACATTCTTAGTATGCGCAGTAAGCCGACATGCATCAGGGAACTGCTCTACCTCTCATAGAGGGAGTACATTCATAAATTCCTTGAGTGTTTCCGCATGCAAGATGTAAAGCCTATTGGTTGTCCATTACCTTCTTATGTGAAGGTTTCACAGGCTGATTGTCCGCAGACAGATGAGCATAGGACTGAGATGGCCAATATCCCTTATGCATAAGCCGTGGGTAGTTTGATATATGCCATGATAGGCACTCGTCTAGATATTACCTTTGCAGTTGGTGTTGTGGGACGCTATATGGCTACACCTGGAAAAAAGTATCGGGATGCCATAAAGGGTATCATGAGATACCTGAAGGGCACAACAGATATGAGTATTTGCTATGGTAGCCAGGATACAGGAGTTGTGGGCTACATAAACTTCGATTATGTAGGGCATGCAGATAGTAGAAAGTCCACTTCCGGCTATGTCTTTACCTATGTTGGAGGTGCTGTTTCTTAGATGTCCAGGGTTTAGAAGTGTATGTCTCTCTCTACCACTGAGGTCGAGTATGTTGCGGCCATTGAGACTTGCAAGGATGCCATATGGTTGGGCCTTTTGGTTCATGACCTTGGGATTGATATTATCCCTACGTTGCATTCGGATTCTATGAGTGCTATTCAGCTAGAATTCAATTGGAATCCGGCCTTCCATGCGAAGATGAAACACATTGAGGTGAGGTATCACTTCATATATGGGGTCATGGAGGACAAGTATGTTGACCTTATCAAGATCTCCACTGACAAAAATCGTGCAGATCTGCTCACGAAAAGCCTCACTACTAAGCACTTTGCCTTTCTCAAGAGATTGATGGGCGTTGGATGAGATAATGTTTTTCCTCATCTTGTAGTACATGTGTACATTGTACTATCTTTTCTTTTCCTTTTCACTCCTCACTGGGGTAGATTCACCTTTAAGTGGGAGGTTGTTGGGGATAAAGGCACCTCTGCCTAGCCGCACGTGTATTATTACACTGACAGTGCGCCCGTCACCGTCACTTTTATTCTTTATTCTTTTAGTGACAGTTTGAATAAAGGAAGGCCCGGTCACACATTGTGACTGTTGGAGTTCCCATTTGTGTCTCTCTCTCTTCTTGCTCTTGCTCTTCACCATAGCTCACTTCCAAGCATGCTTCGATCCTTCTCACCTTTCAGCAACAAGCGGCCTAGAGACACCCCCCTAGAAATCCCATGCATAGGCCACCTCCCCCAGCTCCACCACCACACCAGCATCGCAAGCATCGATGGAGGCCAAGCACATTGGCTCTTCGCGAGATCCGCCATTACCAGAAGACCACACACCTTCTGATACCAAAGGCTCCATTCTAGAAGCTGGTGCATGAGATTATGGATGGTATACTGATTAAGAATAGTAGAGGCACTTTCTAGATGGATCTATAATAAAGGAGAGATATACGAGAGAATGAAAGAAGGGAGAGACTATAGAGAGAGGAGAGAGAAAAAGAGAAACAATATTAGAGAAGAAGAGAGAGAAATACTAGTAGAGGAGAGAGAAAGACAAGAAAAGAAAGAGAAAGAAAAGGGAAGCCATGAAAGCTAGAAGGAAGGGTAAAAGAGACTTGATTATTGACTGATGCCCTAATTGGATCTACCAACACCTTAAATTCCCCATCTACATAACTAGGTATTCCCATGCTAACCCATGTCCTATACCCATCTATCCCCACTCTTTTACATTCCATCCTGACCCCAAAGGTTTTTGCCCTCAAAAACAAAAAGAGGACTTATTGGTGTGACTCACAGTAGAAGGAGGGGTCACAAAGTACTACTCCGTTCAACATTACAAAGGAGAATATAGGTGTGGGAAAGTATAATCTCATGTGGAATTGGGGCATAAAAATTTGTATATGATGTATGCAACATGTGCAAGTTGATAGCATATGAGTTTGGCCACCGATTCTTGACAATTAGGGGTTGACAAACAGTGGACAACATGCTGTCCAAAATAGGTATGCTAGAGAAACTTGGTCATAGCTTCCTATGGGCAGCTCCGATTGAGGTGTATGACATGTCAAAATGAAGCTCATGAAGTGTACTTTCAGCCCATATAGGTGACACTTGACTTTCATTAATGTAGGGTAAAAATTGTTCTAAAATAGTGTGTTGTCTGCAAGTTGTTTGCAGTGCAGACTAGGGCAAATTTAGCTACTCCTCAATCCAAAATTGCAACCTTGAAGTAGGGGAAGAACTGCACAGGTCAAATGCTGATCGGGGTAGGTCTTTTCCAAGACCATTCCATTCCCTGGGATCAAATGGATAACCTACATAATAAGCATCAAGAGCACAAGGGTCATCCATACCAGCATGGGTCACTGTACTACCACTAGGGTCAAAAGGATAATTGTGATCCAATGCATCCATTGTATCATAGAAGTAATTCATGGTGTCATATTCAAGCACTGATGGTGGCACAAGATCCTCACTGACCCATACACTAGCATGCATTGACTTGTCCATAAACTCATTGGGAACTAGTGTGCCATGTAGAACTGGAGCATTCATTGCATCAACCCCTAGGCATTTCATGTCCATGAGTCTCACATGCGTGGCTACTACTAGCTGGCATTCAAAGCTAAGGGACTTGGCTAATGGGGCACTTGTTCGTGAAGCTGCAGTGAGATGCTCTCATCATGGCATCATTCCTCAGAAGCATCGCATTGCTCATAAGGATGCACATGCTGCCCATAGGAATGATCAAGGGGCTGATGATATCGAGCACTCTATTGCTGACAGTGATGTTTCTTCCCATGTGCATACTTGTATACATTTGCAGGATGCTGCCCATGTACATAAGGCTGTCTATAGTCATTAGATGCATGTTGCTCAAAATATTCTCAATCATCATATGCATGTTGACCACAAGTAGGTGCATGCAATTGCCTTTGAACATCAAACCCATGCCAGTGGTCATGGTACTCATAATGTTTGTGAGAATGCACATACTATTTTTCATAATCATGTTGAGTCACCCTTTTAATTGTAGCCATTTGAGCAATTTGAGTTGTAAGGGCTGCAAGTTTGTCATTGATTGCCTTGATTTGCATGTTGGTGAGACTGAGATTTTTGAGATCACTCAGCCCATCTTAGACATGATCTAACTGTGTTGCTCAATTAGTTGGTTGTGGCTCGTAGCTTAGAGAGCTTCTTGTCACTGTAGAGTAGCATTCAATGCATTCATTTGGGGATGCTAAGTTTGAGAAAAGGAATTGGAACTAGGAGCCACAACTGGTTTTTTTTGGCAGATACTATTGTCTCTTTGTTGGTGCATTTTATCCATCAATTCCTTATGTCTTTCTGCATCCCTTGCATCATGTCACCGTGAAGTGTGGAGCAAAGCTCTACATTCTTGGTCACTAATCTTTCTTTTATCATTGTCCCACTTGTTCCCTCTCTCTGTCTGAGCAAAGCCAGCCTCAAGCATAGTAGCATTCATAGATATGAACCTCTTATGTCGAGTAGTTGAATTGAGATATTCAACTACCTCTTGTCCATGGTCTTCTTCTAGTTTAGGTACTTTGATATAAGCAAGGCTACACAGTAACGCAATCCCTGGGGTGCCAGAGATAGATGGATCTAAAGGCCTTAATTTGGAAAATGAAACCAGTTCATGGTTCCCATAATCTATGTAAAAGACTTCATAGTCCTTTCATGATTGTTGGGGCAAATTTACAACCATCATCCGATCACACGAACCATCCACTGAAAACTGTGCCATAACAACATCACCCTATTTCGGTTGGAAATTCACTGGTGCAAGTGAGTTTTCATTCACTCTTAAGGCTTCCAACTACATGTGGATACTCGAGACACGTGCATCACTTGCTATCTGAGTATTAAACTTACCACCTCCAAGTACTTTTGTCACACGTACCTTGAGAACTTCTTGCTTAGATTTGTTAGCATTAGACAAGCTAGCAGTATTTGCTTCTTGTTGTCCTTCAACATAGTTTTCCAATACCTTTATCAGTCGTTGTTTAGCACTTTGCTTAGCCTAAACCAATAAGTGACCTTCTATAATTCTATAAGCTAAAAACTGAGGATGAAGCTTTGCTAGCCCAGCCTCCAGAAGCGAGATAGCCACATTTGTTTTGGACTCCCATAAGGTGCCTAGAAATGTGCCCGTTCTATCAACTGCCTCTACCTCAATCTCTAGATCCCTCTGTAGTATTTTGCACCTCATAAAAGCTATCACATCATCTGCATATGGTTCCCCACGGCCTGAGCATCTTACCCTAGACAAAGAGAATGCAATGGCTCAAGTTTCTTTTGGTGCAAATAGTTTGTAGCGGGTGCCCACTAAGCACATACTCCATTACAATAGAAAGCCTATTTGCTCTCTGAAGGAAGGGTAAAAGTTGCTTGGCTTTCTGTATCATAGCCTGAGCTTTGGGGTTTGCAATATGATCCCCTGGCCCAAAAGTTGGCAAAGTTAAATCATTCGTGTGCATTACTGGAGGTTCTTGAGCTGAGTGTACTCCTTTCTTTCCCTTCGTAGCCCTTGATTCAGCTACAAGTAAGGCATCATAGTAATTAGACCGGTCTTCAAAATCACGATGTGTGACAGCCATGGAAAGTCCTCTTCCTACCACCATTTCTGCAACATTGATGCCATCCAGTTATCCTTGAATGGGAATACTAGGAGCTATATCATCAGAGTCCCCCTTGACTAAGGATGCTAAAAATACAGTCCCAAAGGCCATCACTCGTGATTCAGCTGCAACCGGATTAGTGCTTGGTACAAGCCCATCTGCTGTAGTTACTTTGCGAGAATACTCCATGGCTACATTAACCTCCTGTCCTATGAGGCAATTTCGTAAAAATTCATTCGCCTCTCTGGCATAGGGAGCAGATTTCATCTGAAGCTTTGGATTTCCCATTTTGGAAGTACATATGCTTGACAAGTTCACTCTACGCTTAGCTACAGGACTACCAAAAGGAGCGGCATCATCCGCAACCACAATACAGTCTCCACTAAAAACCTCAATGACCTTTCCTTTGAAATTTTCATCACGAATAGCAGTAGAGTTATAATTTGTAGCAGCCAATCTTTGTGTTGGCGTCAGCTCCATAGAGTCTGACTCACTATTTGTAGGTTGCGCAGCAACATCATTAGAAGCTTGAGTTTCTATATTTAGACTACGCCTTCCCATAGATCGCGCTTGAATTCCTGCCACAAAAATCGGCACAAATTGGAAGTCTGGAACCAATTATACACAGACTGTGCTTCCATCTCTGACCTGCTCTACAATTGCAGGCAATGCTTTCCCCTTGCTTGAGTTGACCAGGCTCATGGCATCAAAGTTTGCTGAATCTTCAAGAGAAAAAGAACGGAAGCCTCTACTACACTAGGTGATTTATCCCATATTCCTCTACTACACTAGGTGATTTATCCCATATTCCAACCCCTTTCTGCTTTGCATGTTCCTCTTTGTGTGTTCCAAATCTGCCAAGTAAGGGCTAGCATCACTGTTCTGGCTTAATTGAGGGCAACAACCTTCACTGACAACTTCAACTGCCAAGTTCACTTGACCCATATACACACACCCAAATTATCTATTGATTGATGGCACAATGTAATCAAGCACATGCCTTCAAAAAAGAGCCTACGGTGGACAGAAGCAAGAACAAAGGACGAGGGTTTTGAGGGGAGGTCAATGTGCCCTTGCTACTCCTGACATCATGGCATCATCTTTCAAAGTCATTATGAAAAAATTCTTTAGTAGAGATTTTTGCTTTGAATGTCCTGAGCGTTCGATTATTGATAGCATCTCAAAGATCAAACATAAGCTCAGGTCGATCATCACACAACATAAAGATGCCCTTATCAGAACCCTTCAACCTTCAATGCTCCGATACCAACTGTAATGAAGGAGACCTAGGAGAGAGAATGAGAGAAGGGAGAGACTACCAAGAGGAGAGAGAAAGAGGAAGAAGACGAGAGAAGAAGAGAGAGAAAGACTGGCAGAGGAGAGAGAAAGACAGGAAAAGAGAGAGAAAGAGAAGGGAAACCATGAAAGCTAGAAGGAAGGGTAAAAGAGACTTGATTATTCATAATAACCGATGCCCTAATTAGATCTCCCAACACCTTAAATATCGTGTCAGTATAACTAGGTATTCCCATGCTAACCCATGTTCTACCCATCTATCCCCACTCTTTTACAATATCACACTTACAACAACCACATCGTTGGACTGTCCAGGCCCTCCTTGCACTACAAGAAGCTGCCAAAGCTTACCTCATCGACTTGTTTGGAGACTTGGTCTATGCAGCAGTGTATGCAAGGAGAGTCGTCGTCAACTAATAGGGATCTATGGATAGTGAGCTTCTTCAGGGGGCGATGGAAGGATAGTCCTCGTAGAGTTAAACAAAGATAGGCATTATGGGAGTTTTGAGGTCTCAAAAGTGCCTTGTAAGCAATCCTAGAGAGAGAAAATATTTTAGAAAATAAAAATACTTTTATATTTTAAAAAAATATATATTTGGTAAGTAAATATATAAAAAATATTAATAAGTCATTGTCGTGATATTCTTGTGATCACATTAAACCTAGAAATCTAGGCCACCACAAAGGTGACAAAGATTGTCATAATGAAGATCTTACTCATCCTCATTAAAGTGAAAACTAATATTCAATTTGAATTTGTTCAACATTTGATCACTTCCCTCTAGTCTCACTCCCTTCTTTCTTTCCCATCCTTACTAGTTTCTTTTTCATTTTCCTTCTTATTTCTAATTCACATAGTTTTTCAATCCAATCTTCTAAGCATATCCTTAGCTATGGATTAGTCATCCAATGCTCTATGTAGCTCTAGTAAAGACCTCTCTAATAGTGAGTATGAACCAATAAGGAAGAGAACAAAACCCATTTCTATTACAAAGTCTATGAAACATATAATCGCATTTGAAGGAAAGAAGAATCTTGATCTTTGGTTAGATGGCAGGCTATATCCCAAAGATCCTAGCAAAAATAGCACTCCACCTTTCTATAATATATCTTTATTGTTGAGGTTCATTGGTGATGGTTATAATGGGTTTCTGGGTTATACACTTGGTGCAGAAAAGAATGTCCTCAAATTGGAGAACCATCTTTTATCAAAAACATAACAATGAGTTGTTGCAGAAGTTAGAGGGCTGTCAATAGAGGATTCATTCATTAGAGAAATACATCAAATCTTATCAACGAAAGCAAACTATTTTAGGCCTTCGAAATTGACAAAATACTCTTAAAAATATTGAGAGTCTCAAATGAGGAGGAGGTGGTTATAGTAAAAGAATCCAAGCAGCAAGATATACTTTTTTTCACTTTGAAAATATTAAATATGACTTTGTTTTTAATTAATTGTATTGATTTGTGATGTTGATTTTGTTTAGGTTTTTTCTTCAATCTAATGCAAGTGAAAGAGATTCTTTAAAAACATCTCTGTTTTATTATCATATTCTTCCTTCAATAGTTTCAAAAGATATTTTGAAGAAGAAATTTAAAAAGGCAAAGAAACAATGTTTGGAGTCATTTATAAATAATCGTTCTTTGGATAGTGAGTTAATGCAGAAGACACTAGATAGTATTGGTATCAGTTGAGATGCTTATATACAACTTTTTCAACTTTTACAAAATCAAATGTGAAGCAAGGGAAAGTACGCAATTGCATACTTCCAAGGCCATCTGTGGTTAAAACTATCAGATAGAGAGTGAATAATAAAGTGATGGAGATTCTGGGTGAGCCTTACCATTTCAAGGCTAGCTTCAAGGGCAAGAAAAAGGAAGTTGTATTCAATAAATTTAATAATTTTTTCCTTTACTTTCCCACCCTACAATGTTTAATGATCAGATTCTATGGACTGATCATTGGAAGAGGCACAACAAGTGGCTAGATTTGTGGTTAAACTTGATGAAAGTGAGATTTTGAAATGCACAAAACTAGAGATGGTCTCTATTATCTTGATGAATAGAGCACTTTCATCAGATCACTGCAATCACTCAATGTCATTTAGTGTTCAATCAGAATACAACATCTGGTGGCTACTAGGAGCATTCGAAGTAGATACAAAGGATTTTTATATATTATATAGGGTTTTTCATCGAACACCAATACCTAATGCTATTAAGAGACAACAAGCAAGACAAGAGCTATTTGTTGAAGGATTTGGGAACTACAAGATTGAGTGGCACATAGCTAGTGACTTAAAGATACTCAAATGTATGTATAATGTATCAAAGGGAGCCAAATCCAAATCTCCTTGCCTATATTACATGTCCCTAGCCATAGAGTTGAACTCAAGCAATTGGAATAGAGCTCCCTCTAGGCACAATAAGGATCCACAGTTTAAGCTAAGTCCTAGATATTCCTTTAGTGAACACCATATCTATACACTTCATGTGCTTTGTAGGATAATTGAAAAGCTTGTTCATCTTTATATAGGACTTACATGGAAGCTGAAGCCATTATCATCTAAAATAGATGCTATAACAAAGATTGAAAAAGTCTTATCTACACTTGGTCTACATGGTGGTAATGTTGTTATTGAACCAGATCTTCAAAAGTCTAATAATGGCAATTGTGTCCTCAAAAATCCATCTATTGGTGGAGTGAATGCTAGAAGGTTTCTAGGCTTTCATGGGAGATTCGGTAAGATAAACTCTAGGAATGGTGGCTCAGCTATTAGATACAATCAATGGAAGTCCCTATATAATGCAGTTAAGGATCATGCTGATAATGGACAAGCTCAAAATAGAAAAGCCAATGTTTGGGAACAACTAGACAAAGTATTCTTTTATTGTGATAAAACTTAATGGAATGATGATGATCTCAAATACTTCAAAAACCACTTGAATCTTTTTAAAAAGGCAATGATAGAAACTTGGGGTAATCAAAACTTCCCTCACTATATGGTAAGAAGTTTGCATATGTATGTCTGTTTATTTTTTGACTCATATAAGATTTTTGAATTGACTTTCTTTATTTATTAACTATGCAGCATATTTTATACAACCATGAGGATCTTTATGTGTCTAGTCAATCCAAGGTATGGAAAAATCACATTATTAAGCAAGAACAAAATACTTTAGACACACAAGACATGGAGGTGAAAGATACAAATCAAACATTTTATTAGAGTTCTTCCAATGATTCTATAGAAAAATTTGGCACAAATTCAAGCTCAAAGATGCAACTGCATCATGTAATACATCATCTTTAGCAAGGACTATACAAACTGTCACCCAAAGAAGAAAAGAGGGATATTTAAACTCTTGTGCAAAGCAAAGATTTTCAGAACGGTTACAAACTAGACAAAGAGCTGGAAAAAGATGGGTAGAAATCTTTGACATCTTTTAGTCTGACTCTATTGTAGAAGAGTCTCTAGTTTCAAGCAATTCATTAGGTCCTTTAGAAGAATATTTTATTTCATCCCACTCAATGAGACCTCTATATTTCAAGAACTCTTGTTTCCTATAGCTTGAAAGGAGCTTTAAATTCTTGGCTTCTTCTACATGGGAGAGTAGATAAGAGCCAAGAACTCCAAAGTATCCTGGCCTATATCCACTATATCCAGGCATGAAGCCAAAAACTCTTATAGCTTCTTTTTTCTCCACCAAAATTATCTTATCTAAACCTCTATTGAAAACTTGGGATCCAATCACCTTGGAGATAGCTTTCAAAGCAATCATTGGCAAGCTTGGAGAGCTTGACAACTTGGTATGATAAATTACAACTATTTGATTATTTAAGCTTCGAATATAATGACAAAGGCCTTGACTTTTTCCAAGCTTCAATGTCCTTGAGCCCTTGGCTCTTCCAAGAAAGTTGTCTACATCTTCAATTTCTATCTGCACAATAAACTCCAATAGTGTAAGGTGTCAATATATAAATATCCAATAATATTTGTCTATAATGCATGACATACTCTAATATAAACCACAATGGATATCTTAGAATTATCTTCCATACCTTAGGGTTTTCATCTTCTTTAAGAAGACTATCATGATAAAGATTTGTAAGAACTCTTTCTCTGTAGGTATCCTCTCCTTTTCATATTCCATGATCTGATTAATACATGAATGCAAGTCTATAGAGCTGTCTTGAAAATTCTCTCACTCAATATCAAGACTTGCTAGCAATTCATATTCATAACCTATAAAATTCTTATCATTTTGACCCCATGCTGCAAGGATTGCCAAGCAGTAATATTCTTTGAGATAAAAAAGGTGTTGGATATCATTTAGCAATATATATCTATTTTTGTTAATGAGATAACTCGAAAACATTGGGACACATTCAAGAGGAGCTGCTTCAATCTCTGCACTCAACTCTATCTTCTTTTCTTCCACTTTTGTAATGTTCTCACTTTTAAAAAAAGTAACATCAAATCCATGCACTAATTGGTTCTCAACATCCTCCTAAAATATTTCCCCCTTCTCTTCAACCTCTTTATCTTTGCTTGAATTATCCTCTATCTTCTTCTCTTGTATTGTGTCTAAAGAACAACTATCCATATATTGAAGATATATAAGAAATCCAACATCCTTCTATACAAAAAGACATTGATGTTGATTCTAATGAAAAGGGCAATTTGCTTCCCACTTCTTGAATTCCTCATTAATAAGGCTAAACCTTGTTTGTAAAGTTGTTCTAGCATCATTGGTAGCTTCCACTACATCACTGTAATGGACAAATCCCTCAATCTCTAGGTCTTCAACATGTCTATCATAAAACTCCCTATAATCCTTCAGTTTGTTTTCAAGATCCTTAAAGAGCTCTTGCAAATCAAAAGAAACATTAAGCATATCTCTTATGTAAACAAATTTGGATGAATTTCCAATTGCATGGAGGAAATCAAAGAGCTTCTCATCACAGGTATCCTTTAGATCCTCTTCCTCCATTCCCTCTAGAGAAAACTTCCTTTTAGTCATCCTAATTACTCATAGAGCCAAATCTTGAAAACAACAACACAAGTTTAGAGAAACAATATACGAATTCACATTTTCTTACATCCAAAAAAGATTTCTAAGCTATATATGACATGATCACTAAGAAAACTTAAGCAAGACATCAGTGTGAAACTAGAACAATGAGCCACAATGACAATTTATTTCATTCATCTTGGATGTCTAAATCCATATATCATACTCCACATTTGCAAATACTTGGATACCATAGCATACATGTTAATTTGTACAAAACAAAACAATAATGCCTTACGAAAGGTGATTTGACCCTTTGGGCAGCAAAATTATTTAGCACCCTCCAGATAGGGTAAGATTTCATCACCCCTTGTACAAAACGTGCTAAAGTCTCAGAAATGTAATTTTCTTGAAAAAATCTTAGTAAGCTCAATAGTGATGTTTTTTAAACCAATTTTTTCTTTGAAATCTTCTCCAAACCTGTCTAAATTTTCTTTAAAAAATTTTGATGAGTGAAACACGATAAGGCATAGCTCTCCCCCACATGCAGAGTAGCCATCTCACGTTTCATACATTGGGAAGGGCTCTACAACTGATTAAAATAGCCCAATCTTATGTTGAGATTGATTTGAGTAACTAAATGTATTGCTTACTATGCTTCTGTTTTCAGGAAACAAGAAATTTAAAAGACCTTGACAAATCCAATAGCAAAATCATAATCTACTTGTTTACAGACTTATTTTTCAACTTTTTTTTGAATTTGACCAAAATTTTTACAAAAAAAGGGTGACATGTGAAATGCGAAAAGGCATACATTTCCCTTACCTAGAAGCCCCAAGTCGTGTTCCATACGTTAGAGGGTTGTATTGTTCAATAGAAATTCAAGCTGAAAGGTTAGCAGAACTTTGATGAATTATTAAAGTTTAATTTAATCATTTAATAATATAAGTTATTATCAAAGTGTGAATATATGATTGGCTTGGGATTGAAATTATTTGAGTAGTGTTTGTTTACCACTAAGTGATTGCACATGACATTATATTAGATTTTGGGGATCTTTCCTAATTTTGAATTGTTTTTTGTTTTATTTGGAGATTTCAAATGGCTAGAACGAAGGCTATTGCAAGAAAGCAGAAAGTTGATCCTAGAAGTCTTTCTTCAAACATCCATAAGTTCTACAAGCCTTCCAAACTTATAAGGAAATCAAAGCCAAGGAGAAAGTTTTCACAGCAGGTTAGATGCCTAAAGGATATTAGAAGTGCAATGAAGGCTCTCAATAATGCAATTCCAAAATTGTCTTTTTAGAGGCTTGTCACGGGGAAATTTGTGACAAGCATAGTCTTGATAGTTTTAGATGGACAAGGGCAGCTCTCAATTGCATTCAGGAGGCTGCCAAAAAAAAAAGATTGAGTTTTTTCAAGATTCCTATATATGTGTTGCTCATGCGCATAGGCTTACGTTTATAAACAAAGACATGATAATTGTTAGGAGGTTGAGATACAGGTTTTCAAAGATCCTTGAGCTAGTTTCCCTTTCTAATGTGAAGGATTTCAATATTTTAAATGTGCCTCCATATAGAAAAAAGAAAGGTGATCTAGATCCTAAGGTTGAAGATGTCACCCATGAAAAAGGCACAAGACTACATTAGAAAGAGGAAAAGACCACAAAAGAGCAAGCAAATAAATGGAGGGAGTATAAAAGAAAGAAGGAAGAAGAAAATGAAGTAGAGCATCTCCTATCTTTTGAAGAAGAGCTATCTACCCTTCTTGAAAGGGTTGACCCTACGTGCTTCAATGTATGTTGCTTTTTACTTGGTGATATTAACAAAAGATCTGATATTATATTTTTTAACTCTAATTGCATTCAAATCCTCAATAATAAAATGAGAGAAGAAAATGACACTAGTCTTCTTGTTGGGATGAGGTATAATATATCAAAATTTATTTTTACTCACTATATTTTTCTAGCAATAGGTTTTCATATTGATGCTCACTATGATATCCATTCCTTTCCTAGATGTGTAATGCATGAGCTCCCCTTTGATATACAACAAAAAGTTGAGGTTCTTGATCTATCTATCTCATACTATATGAGGAGTGAGCTTGATGCAAGTGCATTTGATCATTGGTTTAATCCAATTGACTTTGAAGCTTTGCAGGTTCTTCTAATTCCATACAATGAAAAGTAAGTAATTTGATATTTTGTTAGATTTTATGAGATTTTGTTTTACTAAATTATTGAAATATAATTATTTTCAGTTCTCATTGGAGCTTATTTGGAATAGACTGTGTGGAGAGACAATGTTTCCTCATCAATTCTATGAAAGGAAGCTATAGAAATGCCAAGTTGTAAGTTATATAATCCAGGGTCTCATTGATATTTTGATTTTATTTTTGTAATTACTCTATTTTATTGTCTTTCTGGCACATAGCTATAAAAAGATTGTTTGAAGTGCTAGAGAAAAAGCCTCCCATGCCTTCTAATTTACTTGCAACAATGTAATATAGATAAGTTGTAGTAATGTCTTGATTTGAATGGTTGGAACATAATAAGAAAATTTATTCTATAAACTACCATAAATAAGTTTCATAGTTTTACTTTATATTGTTGATTGTAGTGTCCTCATCAGGATGATAATCACTCTTGTAGGACTGGAGAGTAATTGCAAATGCCAGAAGATTAGTTAGGTTTATTTATCTCAATGAAGATAAACTTATAAGGTAATGTGAAATATACTAAACTTTAAGATTGAGGTTTTTTGCAAAATAGTCTATTGACGATAATAATATAGTCAATTGTCAAAAATAACAATGAGCTAAAAATCTTTTCTTACAAATGTATGCAATTTACAAGGGATTGCTATACAAGTGAGCATGCTTGGTATATAAGAGAAAAGGTTATGAAGTACGTAATGGTCAATTGTATGCAACTGACAAGAATGGGCAATAGTGGGGACTTGGACATTAAAGGAGAGGAGGTGCATGTAGCTACAGCAAGTGAAGCTATGCCTTCAACACCCAAGGCAACCAAAGCATCAAAGAAAGGCAAAATGACTCCTAAAAAGAATGTCCCTTCTCCTAAGAAAATTTCTCAAAAAAATAAATAGCTTTGCCTCATCGCTTGTAAGCCTTTGCGTGTATAAGTCATGAAGATGGTTGATAAAAATTTGGCACAAAATTTGTACATGTATTTTATATTGATAGTAAAGGGATCTTTTCTTCAATATCCTTGCATTGTATATTCTTCTCTCTCTTTATTGATATGTGTAAAAATTATGTTGTAAATGTTTAATAATCAGAAAGTGGAATAAAATGTATACCTAAGTGGATATAATATGATATAAAAACTTACTTTTTTATTATTAAGTTGGAACACAAATGAGCATGGTAGTTTAATATCTTCATTCTGTAAATTCATCCTCACTTGATGTAGCGTACATGATGATCTAACCTTTAGGATTGCAATAAAGTCCTCATTGAACCAAACATCAAGATCCAATGTAGAATCTTTGCTAAAATTATCAAGATTTTGGTCTAAAGCAACCAGACTACCACCAACATAATGACATCTACTATAATAAAAGCTAAGGATGAAATTTTGAGTAGCAATCATATATTTACAAGATATAGAGTCTTTATCTATCTTACATATAATTTTTCATTTTGCCCTAGCGTCCCATCCCTCATCAACAAATTGTATGACATGATCATATGTTAGTCTCTTCACTAAAAGCATGGCCATTGATCTTCTTATCTCAACATTAGAAAAAAAGTCAACAAATATATTAATAGGCATGAAAAAAGTAACTTTGCTTAGCCTACTTGAGATATTAGGTTTTAATGCTCTCTGTATCTTAGAAAGTATTTTTTATATATAGCCCTCACTAGTAGCTGGACTTGGCAAATGCCACTCAAAGCTTGAAAAATCAAGCAAAATAAGGGGGGATATTGATCTCCATTGGCTACACTGTGTATGGGGACAATATAAGAATGATCATAAAAGAATATTCCATTGTCTGCAAGCTCTATCTTCTTTCTACCTTTGTACATTTATTCTCCAATCGAACTATATATCACATCAATAATAGACTCGACCTGTCGCCATTCCTCAAGATCAGAGGGATAGACATCTACAAGACAAACAAACAAATGTTATAATGGAAAACCTTAAACCAAGTTCAAGAAAAGAAAGACTTTAAGAATCACATTCTTACAATTTGGTCTATACATTAGAAGATTTGAAGTTTCAGGTTTCAAATATAGCTCTTTATGCATAAACACATGTTGCCTTTTTCCACATTTTTCCTGTTGCATGGTGATCCAACTGCCTTTGCTAATGATTGTAGAAATCCATCTTCCATGTTTTTGGAATGAGTTAAACATTGAGATGGATGTAATTTGGGAGCTTGGATGCCTTGTTGAAGGTCGATTTTTTGTATCCATAGCACACACACACACACACACACATACACACACACACAATACTAGGCTACTACAAAGGAGAGAAAAACACAAGGGGGACAAAAGAAAGGAGGGAAAAATATATGTGCAAAGCTTTTACTAATTTAAATTTAGATTAAACCTATCATTATCATTAATCCAGGTATATTATTAAATAAAAGTGGTCGAGACTATATATCATTAATGTAAAGAATGTCATAATCATGAATATTAGAGACTAAAAATAGATATTGATAATACAAATTTGTTATATTATATATATATATATATATATAGTAAAATATTTTTTCTTTTTTAAAATAGAAGTTTCGTTACGGAGGCTTTGCTCTTATTGGTCTAGAGCACTCTCTTTCTATCTCCTAAAATGCATTTTTGGGACCTTAAAACTCCTCTAATGGGTGTACTACTTAAACATATACAAAATGTATCTTCCAAAGAGATTTTGTAAAACCTTGGTTGTAATGGATCCCATGTAAAATGTTATGAATATGAATATAATTTTTTTAGCGTGTCTTATTTTTGTTTATTTACATGTTATTTATTTTATTTATGCATTTGAGTTATTGTTACATGCGTTCGAATGAATACATGTTGCGTATGAACTCGATAAAAAACTGCTTATTAAATTCAAGGTACAAATCATGTTGCATATAAATCTGAAAAATAAACTTAACATTCAAGTTAAAAACAATAATAAAATATATGTATGACAAACTACATTGCACGAAAATCCAACAAACATCGGTTTTCATTACTTCAAGAGAAGATTACAAAGTGCATTACATTGGTGATTAGATATCATTTGGCAATAACTACATCTACTCTCTCCTAGGCTTCTTCGGGCTACACTCTCCATGGTCAAAGCTATTCTTGATCATAGGCAACAACACATTTTTCCCTAGTAGTTCCTGCCTAATGACATTGGAGTCTTGAACACCAGCAACCATGCCACGGGTCACCATGGAAAAAAGTAGCCGAGACCTAGTACTAGAGAATAAGTAGAGGGGCTTCGACATTGAAGCAACACTACTTTTTCCAAGCTAGAGTTTGTTGGGATGGTCTTGAAGGGCCTTCATTAGTACCCTCAACTTTAGGAAGTTCTCAGCAAAAGCAGAAGAGCATGTCTTATGAAATACAATAATGTCACTCACAACCTAGCCGATGTACTCCAATGTTGAGTCCTGCACCCTTCCTTGGCTACCAGATCGGCTACCTTACCTAGATGAAAAATCATCTATATAGACAATGTCATATATCACACAAGTTCAGTGTCAGACTCACTATACATGGAGTATGCTAAAGATATATACATCAGATTTGTGCACAAATTCACCAATAGGGCCTCTAGGGCATTGGAACCCTTGGGATAAACTTTTGTTAGGATCAGACCCCCAGAGAAGCCCTCGCCAGAGGCTCGCCCCTAGGGGCTTAAATCTACATATTTAGGGCAGCCTTGGCTGGAGCCGTGTTTGGGAGATCTGAATCTGTAGAGCCTAAATCTACATATTTAGGCCCCTAGACGCGAGCCTCCGGCCATGTTTACTCTAGGGGCTTGATCCCGAGACAAAAATTTACCCCAAGGGTCTCGATGCCCTAAAGACCCTACTAGTGAATTTGTGCATGAATTCGATAGCATTACCTTCTCTGCATCATCTATCTGCTACTGCAATAATGGAGCATCCAGGTGTGCTCTTGCAACTGTGCCACCCTTGTCTCTCTCAAGGGAAGGTACTTTGTAGTTGAGTCAAGGACCAAAACAACTTTGTTGCAACCATTCAAAATCCTCATTTGAGATCTCATATTGTGGCACTGCATCCTCAATCTTCTCTTGGATGCTCACAATGGCAGAGATGTCATCGACACTCATGCCATCATATCGAGCTACCTCATCAACATGTGTTGGGGCATCCTATATATCAAAATCTATAAAATCATCAGGTGCATTACACACCATGATATAGTATAGTTCTTCTTCTCTTAGCTCCAAAATTTCCAATACATCCTGCATGAGTAGATATTCCACCTCCTCGATGGTGACAGCATGGAGAGAAGAGAGGAGTTTCTCATCACTTGTTGATGTCTCATCAAGACAGGGAGGTGGGTGCACTATAGCTAGCCTTTATGCTACCTCTACACTCGAATCGAGTGCAATCTCCTCAGGCTCCCTCTCAAAATACTCTAGTTGTGGCCAAGAGGGTGCGTCAATGTCTTTGTCATCGTCCTCTTGCACCTCAAGGTACAAAACATATATGGCAAATGTTGCATCCCGCTCAATGAGATCCATTGTGGTGCGGTCCTAGGATGAGGTGGGTAGTGCTCTGGCGCAGAGATGCTACCCCACATGCACTAGGGCTCGATTTATCACCTTTATATGGCTCAATGCAACATGTAAACTATACAAGAAATCTATTGGGACAAACCTGAGAGTAGAGTCTGGAATAGAGCAACTGAGAGGGTTTGCCACATCACAAAACAATGCCACTATACTAGATCTAGGGTCTACAATGGAAAACGAGCTCTCTAGACTCAAGGCCACACAAAACCTAGGGTATATCTAGTCCCCTATGTGTGCATAGCCTGTGGAGCTAAGGTAAGAGTTGAAGCCATGGTACACAAAGAGAGAAGGAATGAGAGCACAAGTGTAGGGAAGTAGAGAATGAAAGTGAAAATAATTTTGGAGTTATAGCTTTTATGTATCTAAGGTTTTAAATAAAGAATCTTTTTTTACCCTAAGGTTTCAAATTAAAACTCTTACCTTAGTTTCTTTATTTCAATACTTTAAAGTCACCGTTAAAATTACTCATACAGATAAATGCTTCATTCTACATTATTATATCCTTGAATATACTTGGATCACTAAGTATATTCAAGTCCAACTAGAGAAAATATAGAATTTTTTTAAGAAAAAAATATAAAAGAACTTTAAAATCATTTTGGATCCAATTTAATATTTAAATTTAAGTAAGTAGAAGAGATGAGCTACAATATATCATTATGCAAAGACAATTTTGTATAGATTATAGAACTCCAACCTACAATTTAATTATGATTTTAACCAGTATGATTGACTAATTACAGTATGTATTATCGCACGCTTGGATTATAGTAAACTAAGATTATGAAAATTGAAAGTACTCAAAAAATTAAAACAAGTTTGTATTCGTTCTTTATTTAAAAAATTTACAAGGATTCCACTATCTCAAGGATATGTGGAGAAGCACATTGTTTACATGTCATGGATTGCTCACTACAAATCCCGACTTTTCTATTATCTAACTTAAAATAGAAGTTGGAGAGGGGCTCATTGGACATTAATTGGATTTCTTATCTCAGAAAATAAATGGGCCAATGGCTCTCTGCGCGCTGACCACAAAAGGATTATGACCATTCCACAAGATAACCACATCTATGAGACCTGTATATGTCTCATCTCAGGTATCTTGATCCACTCCCCTCGCAAAAGTCGCCATCTTCTATATTGAAAGGGAATGCACAAAGTTTTTCTAGCAATGAAATACTTGTAATAAAAATAAAAATATTGGTAAGTAAATGTGACTAACACAACAATTTATCTAAGCAAGACCTATGTTAATTAAATCAAGGCATGCAAAGTAATAAACAATAGTTACCTAAATGTAAGATCAGATTGGTTGACCCTGCATTCAATCATCTCATCAAAATGTGTTCTTTTGACTTGCCAAGACTCACCCAATAACTGACTCATCCATTCCTCGAATGGACACTTGCATTGATAAAAGTAATCTTTGTTTTCTTCAGAATATCACATGAACCAAACAAATATGCAAACAATGAGAATGAGATAAACCAACTAAGATGCACATCTTTGGAGCCAATGGTGGGTTTCATAATACTATTGATGTCCGATTTTATCTTGGACTTACATGCTCCTCACAACTCCAAGCTACCAATCAACCATTCACCACCACTAGATATAGTGGCGACATGGGATATGCTGCAATCTCTAGCTTTCAACTACATACAATGAATTATAAAAAAATATATATTGAGTTGCAAGTTGACTTGCACAGTTATTATCATAGATCAAAGAACCTATGTCTTCATGCCAAACATGTATCTTGCCACTCAAACATTCCACATTATGCCATTCATGCAAAGTTGATGGATATAGAGTTGTCAATAAAACAAGATTGAATTAGAACATTGTAAAGATGTTTAAAAACTACTTTGATGCAAAAGAATAAACAATGATAAAATTTAAAAACTTATTGTTTTGTTTATAATTTACAATGTCTTGTCATGTATAGAGATTTGTTTGTGCGTATAAACATGTTGGATCAACACTTTTATTACTGTACTTGTTCCATTAAACATTTTTATGAACTCTAAAATTCTACATTTCCAATGTTTGCTGGGGTTTGCAACATCTTTATGTCTTACCTTTAAACTCCCTCGAGTACTTGGGTGCATCAAAATCCAATCCAATTTATAGTACTTATCACAAATCCAATTACCATTACTATCTTTCATATTGAAGACCTCCACTCCAAGTATGTTACTAATGCTTTTCCTTCGTGAAGACATCTATAATAACCAAAAGAAAAGTTACCTATCAGCATGTGTATAATTTACAAATGTTCTCTCCAAATGAAATGAAATTTAAATGGAGTAATTTAAAAAAAAACATTGTACGTGTAATTCTTTTCACAAAGAAGCCCATAGATGTTGAACAAGAAGTTGACTTATAATAAGACCATTGTTCCTTCACTGACAAATTCTTAGAGTACAAAAATAAAAGAAATCTTGGGTCAAAGCATACATATAATTTACATAGGCTTTGTCCAAATGAGTTGAAACTTAACCATGGAGCAACAAAAAAAAATGACAATATACTTGTGGCTCTCTTTGCAAAGAAGCCCAAAGATGTTGAAGAAGTTGAGTTTTAAAAAAATCATTATTCTCCACCCTCAGAGACTCTTGGAGTTAAAAAACAAAGGAAAGCTAATCTAACTTTAACTATAATTATCACTAATTCTTTCTTTCTAAAAAGAATCATCATTCAATAAAGAAAAAGATCACCAAAATGCTAACATTAAAAATTAATCTACTGAGCTTTTCTAATTCATGCTTTTAAGAATAAAATAATTTTTATCATTTTTCTAAAATAAAAAAACATTTTCTTAATTTATTTTAGAACTTGGTTTTGGCTAGGATTATTCGACCTCGCATTAAGTGACAATGTTAGCGCTGCAGCCACATTTGGGGGTGATGCCATACCTCATCTTCTTGGTGGCATGATGAGGATATTTGTGGATTTTAGAGAAAGATGAAAATTAAGAGAAGATTTTGGCAACGTAAGGGTGTTGTCGTCGCTTCTTTGATCGCCCTTCTTCACAGCAGAGTCGGTTTAGCTCCACACTCATGCTCTTATAATGGAGGGGAGGGGTCTTATTTATAAGAGAGGAGGAGGGGGGGTATGGGATGCTACCTGCATAAGCAGCAATCTGAGGTGTCACATGGTGGCACCATGAAAATGATGGGTGATGGGCTGATTAATTGAATGTCAGCTTGTTAAAATTTTCTAAATTCTTTTAAACATGAAAATGTCATGTGTATGATATTTTCTAGTGAGGTGGCAGTTTGAGATTTTTTTTAAAATCATTTTTTATTTTAAGAGAAAATTAGAAAGAGGGTATGAGGTGTCCTGATGAGGTTGGAAATGGCTAAAAATATCCCAATATTTTTTAATAAAAATTGGTTAAATTAGAAGAGGAGTATTGATGTGAAAACTTAGGAATTTTCAATCAATAAAAAAGAATCTTGTTTTTGAATTTTTCATAAAAATTTAGGATATGAGAAATGAGGTGTCTTGTGGAGATCAAAAAGTACTAGGATATTTCTAAATAGTTGAAAAAATAGGAGAATTAGTACTTATGTGGCAAGAGATGGGAGGAAAAGTACTCACTCTTTCTAATCATTGCTTATCGCTCTCTCACCATGTGTCATTCTCTTATAAAGTCCTACTTACAATTGAACTCTTTCTCTCTTTTAGTTAACTACTCTTTGGCTTTTAGTTGGAATTAGACTAACTAGATGATTTTTCTTTTCTTTCAATTTTTTCTTTTCATGCATGCATAATTTCTTACATGTTTTGTCAACAACTAAGGTGGAGTTTTCATGATAAGAAATAATGCACATACTCTATTGAAAATAACTAGCCCGTGTTTGCAAAAACTATTCTTTTTGCACATGTTCACGCGCTTTTAAGTAAATGTACAAGCGTGCATCAAATGTGAGTTCACAAGTGTAAATTATATCTTTATTTATGAAATGTGCATACACATGTTCACGTGTATACGTGTGCACATATACCCAAGGGGGAGTTCACATGGATAACTTATCCCCACTGATTCGGTACTTTTAAGGCTTAAGTCTTTTGGCTAGTGGGAGGGGGGGGGGGTGGGTTCATGCAAGGATCAACAATTTTTCTCGTGTATACAATGAAAAAAATTGCCATGGGAGATTTCTTAATTTTTGTGTGTGTATATTTTTGTGTTGTCAAGGCGGTTTGTTATAGTTGGGCCTCTATTAAATTTGAAGGTCTAGGAAGAGGCATGATTCTATTTATCTTTTGCACATGACCACCAGCCTTTACATCCTTGAATATTTTTTAGTAAGTCCATTTGTTAATGCTAGCCTTGTCACAAATGGATTGTGTATCTACTATTCAAGACATCTTTCAATATAGACTTAGTCACCTTCTCCTTCATACCCTTGAACTTTGGATTTCTCAAAGTGTTTTCCAATTTACTTGCATTGAGCAATCTTCTAATAGATGATTCAAGCTCACCTTCACCTAAATTTTCATTTTGAGCTTCCTTGCATGCTTAATACATCATTTCCACTAGTCATTATTCACAATTAACTCATTGTTTGATTAGCTTCTTCTTTTGTTTATGCTCCTCTATTAGCTTGATGTTGATCTTTCTAACATTAGGGGAGTTTTGAGGTCTCAAAAATGCCCTGTAAGAGATCCTAGAGAGAGAAAAAATTTTAAGAAATAAAATCATTTTATAGAATTTTTAAAAGGTTTATATTTTGGTAAGTTAAAATATCAAAATTCGTTAATAAGTCATTGTCGTGATATTCTTGTGGTCACATCAAACCTAGAAATCTAGGTCGCCATAAAGTTGGCAAAGTTGTCATAATAAAGATCTTACCTCTCGTCATTAAAGTGAAAAGTAATATTCAATTTGAATTTTGGTGGATACTCGATTGCCTCCCTCCATCGTTTCTCTCTTCTTTTTTTCTCCTCCTTAGTAGTCTCTTCTTTGTTTTTGTTCTTGCTTCTAATCATATCCTTAGTTATGGATCAATCACCCAATGATCTTTGTAACTCAGCCTGCGGATCAATTATCCAATGATCTCTGTAGCTCTCATAAAAGACCTCTCTATCATCTTCATATTGAGTTGGATAGTAAGTATGAACCAATAAGAAAGAGACCAAAATCTATCACGACTACAGAGTCTATGAAACATATACTGAGGTTTGAAGGAAAGAAGAATATTGATCTTTGGTTAGATGGAAAGCTATATCACAAAGATCCTAGTAGAAATAGCACTCCTCCTTTCTATAATAGCTCATCATTAATGAGGTTTATTGGTGATGGCTACAATGGATTTTTAAGTTATTCACTTAACCTTGTTGCAGAAAAGGATATCCTTGGACTAGAGAAGCATCTTTTGATGAAACACAATATAGAGTTATTGCAGAAGCTAGAGGATTGTCAACAAAAAATTCATTCATTGGAAAAGCATATCAAAGCTTATCAACGAAAGCAAACTTTATTAGGCCTTTAAAATTGACAAAGAGCTCTTAAAAATATTGAGAATCTCAAACGAGGAGGAGGAGGCTGTGGTAAAAGAATCCAAGCAGCAAGGTATATTTTTTTTCACTTGAAAATTCTTAAATATGGCTTTATTTAAATTACTTGCATTAATTTGTGATGTTAATTTTGCTTAGATCTCTTCTACAACCAAATGCAAGTGAAAGATATTCTTTAAAAGCAGCTCAGTTTTATTATCATATTCTTCCTTCAGTAGTTTCAAAGGATATTTTGGAGAATAAGAAATTTAAAAAGGCAAAGAAACAATGCTTGGAGTCATTTGTAAAGGATCATTCTTTGGATTCTGAGTTAGTACAGAAGACACTAGATAGTATTGGTATCAGTCAAGATGGTTATATGCAACTTTTCCAACTTTTACAATCAAATATGAAGCAAGGACAGATACACAATTGCATACTTCCGAAGCCATTTGTGGTTAGGACTATCAGACAAAGAGTTAATAACAAAGTGATGGGGATTCTAGGTGAGCCTTTTCATATCAAGGCTAGCTTCAAGGGCAAGAAAAAAGAGGTTACATTCAATGAATTTAACAATATTTTCCTTGACTTGCCCACCCTACAATGCTTAATGATCAAATTTTATGACTTGTTAGTAGCAGAGGCACAGGGAGTGGCTAGATTTGTGATTAAACTTGATGAAAGTGAGATTCTAAAATGTAAAAAATTGGAGAGAATCTCTATCATCTTGATGAATAGAGCACTTTCGTCAGGTCATTGCAATCACTCAACATCATTTAGTGTTCAATCTGAATATAACATCTGGTGGCTAGGAGCATTTGAGGTAGATACTGAGAATTTTGATATACTATATTGGGTTTTTCATCAAACAACAATACCTAATGTTATTCAAAGGCAACAAGCAAGAGGAGAGCTATTTGTTGAAGGATTTGGGAACTACAGGATTGAGTGGCACATAGCTGGTGACCTAAAGATACTCAAATGTATGTATAATGTATCAAAGGGAGCCAACTCGAGATCTCCTTGCTTATATTGCATGTCACCAGCTGCAGAGTTAAACTCAAGCAATTGGAATAGAGCTCCCTCTAGGCACAATAAGGATCCACAGTTTAAACTAGACTTGGACATTCCTTTAGCGAATGCCCATATTTGTACACTTCATGCACTTTGCAGGATAATTGAAAAGCTTGTTCATCTCTATATAGGATTTGCATGGAAGCTGAAGCCATTATCAACTACTGCAATTGGTTTGCATGGTGGCAATGTTGTTATTGAACCAGATCTTTAGAAGTCTAAGGATGGTAACTATGTCCCAAAAAAACCATCTATTGGTGGAGTGAAGGCTAGAAGGTTTCTAGGCTTTCATGGGAGCCTTGGCAAGATAAAATCGAGAAATGGTGGCTCAACTATTAAATTTAATTAGTGGAAATCCCTACATAATGCAGTTAAGGATCACACTGATAATGGACAAGCTCGGAATAGAAAAGCTAAAGTTTGGGAAACACTAGACAAAGTTTTTTTTGTTGTGATAAGACTGAAAGGAATGATGATGATCTCAAAGACTTTAAAAATCAATTGAACCTTTTCAAAAAGGCGATGATAGAAGCTTGGGGTGATCAACACTTTACTCACTATATGGTAAGAAGTTTGTATATGTTTGTTTCTTCATTGTCGAACTCTTATAATGTTTTTTAATGACTTTCTTTATTTGTTGACTATGCAGCATATTCTATACAACCATGCTCCATACTTTATTAAACAATATGGATCTCTATCTATCTGGTCAACCCAATGTATAGAAAAATCATGTTATCAAGCAAGAACAAAATATTTCAAACACACAAGACATGGAGGTGGAAGACACAAAGCCAACAGTTTATTAGAGGTCTTTCAATGGTTCTATCGACAAATTTGGCGTAAATTCAAGCTTAAAGATACAACCACATCAAGCAATACATCATCTTTAGTAAGGACTATATAAATTGTTACCCAAAGAAGAAAATATAGATTTTTAAATTCTTGCGCAAAGCAAAGATTTACAGAATGGTTACAAACCAAACAAAGAGTTGGGAAAATATGGGTTTCAAGAAACCCTTAATCTTTGGCATCTTCTAGTCCGATTGTGTTGCAGAAGAGTCCTTAGTTTCAGGCACCTCGATAGGGCCTCCAAAGGAGTCCTTAGTTTCAGGCACCTCAACAGGGCCTTCAGAGGAGTCCTTAGTTTCAGGTAGCTTGACAGGGCCTCTAGTGGAATCTTTTGTTTCATCCCACTCAATAAGACCTCTGTATTTCAAAAACTCTTGTTTTCGATAGCCTGGAAGAAGCTTCAAATTCTTACTATCTCCTACATAAGAGAGCAAATAGGAGCCAAGAACTCCAAAATATCTAGCTCTAGATCCACTGTATCTAGGCATGGAGCCAAAAACTCTTATGGCTTCTTCCTTCTTCACTAAAATAATCTTGTCCAAACCTCTGCTGAAAACTTGAGATCCAATTACCTTTGAGATAGCTCTCAAAGCCATCATTGGTAGACTTGGAGAGCTTGACAATCTACTATGATATATTACAATTGTTTGATTGTTTAAGTTTCCAATATAATGGCCAAGGCTTTGATTTTTTCCAAGCTTCATTGGCCTAGAGCCCTTGGCCCTTCCAAGAAAGTTGTCCAGATCTTCAATCTCAATCTACACAACAAACCACAATAGTATAAGATATAATATATTTATCTATAATGCATACTAAAGTCTAACATAAACTCAATGGGTAACTTCGAATTATATTTCATACCTTAGGGTGTTTGTCTTCTTCAAGAAGACTATCATCATAAAGATTTATTGAACTTTGGGCTTCTCATCTAATGGAGACTTCAATCTCTCTTCATACCCTACATCATCAATATGAAGTTTCTTCTGGACCTGCAAGAACTCTTCTTCTGTAGGTAGCCCCCCCTTTTCGTATTCTACGATTTGATTAATACATGTATGTAAGGCTATAGAGCTGTCTTGGAAATTCTCTCCCTCAACATCAAGACTTGCTAGTGGTTCTTGTTCATAACCTATAAAATTCATGTCATTTTTGCCCCAACCTACAAGGATTGCTAAGCAATAATCTTCTCTAAGATCAAGTTGAATATCATTTAGCAACACATATCTCTTCTTGTTGATAAGATAAGTGGGAAATGTTGGAACACATGCAAGAGGACCTTCTTCATCAACCTGTGCACTTGGCTCGATCTCCTTTTCTTCAACCATTGTGATACTCTTGAACAAACCTACTTCAAAACCTTGGACAAGTTGATTCTCAACATCTTCTTGGAACATCTCCTCCTTCTCTTCAACCTCCTTATCCATACTTGCAATATCCTCTAGCTTTCCCTATTGGTCTATATCTGGGGAAGAATTTTCCATGTTCTGAAGATGCACAATAAATCCAACGTCCTTGTGGATTAGAAGGCATTGGTGTTGATACCTATGGAAAGGGCAACATGTTTCTCTCTTTTTGAATTCCTCATCAATGAGGTTGAATCTGTCTAGCAAAGTTGACCTGGATGTACTGGTGGCTCCCATGACATCACTATAATGAACAAATCCATTGATTTCCAAACCTTGCACATGTCTATCATAAAAACATCTGTACTCCTTAAGTTTATCTTCAAGATCCTCCAATAACTCCTTCAAATCAAAAGGAACATTGAAAATTTCCCTGATATAGCTAAACTTGGAAGAATTTCCAGTAGTGTGTAAGAAATCAAAGAGCCTATCATCAGAAGTCTCCATTAGCTCCTCCTCATCCATTCCTTCCAGAGATAGCTTTCTCTTTGTCATCTTGACCAACAAAAGATTTATCCCTGAAAACAAAGCAGAATGGCAACAATGTCCAATAAAACAAGATGGAACCATGGAAAGAGGCCACAAAATTGCATTTTTCAAGACAAAAAATAAAAAAAGGAGAAATTTTTTAAATTGACTGGTGAAATGCGAAAACAAGGTGTTCAAGGCAAATTCCGGTGAAGAAATCGCGTTTCACCGGATATTACTTGAAGACAAAAGCTATTTGAATATCTCACTGGTGAAACGCAATACTTAGCAAAATACCACTAGCAAAGACATTATTTCGCATTTCACCGGTCAAAAGATGCAAAACAAGAAGAGAATCATGAACTATGAATTAATTCTATTGAAACACATAAATTTATGATAAAATCATTTCTAGAAAAGCTATGCTCCTTTTAAAAGATACAAAGCACATAACATCTATAAATTTTCAAGTGTTATTAAAAATTATTTCTATATTAATCAAATTGATTTTGTTCAAATAGTAATAACAAAATTTTGTTACCTATCAAAAATTGTTGAATTGCTCTTCAAACAGGAAGCAAGGACCTTGAAGGGAAGTCGAAACAAAATTTTGGGAGAAAGGAAGACAATATCGAAGAGAATGGCTTCGAAAAGCTTTTATATTGACTATCAAGCATGTGGTGATAGTTCCAATGAAAAAGTTTGCGTAATGATGGAAAAATAAATGCGACTGCAAATTTGGATGAAATTTCTAATATTTTTGCATGCACGAAATACCTCAAAATACGTGCACACGTGTCTCACTTAACACACCGTATCAAATTCCTCAGAAGATGTGCGTACTCCCTTTTTTTGAGAATATGTCGCACGTGTTTTACTTAACACTTCGCCAAGTAATGCTTGTACCATCGATGAAAAAATTACTCGTTTAGTTGAATATGCTACGAATAGATCCCTACCCCTCGTGGTTGTCTGTGCCTTTGGAGGGCACGCATGCAAGAAGGAACATAGAGTCCAATGCAAATGCTAAGATAACTTCCTGGAAAAGAAAAAGAAAGGTGCTCCTTCCAGCAAGCAGAGAACATTCCTTGCTCCTCCTTCGCCTTTGGTGTTCCTTCTAATCTCTAGGCATTTCACTGCTCCCCCAATAAAGGAAACCAACGGCTAAATTCGTTTCATATTTTTATGGTCATGGAGCACATTTTCGTGGTCATGCAGTAGGGCCTTCGAGCACATTCTCGTGGTTGTGAAGAACGTATTCGTGTTTCACCAGACCTATTACAAATTTGGTTCTAAAGGGATTTTTTCCAGCAAAGCTCCAAAGAAGATATGGTTTTCTGCATCCTCCTTCTCAATGAACATGCGTCCATTTAATGCATTTTTTGATACTTTTTCTTAATTTTTAATATTATTATGATCTTATGAGCACTATAAACAAATTTTTTCCATAGTGTGAGCATTCCTTAATGTTGTGGAGATTTAAGGCAATCCTTCAAACTTTTTCCTAAATGCTATGGATATTTTAGGTAATTTTAAAAGCATTCCTAAGAGTTGTCCGATGAAATGTGAAAACAACATGCTGCAAGGAGGCCTCCTGTCTGAAATTCGCGTTTCACTGGACACACTGGACAAGAAGTCTTGTGAAACACGAAAACAACATGCTGCAAGGAGGCACTTTGCCTGAAACTCGCGTTTCACAAGACATGTTGGACAAAAAGTCAGCTAAAACACAAAAACCACATGCAGTACCGATGCCTCTTGTCTGAAACTCGTGTTTCGCTAGACATACTAGACAAGAAGTAATATGTCTTTTTTTGGCAGATGGCTAGGACTAAAGCAACAGCAAGGAAGGAGAAGATTGATCCTAGGGGCTTAACATCAAAGATTCATCAATCTTCAAAGCCTCAGAAGCTCTCTAGAAAGTCAAAGCCAAAGAGAAAGTTTTCTCAAAATGTTAGGTGCCTAAGGGAGATTAGGAAGGCAATAAAGGCTCTTGACAATGCAATTCCAAAGTTGTCTTTTCAGAGGCTTGTCAGGGAGATTTGTGACAAATATAGTTTGGATAGTTTCAGATGGACAAGAATAGCCCTTAATTGTATACAAGAAGCCACAGAGGATTTTTTAGTTGAGTTTTTTCAAGATGTCTATATTTGAGCTGCTCATGCTCATAGGCTCACACTCATGGACAAGGACATGGTAATTCTTAGGAGGCTAAGATATAGATTTTCAAAGGTCCTTGAGCCAATTCCCCTCACTGAGATGAGAAGACATTTAATATCCTTAATGTGTCCCCCAGCTAGGAGAAAGAAAGATGATTCTGGTCTCAAGGTTGAGGATGTCACCCGTGAGAGGGATACAAGGCAACATGAAAAAGAGAAGAAAGCTAAAGAGGAACATACAGATAAATGGAGAGAGTATAAGAGGCAAAGGGCTGAAGAAAGGGAAGCAGAGCAACTAGAGTCCTTTGAAAATGAGTTGTCGACCCTTCTTGAAGCAGCTAATCCAAAAGGATTCAATGTGTTTTGTTTCTTACTTGGTGACTTAGGCAAAAGAACTGAGATTATCTCCTTTGATGCTGAATGTGTTCACATTCTTAAGGATAAAAGAAGAGAAGTAAATGACAGTATTATTCTTGTTGGCCTAAGGTATATCCACCCATAATTACTTTTACTTTTTGATATTTTTTTAACAATAAGATTTTTCTTGTTTATACTCACTATTTCTATGCCTTTTCTAGGTGCGTAATGCATGAGTTTTCTTTGATATGCAACAAAAAATTGAGGTTCTTGATCCATCTATCTCATTCTTTATGAGGAACGAGTTTGATACAAGTTTTGTTGAGTAGTGGTTCAATCTGATTGACTTCGATACTTTGGAGCTCCTTATAATTCCATATAATGAAAAGGAAGTGATTCAATATTCTATTAGAGTTTTTGAGATTTTATCCTACTAATTTGTTGAGATATGATTGCTTTTAGTTCTCATTGGAGCTTGATTGCAATAGACCTTGTGGATAAGCAATGTTTTTTAAACAACTCTATGAAAGGAAGCCATGGAAATGCTAAATTATAAGTTATATTATCCAAGGGCTCCTTGATATTTCAATTCTTTTTTTTGTAAGTACTCTAAATTTCAATATATTTTATATATAGAGGTGCAAAAAGATTAATTGAAGAGCTAGAGAAAAGACCCCCTATGCCGTCTGATTTGCTTACAACAATGCAATATAGACAAGTTGCGGTAAGTTATTGATTAAAATAATTGAAACATAAGTTTATTCTATGAACTATCATTCGTTCTTTTTATAGTTTTACTTTGTGTTGGTGGTTACAGTGTCCCCATCAGGATAATAGCCATTCTTGTGGCTGGAGGGTGATTGTTGCAAATGCTAGAAGAATGGTTAACTTTGTTTATCTTAATGATGATAAACATGTAAAGGTGATATGAAAGATGCTAAACTTTAAGATAGATATTAATTGCAAATAGTCCATTGATGTGATAAAAATATAGTCTATTGTAAGAACAATAATGAACTAAAACTCTTTTTTCTATAAATATGTGACAGTTTTCAAAGGATTGCTATGCATCTGAGCATGTTTGGTACGTCAGAGCAAAGCTCTTGAAGTATATAATGGTCAATTGTATACAACCAACAATAGAGATTGGTGGGGATTTGCACCATGAAGGAGATGCGGTGCCTATAACCACGGAATGTGAAGCCACAACTTCAACACCTTTACCCACACCTTCTATACCCAAGACATCAAAGAAAGGCAAAAGGACTCCTAGAAAGGGTAGTTCTCCAAAAAAGAAATAGCTTTGCCATAGCGTCTTGCAAGCCTTCATATATAGAAATTTTCCCTTCAGCCCTTGTATATCTCATAGAGATGGCAGATAGACATCTGCTACAAAATTTGTACATATATTTTATATTGATAGTAAAGATATATTTTCTTGAATGTCCTTGCAGTGTATATTATTTTCTCTCCTTTTCGATATCTGTAAAAAATAAATTACAAATGTTTGTTAGTTAGGAAGTGAGATCTTGATATACATCTAAGTAGATATAATATGATGTGAAAACTTACTCGTTTCTTATCAAGTTGGAATACAAAGGAGCATGGTAGTTCAATGTCTTTATTTTGTAAATCCATCCTCACTTAATGTAGCGTACATGATTTTCTGATCTTTAAGATTGCAATAATATCCTCGTTGAACCAAATATCAAGATCCACTATAGGATCTTTGCTGAAATCATTAAGATTCTGGTCTAAAGCAACTAGAATGCTACCAACAAAATGCCATCGACTATAGTAAAAGCTAAGGATAAAATTTTGAGTAGCAATCATATATTTACAAGCTATAGAGTCTTGATCTATCTTACATATAATTTTTCCTTCTGTCCTTGTATCCCATCCTTCATCAACAAATTGTATGATATGATCATATGTTAGTCTCTTCACTGAAAGCATGGTTTTTGTTATTCTTATCTCCATATTAGAGAAGAAATCAATAAATATATTAATAGGCATAAACAAAGTAACTTTGCTTAGCCTACTTGAGATATTAGATTTTAGTGCTTTTTGGATCTCAGAAAATATCTTACATCTATAGCCCTCACTAGTAGCTGGACTTGGCAAAGGACACTCAAAGCTTGAAAAATCTGGCAAAGGAAGGAGGTTTATTGATCCCCATTGGCAACGCCGCATAGGAATAACATAAGAATGGTCATAAAAGAATATTCCATTCTCTGCAAGCTCTGTCTTCTTTCTGCCTCTATGCATTTCTTCTCCAATTGAACCATGTATAACATCAATAACATCAATAATAGACTCCACTGGTTGCTATTTCTCAAGATTAGAGGGACAGACATCTACAAGACAAACAAATATTATAATGGAAAAACTTTAAGAATCAAATTCTTACAATTTGGTCTATGCATTGGAAGCTTTGAAGATCGTGGTTTCAAACACAACTCTCTATGCATGAACACATGTTGCACTAGTACCTCTTTGATGCTATTCTTATTTGCTCCAAGCTTAAAATCTCGGATTCTGCCCTTCCAAGCAGAGATAAATGAGCTCTCATGTCTTTGCCTTTTTCCACGTTTTGCTTGTTGCATGGTGATCCAACTACCTTTGCTAATGATAGTAGGAATCCATCTTCCATCAATTTGGAATGAGTTAAACACTGATATGGATGTGATTTGGGAGCTTGGACGCCTTGTTGAAGGTCGAATTTCTGTATCCATGGTAGAAGAGAGAGAGACATGCACACAGAGAGAGAGAGAGAGAGATATGCATAGAGAGAGAGAGAGAGAGAGAGAGAGGACTAGGCTACCATAACGGAGGGAAAAACAATAGAGGAATAAAAGAAAGGAGGGAAAAAACTGAGCGCCATGCTTTTCACTAATTTGAATTTTGATTACATCAGTCATTATCATTAATCTAGAAACATCATTAAATAAAAGTAGCCGAGATTCTATGCCTTTAATGCAAAAGATATCATAATCACGAATATAAGAGACTAAAAATAGATAATAAAAATACAAATTCGTAATATTATTATATTTATATGTTTTTGTAAAATTATTTTTTAATATTTTTTAAATAGAAGTTCCGTTACGGAGGCTTTGCTCTTATTGGTCTAGAGCACTCTCTCTCCACATCCTAAAAGGCATTTTCGAGACCTCAAAACTCCCCTAATGGGTCATCCAATTGTGCCTTGTATGAGATACCAATGCCATGGATAGTGTCCTACATTGTAATACTTTGATTATTTTATTGAATTATAGTCTCATTTAGTTATGCCACTTGTCCTAGGAGTTGTTGTACATGAAGTTGATATACAACGATCACATCATGACACATTTTTATGGTTACTTGGGTTGGTAGGTTGTAAATACTTTGAATGCTTGATCATTGAGCCACTTAATTGTAATCGAGCAATTCATTATTACCCTTACACACATACTTCAAAAAATTTATAGCTTCTAAGAAAGTTGGAGGTTTTTAGTTAGGAGATCAATTGGATAGATTTTCCCATCAACCCACAAGTCCACGTGCTTCAATCCCATTTGTTTGTTACTCTATAGAATCTAAGGTTTCTCACTAGTATATTGGGTCCTTTTGAACAATGGGACACATTTGACCTCCACCTCAATATTCAACTCATTCTTTCGTGTATTAATTTTACTTATTACTTGTGCCCGAGTTGCATATATATAAATTAATTACACAAAGATGCTTTATGCGAATAATATGAGGTTTAGTGTCTAAGGAGTTAGATTGCAAAGAGGCCAAATGACACACTTATTGTTAATATGAATAGGGCTATTGAGTTTACAGTAATAAACTAGAGAGACATAAGTAGAGACACTGAGATAGACACGTAGAGAGGTTAATGGAAATAGTTGGTTTGGTGTCTATATGGAGATAGGTTGGGGGGATGCACAGAGATAGTTATAGAAATGGGGAGCCTACTTGGTTGTCTCAGAAGATAGAGTGGAGATACATAGAGCAGCCCACAAAGGTATTAAGAAAAAGGAAGTAGCTTAGTGTAGTAAGGGAGAAAAGATAGATAGACATAGATAGATTGCATACTGTGGTTATGGATGAGTGATTGTGAGCAAGAGGATACAAGTAGTTCTCTACGTTAATAAAGGTTGCAAAACCACAGAGAAGAGGTCACAATAAAGCTATGAGATAGTAAAGAAATTGGAAAATTTTGGCTTAGAGAGTAGGGGTATTCTACAAGAGCTTTCATATTTTAGATATTAAAATTATATCTCCAAAAAATATTTTTAAAAATGGAAAATTTGACTAATATGTTTGTTTTTTACCAAAAGATAGAATATTAAAAATTTTCAAAATATCTTTACTTTTTTTTCTTATTTTTGATTAAAATTTCAATTACTTTGTATCTACTAATCATTTTGCATTGAAAACCAAGCACTACATCTTGTAAATAACTCTTTTTTAAATATAAAATTTGGTTTGAAAAGGGTTTTTAAATTAGGAGAGAGAAAAATTCAAAGCAAATCCTTTGTGGTTGGATAATATAAAAAAGGCAAAAAAAGATTGCAAAAGTGAAGATAGAATATGATTATTTTACTATTTTACTCTCCACTTTTTCTTATTTTAAGGAGGAGAGGGGAGGCTAAAAGGCCAATTTCTAAGTTCATTTTTTTCCTAATGTAAGAAAACATTTGAGGTGATATAGCTCTTCTTTGCATACATAAGCATTTTAAACATCATTGATGGCCAACAACATAGTGAGATGCTCTCGATCAAAGGGTATGGTAAATACATAGCTAAATAATAGCTTGTAGGTTTGACTTGAAAACTTTGAAATGCATGTGTGGCATCTCCAATGGTAAAAATGTAAAAATTCCATCCATATACTAATTGACAAATAGAGTGGAAGGAAAGAAGGGGAAGAAGAACTAGCAAAGAGACTTGACAAGTGCTCCATCAACACTATAATGGGAATACTATCTTCATCATTACTCATCTCCACTATAAATAGCCTTAAGGACATTGTAGGAACAATGGCCTTGCTACTACTTTCCTTGCATTATGGAAAATCAAAATACATGTGTCTAATTTGGCATTCCAAGAGCACTGGTCCACCTCATTTCACTTAGCTTTCTCTAACTTTTGTGGGCATCTTGAGGTGATGTGTCATGGCTATCCACAAGTCCAATAACCAATAGGAACCTTAGTGAAAGGCAGTCCTGGCTTGTGGTCTTGTCTTAACATCACGATCAAAATAGGTCTATAATCCATAAGGATTGGGTGCCCTTCTTCATCATAGCAAACAAAAGGGTTCATGTATTTATCATCCTTAGCTAGTCCCTCAATAAAATAAATGAGGGTATCACTAGGTAAATGTGTGATCATGGGAGATCTAGGTCTTCATAAAGGATTGATTCTCACTCTTTGCATAGCCACTTGGTGTTCTGGAGGGGCTAGCAATGCTAATTGCTAGCCTAATGGGGTTTGTTAGGATGATTGGCACCTTAATTATAGTGCTCATAGGCAAAAGTGGGGCTCTGTAATATGTGGCTTTGTGACTAAAACATTAGCGATTTGTGCATATCCTTGGAGGTTTGGAGAACCCCAAAGGGAGGTGGTCTCACCATAATATGCACACATTTCATGTTGTGGTTATATGGCCTTCAAATTTTTAGAGATTCTACCATCGTGAGAAACTCTTGATATTGCTCCTTGAGATTATCATTAATTCTAGTGTTTTTTTACTCTTTGTCTAAGTTTGTTCTATACGATTTTCTTGGTGGGATCCCATTGTTCATTAATCCATGATGTGCTCTTTGTGTGAAGGTAATCCATACAAAGACCTGCATTGAGGACTTTGTTGATGATGGAGAGATTCAACTTAGAGTTTCTAGCTAAGGTCTCATAAATCCTTTCATCATAGATGCCCTTGATGAAGGCTTTTGTGACCACCTTGGGTGTAGACCTCTTTGCAAGAGGTATGCATTTAAATAGGCTCTTAACCTTAGAGATATAGTCTCTCATGCTCTCCCCTTCCTATTGTTCAACATTCATCTGCCAGACAATGAGATTTTCCCCATGTCCAACTTTAGCAAAACACTTGATGATTGAACATGTCCTTTAGTAGTATAAAGGAGGCCTTCTCTATGGTATCTAGACTTGTGAACTAGGTGCACCCTTTTTCACTTAGGAAAAACCCAAATTCTTCTGCATACTTGGTATCACCCACAATGTTATTTGCCTCATAGATTTGTTCAAATTGTTGTATGAAACTGTAAGGGTCATCACTGACTCAGTATTTGTCTAGTTATTTATCCACTAAAGGGATCTTTGCTTGGTCTCTATTGATCGACCATCTCGATTAGAATGGTTTGTGGCCAATATGTGTTCTGAATTTTGGAGAATATCTAATTGACCAAAGAGTCTTCTTTGCACAAGATCAGAGAGGGAGTCTTGTGACAAGTTAATTGCTCCTGCATTGAACAACATCTTATGGGTGATATCCACTTCTACTTGCATTGTGGCAAGTTGCATCTTGGTGTCATTGTTGAGATCAACCAAGCAATTGAGAGCAAGCATTCTTTTTCCTTTCAACCCTATTAGCTTCTATTGCAATGCTTTGGGAGTTATCCTTGAAGCATCAAAGCTTGTAGATTTTTGGAATATATCAGTTGTGGCTTGGAAATCATCAAAACTACCTCTCAAGTTACCAAATCTATCCATAGGCTACGTGTGATTCCCATGGTCTCTAAGTTGACTATATTGATTATGTGATTTATGAGGTCATGCATAGGTGTGTTTTCTAGGTCGAGTGTGACTAGGACTTGGTTCCCTGACTGTGGTAGTCCTCAAGTCCCAATGGTTCACACTTTGATCATGTGTGTTGAAATGTGTGAGTTCTATTTTTGTGTATTAGTTGGTTTTGTTGTTCTTTTTGTTTTATTTGTTAGTTTTTTGTTTCTTTTTTTTTTGGTTTTTTTTAACGTGAAAGAAATTAAAGGAAAAAAACCTTATGGGATACACCCCTAATTGTGATGTGCAATGTATAAGTGTGTGTGACATTCAATAAGTGGTTGTGGGTTAGTGCTATGATGTGCATGTACCTAGGTATGCAAGGCTAGGAGGAAATGCAATGTGTCCCAAGATGCAATAGGTTTACAATGAATAATTGTGGATATATGAGTGCACACTCATAACTACACATGTACACTAGTGCTAATTCGTGTTCGCTTGTGTCTATGAATGCACCTAAGTGCTCGTAGTGTATAGGGTGCTAGGTGAATTGCACTAAGTGTGATTATGTGTGCTAAGCCTTTAGCATTGTAAAGTGAGTGCACAATGTTCATTCTTACCTAATGAATATGCAAGTGTACTTATGTTTGCATTGCGATGTCTTTATGTGTAGAGTAAGAAACTCTATGTGTTGTGAGTCCTAGAGTGGGTGTTGGCTATATGCAACACTATTCACAAGCATGCACAAGTATCCACAAGCATGCCTAGATGCACATGGTCACACACATGGTTACTAGTGTTTTTTTATGTTCAAAGGTGTACCTTAGGTGTATGTCAATGTGTGCAATGTGTCTATATGCACTTATGTTGCTAATGGGTATCCTAATACATGCTTGAAGGCTAAAGGGTGCATCTATATGTAGTAAAGGATGGTCCATATTGTGATGCAATGTGGATTGTTTATGTGTGTGTAGGTGTATATTGTCATATGCACTAGGTGTATACACTCAGTGAATGCATTATGTATGTACTTGGATGCGCATTGTGTATAGTTGGAAATAAAGTGCAAGAGTGGTGTCTAGGTGAATGCACAATGTGTGGTATGCCGTGATGAATGCACCATGTGCTATATGGATGTGCTAAGTATTGATGTGTGCTCTCAATGTCTTATAGGTTGAGGCACAATATAGGCAAATGCACATAATGTAAGCAAGTGTATACACTAGCTCTATGGGTATCTAGTGGGTCTATGGATGCATGATAGGTTTATGGATTGTAGATGGTTTCATAACATAGATGTATAGATGGATGCACAGTACACTATGGATGCATTGTGTAAGAGTATGTTAGCGCACTAAGGTCTTTTGGTTGAATGCATAGTGTACTGAGGTTGAGCTAAGTGATATGTGTGTAGATCTGTCTCACTACATGGGCTAATGTAGGTATGGATGCATTGTGTGTTACTATGGGTACACTAAGCAATGAGGGTGTATGTAAGGATGCACACAAATATACACATGTCACACTAGTGTGTCACCGAGGTACCCAGTGGAACGTTTTTCCTTCCTTAGGAAGATGATGGGTGTAGAATGAGATAGATTCTATTCCTCATCTTGTTGGACTTCATGTATATTTGTATTTTGTCACTTTTTTCTTATTCTCTCCTCACTAGAGACACATTCATCTTTAAATGAGAGGTTGTTGGGGGTAAAGGCACATGTGTCTATGCTACCTTATATTTATTACACATACCATGACTATATACATGTACACTACATATAGTGGGCACCCATCACTATCACTTTATTCTTTATTCTTTCAATGGCTATTGAATAAGGGATGGTCAGTCACACATTGTGACTACTGGAGTTCCCACATCTGGTATCTCTCTCTTGTTCTCTTACTTCATTCTCCATAGCTCACATCTCTCTTGCTTCCACTTGTTCTTGCTTCCACTTGGGCTTCTCCCTTCATTCTCTCTCCAAAACTTGGGGTTTTGATTTCAAAAAGTAGTGGGAGATTTAAAAAGAAAAAATGAATAGTGTACAAATTTTGAGCTCCTTTGACCTCATACTTTCCCCTCTTTTTTAGTAAGTTTTCAATTTTACTTTTTTTCTCTCTCACAAAATTAAATTGAACTAAAAATTGAGGAGTAAATCACTTTCTCTCTCTTCTCCATTTTGGTATGTTTCTGTCTCCATTGAAGCTCTCTAGTGAGGGTAATTAGGATTTTGATCATTCCAGTTAACTTTGTGATTTCTTTTCCTTACAACTCTAGAATTTGGACAAAACACAGTATCCATTTCTCTTTATATTTTCTCTTATGTGTTGTTTTTTTTAGTAGGGATTGATGTAATTTCTAATTGTTGTTGTTGTTTTGTTGCAAATATTATTTTGGGCAAGAGGTAGAGGTGCTCATTTTGTGTGTGTGTGTGTGTGTGTGTGTGTGTGTGTGTGTGTGTGTGTGTGTGTGTGTGTGTGTGTTTCCTCTTTTCTATTGTGTTTTCATTAAACCTTAGTGTTGGTTCTTATTGAATTTGTCTTCTCATAGAGTTCATTTGGAACAAGAAGTATAGGTGTTAATCTCTCTTTATGTGTAAATTTGTTATATTCTATGGTACCTAAATTTATGCATTCGATTAGTTATTTTTTTGCTTGTTGGAATTGATGTTTTCTTTTATCTATTATGTGCAATGGGTCTTAATGAGCAATGATTTAGTCTTGTCTCATCAAGTTAGCTTATGGGTACATTTGCCCTATTTTGTGTTGCTTCAATACATATAGGTGACTAGTTATCTTTAGTTAAGAGGGATTCGTCATTTGAATAGTTTAGTCTAAAATTGATTCTATTATGTCATTTTCAATGGGTTTTTATTATCATAATTTTAGAATCAATTATTATTATAGCAATCAATATAGTGTAAATAATCTATCTTATAAGTATTGACGTTTTCTCAAATATCTTCAACCTTGAATGCATACTCTCCCAAATAGATCCCCCGTTTAGGTCCTAGAAGACTTTGTGATGAGCACCGTCATGCCATTTGCACATACTCCAGCAGTATCCTGACCTTATGCCAAAAAAAGCACCTCCTACTCTCCATTCGATAGAGATCTTGTAGAGTCTTGTGAATAAGTCTCAAGAAACTAGCATTTGGAATTATGAGATCAAAAGAGCATTGATACTTCTTGATTTCTCTTAGGGCCACTATACATGGCCACCACTCGTATTTCTTGTGGGGATGTTGAGGAGGACCCCTCTCAAGGTGGCTTAAGGAAGTTGGTTTAGGTTGAGACAGGGGTAGTCTATTGACAAGCTATGAAGTGTCATTGTCCAAGATTGCATTTGAGCTTATAAATGCTTCATTTAACTAAACACAATATGGCACTTTGAGAGGAACCTTCTTTTCAGCCATCTTAGGCCTAGCTATCTTTTCTACATAGCAAGAGATTTGAAAACTCAATGAATAAGATAGAGTGAAATCCTAATATATAGTGCTTAAACTTTAAGACTCATTTACATAAACATACTCTCTCTCTTTATCTCTTAAATAATGAAATGCATTCATACTGAACATATTATTCATCTTACTATCTTAGCTCTTTTTGAACCCATTTGCTACCTTAAAGCCTTGTTTCTAGCCACTTGGCATGGTTTTCTTTGGCACTTGAGGCATTACAACATGTTCTTTTAGTGACATGATGTAATTCAATCATGTCAATAGCCAATTCATCAACTCTTTCATTTACTTTCTTTTACAAGAATATAACTTCATTTGTTGCTATGATTATGTATCACTAAGATAGCAATTACATCAATGGATTACAACTATTCACCCCTCAACCATGATCAATTTTTCTTTAGTATATGCCATGTGCTATCTAATGTGAATTTTCCAAACCTTGTGTGAATCAGATGCATTCACACTGCATATGTTCTTCATCTTACTATCTTAGCTCTTTTCAAATTCATTTGTTGCCTTCTCGAAGCCTTGTTTTAGCCACTTTGCATGGTTCCCTTTGTTGGCATTTGAGGTATCATAATGTACTTTTTTAGTGACACGACATGATTCAAATCATATATGTATCCGACTCATCAACACTTTCATTTGCTTTTTTTTGCGAGAGTTGATATTCATTTGCTACTGTGATCCTATACCACCAAGATAGCAATTGGATCATTAGATTGCTGCCATTCACCCTCCACTATGATCGATTTCTACAATTGGAGATTCCACACGTGTATTATAAAGTTTTAAAGTCTCTTGCAAGACGTTATTCAACTAGATATTTTCCATATCCTTCAACTGAGAGCATCTTGCCACAATGGATGATGTTAGAAATGATTGTGTGTGTAAAGACTCATTTATAGCCCCTCAAATGTTTTCTTGGGAACTTTAAATGCAGCAAACCATCACACATGGCACATTGATTGAACACTAAATTTTCTTAGGTTGTTCTTATTGATTTGTAAAGCTATATTCATCAAAGTTACACTAACTCTTTCAAGCTTTACTCCCTTTTGATAGCCTCACTTTCATCCAACTTGATGAAAAACTACAATTTACCACTATATTCCTAAATAGACATATCATAATACATTACCATTATTGATTATACCTTGCATAGATCCAGACAGTATTTGTTAAGTTCAATAAACTTAACCTCATATGTATTTTTTGTCCCAACCTTTAGTGTTTCCATGCCAAGAACACGAATGGAATCTCATGTCAACTCCAAAACCTCTATTAAATTTCAAGGTCTAGGAAGAGACATGATTCTATTTATTTTCAACACACGACCAAAACCCCAACCTTCACACCCTTGAATATTTCGAGTAAGTCCATGTGCTAATGTGAGCCCTGTCACAAATAGATTGTGGATCCAATGTTGAGGAGTCGTTTGAGATATCTTTTAGTGTGCACTCGATCATATTCTCCTTCACAACCTTGAACTTTGGATTGCTCTAAGCATGTTTCAATATACTTGCCTTCGGCAATTTTCAAATGGATGATCCAAGCTCATCCTCACTTAGGTTTTCATTTTGAGATACCTTGCATGCTTTGATACATTGCTTCCATTAGCCAATGATCACAATTAACTCATTAATTGTCTTTGTCTTCTGTTTGTACTCTTATATCAACTGGCTATTGATTTTTCTAATGTCATCCAATGGTAGATTTGCCTCCTCATACAAAATACCAATGTCTTGAATAGTATTCTACATTGTGATAATCTGTTTTTTTAAAAGCTATAATTTTATTCAATTGTTTCACTTATCCTATGAGCTACTATATTTGAAGTTGATGTGCAACAATCACATTATGACAGTTTTTTATAATTTCTTAGCAAGCTATGAGCACTTTGAATACATAACCATTAAGCCACCTAATGTAACCAAGCAACCCATTTTCACCCTCATACATATATTTTAGCAAATTTGTGATTCCTAAGAAAATTGAAGGTTTATTGGTTGTAGAGCTTAAGGGTTAACACCAGTACTACACTCTATCCTTTTGAATAATGGAGTATATTCCAACTCTATCTCAATATGTAGCTCCTTTTTGCTTGTATTCATTCTACTTATTGCTTATATTCTAGTTAAAAATATATGAAATTATTACATAATTTATCTAGATGTATGTTGAGTGTGTGAAGATACTTTACATCAACACATAGAGATTCTTATGAGAACAAGAGGTTTGATATTTATGGAGTTAGACTAGAGAGAAATTGATCAATACATATATAGGTTAATAAAAATAAGGTTGTTGAGTCTATGAGGATAAACTAGAGAGGTATAGATAAAAACATTGAGATAAACACAAAGAGGTTAATGAAAATAGTTGGTTTGGTGTCCATGGAGATAGGCTGGAGGAGATGCATAGAGATCTTAATGGAAACATGAATTTAGAAATATCAGGAGGTAGATTGGGCATGCATAGATAGACACACATAGATGTCAAAGGAAAGCAAGTAGCTTAGTGTGTGAGGGAGGATGGATAGACATTGTAGAGTACACAGACACAAATAGATTGCATACACTATTTATTGATAACTCATTTTGTGAGCAAGAGATTTTACCATTCTTCTCTCCAATTTTCCTTGTTTTAAGGAGAAAAGAGAGGAGACTAAAATGGCCATTACTGAGTTTTTTTCCTAATGCATATCATCATTTTAGAAAGCTCAAATAAGTAAGCTTAACACATCTATTACTATCTATAATCGTCTAATGGGTTACACTTGGGCTCATAATCACAAGGTTGGGGGTTTATACTTATGTTTACATTGATTATATATGCATTGTTTTTTTGCAGTCATCTATTGGCATTTATTATTATCATTGTGAGCTCTAAGGCATTATAGATAATAAACATTAGCTTCCATGTATAAAGAAAAATCATTATCAACTACAGTGACATGTTAATAAAACAAACAACTTAAGTAGGTTTCTTGTTAGACAACTGGATTCTCCAAGTTTACTCATTTTAGACGTTATTAAATTATTAACTTGAAGATGAAAGAAACATATTACAAAAGCAACAAAGGAGAAACATGCTTGAACAAAAATATTTTGGTGTTTACTATAGCATGTGTATTTCCAAGTTAAAAACTACAATCAAACCTTTGTGTTATACATGGCAAATTAGACCATTAAAACGTTGGAAGTCTACAAGTGGAAGTCCAACAACAAGCCTCAGACAAGCACTAAATGGGCATGCCCGTCACTATTTGCTTCTTCCTCCCCTCCCCTCTTTCTCACGCGTTATCTCTCCTTTTCTCTTTCCCCTCCCTTTTTTCATTAAAGCCCCCCCTCCTCTCACCTCCCTAATAAAATTAAAACCCCCTCCCCTCTCTCTCACTTATAATCTCTCTTTCTTTACCCCCTCCCCTTTCTAATTAGATTCCTCCCCCCCTCTCTCTCATTTGTAGAGCCTAGGTTCTCTCTCTCTCTCTCTCTCTCTCTCTCTCTCTCTCTCTCTCTCTCTCTCATTAAATTTTTTACTTTAATTTTTTTAATTAAATATTTTTAAAAGTTCTTTTAAGTTTAAATTTTTTTGAACATAGTTTTTCACACACTTTGAGAGGGAGATAGAAGAAGAGAGATAGAGAGAGAAAAGAATAAGAATGATAAAAAGAAGAAGACGAACAGAGGATGAAGGAAAAGAGGAAAGAGAATAATCTTTTTTATATTAAAAATTTTTCTTCTCCCCTTTCCCCCCTCTCTCTCATGTGTAGGGCCTCTCTCTCTCTCTCTCTCAAATTAAACTTTTTTAATCAAAATTTTTAAAAACTTTTTTATTTAACATTTTTTAGACATAGTTTTTCACATACTTTGAGAGGGAGATAGAAAAAGAAGAAGAAGAAAGAGAAGAAATAAAAAAAGACGGAGAGAGGGGGAAAAGAGAAAAGATAATAGTCTCTTTTAAAATAAAACATTTTTTATATAATTTTTGACTTAGAGAGAGAGATAGATAGGAAATATATAATTTCAAAGAGAGAGAAAATAGGAGGAGAGAAAGGGAAAGAGAGAAAATAGAAAAATAGAAAGAGAAGAAAAAATATATAGAGAGAAAAGAGAGTGAGAGAAAAAAACTTGAAAGAGAAAGAGAAAGGAAAAGAAAAATAGAGAGAGAGAGAGAGAGAGAGAGAGAGAGAGAGAGAGAGAAATTGAGAGAAGTATACAATGAGTAAAAAAGAAAGAAAAGGAGAGGGAGGGAGAGAGAGGGGGAACAAAGAGAAAGAGACTTATAGAGAGAGGAAATATAAACTTTTAAAGAGAGTGAGGAAAAGAAAAAAGGAAAAGAGAGAAGAGAGGGGGCAAGGGGGAGAAGAAAAGGGGAGAGAGATAGATAGAGAGAGAGAGAGAGAGAGAGAGAGAAAAGAAGAAAAGGAAGAGAGAGAATTTAAACACAGAAAATTATAGAGAGATGAAATATAAAATTTAAAAGAAAAAGAAAATTAAAAAATTTAAAGAGAGAAGAATTTAAAAAAGAAAAAAGAAGAAAGAGAAGGAAAAGAGAGAAGAGAGGGGAGAGAGAAGAATTTTCGTTGTAAGTTTGGAAGCCTTCGAACCTCTAGAGGGCTTCCCAAACCTATCCCCTTTTTCAAACCTCCCTTTTTCAATCAAAACCCCATTCCCTCCCCTCTTTCTCACGTATAATCTCTCATTTTCTCTTCGCTCTTTCTTTTTTCATTAAAGTCCCCTCCCCCCCCCCCCCCCCCCACCCTCATCTCCCTTTTTAAAATTAAAACCCCCTCCCCTCTCTCTCACTTATAATCTCTCTCTTTCTTTCCCCCCCTCCCCTTTTTCATTAAAGCCCCAAACCTCCAGAGGGCTTCCCAAACCTACCCCATTTTTTCAAACCTCCATTTTTCAATCAAAATCCCCTCCCCTCCCCTCTTTCTCGCGTGTTATCTCTCATTTTCTCTTCCCCCTCCCTTTTTTCATTAAATCCCTCTCTCCTCTCACCTCCCTAATAAAATTAAAACCCCCTCCCCTCTCTCTCACTTATAATCTCTCTCTTTCTTTACCTCCTCCCCTTTTTAATTAAATTCCTCCCCCCTCCCCCCCTCTCATTTGTAGGGCCTAGGTTCTCTCTCTCTCTCTCTCTCTCTCTCTGTGTTAGATTAAATTTTTTAATTTAAACTTTTATTTTAATTAAATATTTTTAAAAAAAATAGTTTAAAATTTTTCAAACATAGTTTTTCACACACTTTGAGAGGGAGATAGAAGAAGGAAGATAGAGAGAGAAAAGAAGAAGAATGATATAAAGAATACGAATATAGGATGAAGGGAAAGAGGAAAGAGAATAATCTTTTTTAATTAAACATTTTTCTTTTCCCCATTCCCTCCTCTCTCTCATGTGTAGGGCCTCTCTCTCTCTCTCATTAAAATTTTTTACTAAATATTTTTTAAAACTTTTTTATTTAACATTTTTTAAACATAGTTTTTCATACACTTTGAGAGGGAGATAGAAGAAGAAGAAGAAGAAGAAAGAGAATAAATTAAAAAAGATGGAGAGAGAGGAAAAAGAGAAAAGATAATAGTCTCTTTTGAAATAAAACATTTTTAATATAATTTTTGCCTTAGAGAGAGAGACAGATAAGAAATATATAATTTCAAAGAGAGAGAAAATAGGGGGAGATAAAGGGAAAGAGAGAAAAGAGAAAAATAGAGAGAGAAGAAAAAATATATAGAGAGAAAAGAGAGCGAGATAAAAAAACTTGAAAGAGAAAGAGAAAGGAAAAGAAAAATAGAGAGAGAGAGAGAGAGAGAGAGAGAGAGAGAGAGAGAGAGAGAGAGAGAGAGAGAATCGAGAGAAATTTACAATGACTGAAAAAGAAAGAAAATGAGAGGGAGGGAGAGAGAGGGGGAACAGAGAGAAAGAGACTTATAAAGAGGAAAATATCAACTTTTAAAGAGAGTGAGGAAAAGAAAAAAGAAAAAGAGAGGAGAGAGAGGGCAAGGGGGAGAAGAAAAGGGGAGAGAGAGAGAAAAGAAGAAAAGGAAGTGAGAGAATTTAAACACGGAGAGAAAATTATAGAGAGATGAAATATAAAATTTAAAAGAAAAAGAAAATTAAAAAATTTAAAGAGAGAAGAATTTAAAAAAGAAAAAAAGAAAAAAGAGAAGGAAAAGAGAGAAGAATTTTCGCTGTAAGTTTGGAAACCTTTGAACCTCTAGAGGACTTCCTGAACCTATCTCCTTTTCCAAACCTCCCTGAAGAGGTAAAGAAAGTGAAAGAAGAAGAAGAAGAATAAGAAGAAGAAGAGAGAGAAAGAGGGAGAGAACATGCAGAGAGAATTATAGAGAGAGAAAATATAAAATTTAAAAAGAGAATAAAAAAATAGAGGAGAAAGAGAGAAGGAAAAGAGAGGAGAGAGAGAGAGGGAGAAAAGAAAAAACTTAAAAAGAGAATGAAGAGAGAGCGAGAGAGAGAGAGAGAGAGAGAGAGAGAGAGAAGAAGAAGAAGAAGAAAAAAGAGAAAAGAGAAAAGGTAGAGAGAAGGAAAAGAGAGAAGAGAGGGGGGAAAATAAAAGGAGGGAGAGAGAGAGAAAGAGAGAGAAGAAAAACAGGGGGAGAAAAAAGAAAAGAGAGAGAGAGAGAAAGAGAGAGAGAGAGAGAACTAGGAGAGGATAAAAAATAAACTAAAATAGAAGGCAAAGAAAGAGAGAGAGAAAGAGAAAATTAGATATAAGAAATTTGGGGGGAGGAGAGAGAGAGAGAGTAAATAAAAAATTAAAAACTGAGACGAAAAAGAGGAGAAAGAAAGATGAGAAATAGATTGTTGAACGAAGTTGTCATGTGATAGTACAGTAACTTCACTTGCCACAGGGCAACGAAGCTACCGCGAAGTGGCCTAGCTTTTCTTTGTGCACACGAAATGCTAGTATAGTATTTAAGTATAGCTTTCTTGGGGTGTTAAGGCCATTTGTAAAGCAAATAGTCCACCATAACATCTGATAAACGGATACATGGTTGAAAGGAAGAAGGAATGTGAAAGCATATCAATGATAAGTTATAAATGGAATAGTCTTGAAAGAAAGACAAGTTACTTTGTCCCCAAAAATTTATTAGTCAAGGAAATGCCAAGTATGACTTTGAACAGTTTCCTACTCAAAATTAAAGAATGTAATGTAAAATTGTGCAGGGTAGGGGATTGTTGGATCTAGGTGGGGGCTAGCAGTCTCTTGTGGCCCAAATACGATTGGCTAGGTATGCAATTACTTGCAATAGCTTATGGTGTTGATCAATTTACAGGGCAAAAAAAAGAAAGGGGGTGCTTATCCCACATGGAAAAATGTCAAAAACTTATTGTGGATTTGTGGAAGGCTTTGGAAGGTCTAGAAGTGTGCTTGTGGGTGATTGTTGGAACAAATTAGAAAGGTCAAACTCCAAAACTTGTGTATGCGAGAGAGAGAGAGAGAGAGAGAGAGAGAGAATAAGAGCCATAATGTTGTAGACTTATTAAGACGTGAACGCGTGTCATACGACACAGTCTATATGCGACATGTTTTATAAGCCATATACAATACAAGGTGTAGTGGGAGATGTAGAGGAAGGGGCTTCGTAAGAAGCAAGGTGATTTGTTATCAGTACTTACTTGCAGCTACGACGTCGGGCTAGAAGGCCAGACGGCGGTTTGCGCTTTGGTGGGGTTGGTGGGGGGTCTGCCGGTGAGCTTCTTCTTGAGCCAGCGCCAGGAGGAGGAGGAGGAGGAGGCGGCGGCGGCGGCGGCGGCGTTCTCAGACGAAGGAGAAGCTGGTGATGGTGACGATGAAGCTGGCTTCTTCTTATCTTGCGGTTTAGAGGAGGAGGAAGAAGAGGCGGCAGCCATTTTGCCTCGGAGGTAAGCCTCGGCTATAAGGACGGTGGGATAAGACATGGCGACCACCCAGCACCCTTAATACAGCAGCTCTGCTCGCTCGTATACTGTAATGTTTCTGGGTATACAAGCGATCAGCACTCCAATCGACGCAGAGGCAGAGATCAAAGAAAGGAAGCTGCGTGAACTTGTTTAAAAAGCGCGCACACACACTCTCTCTCGAGGGAGGAGGAGGAGGAAGGTCTCTCTCTCTCTCGCTCTCTCTTTGGGCCCCCGGCTCTCGACAAGAGCGATTCCACGAGTCCTTTTGCTTGCCTTGCACGCCAGCCTTCGTACCCAATCAGTCCACTCATCCCACACCTCACCACACAAAATCAAACCGTCTTAGTCTTTGCTCATGAAAATCCGAGATTTAATGTAAAATGAATTACAATTTTATAAAAATCACTTTTAAAAATACGGATAAAAAGTTTAACGAATCTCCTTAAAAAAGAGATCAAAATGATAATATCTAGACCAATAAATAAATACAAATATCGATTGGACATGAATTTTTTGAATTGATATTATATTCATAGAATATATTTAAATGCCGTGTATCATAGATATAATTATTAATTATTAAATATATAAATTTAAATGATTAAAAACTCAAGAGTTATGAGACATAACTCATGGCTTAGCACTTGATAGGTATAATTATTAATTATGACAATGTGGATAACTTTTGGCATTAAAATATGCAAATTGGATTATATGTGTTATTTGATATATTGGGTCAAGCACAACACAACAAATATTTGCAAAACCTACAAGTGGATTCCTCTCAAACAAAAACAAGCTAACAATGCATGATTGAAAAATACAATTGAGTTATGCTATAAACAAGCAACATTTGATCTACCTTATGATATCAAAGATCCCCTCTCACTTGTATGAATTGACATGTAAATTGGAACTTTCACATACCTTTCAAACCTCATCCCATCCAAAGTGGCAACTCATGTCCTCCAAAGATAACACCAAGTGACCATGCCACAAAGTTATGAAAAATCTCAAATAAAGAAATATCAACTTAGGTTATTATGATCATAGACTATATTAACATTTTCATGTTTTATTTAGGGCATTTACATAAATCAAATTTAGATCCTAATATTTCTAAGTTCTTTCTCCTCCCTTTCTCTAAAGAAACTTTTACATCTTTCATTTTTACATGCCTCCTTTGACCCCTTTTCTTCCTTCAACTTGCTTGTACATTTATTCGCCTTACCTCTACTTTACCCCCCAACCCTAAAAACGCACATGCACAAGTGTTTATCTCATGTCTAACACTATAATAGAAATGTGATGAGCACACAATTGGTCACATTTGAGAGGGAGCATTATCACTCAAATAATGGAGATGATAATGACGAATCTGTATATCCACTTCTCCTCTTTCTCTCTCCTCTTTTCCCTCTCTATTTCTACTTTTTTTCTCTTCTCTCTCTCTCTCTCCTTTTCTTCTCCCCCTCTCGCCTCTCTTTTCCTTCTCTCTCCCTTTCCTCTTTTTTCCTTCTCTTATTCTTATTCTTATTCTTATTCTTATTCTTCTCTCTCTCTCTCTCTCTCTCTCTCTCTCTTCATGTTCTCATGTCATCGTCGTCTTCTTCTCTCTCTCTCTCTCTTCATGTTCTCATGTCATCGTCGTCTTCTTCTTCTCTCTCTCTCTCTCTCTCTCATTTTCTTCTCTCCTCACTTTTGTTCTCTCTCCCCCCTCTCCTCTCTTTTCATTCTCTCTCTCGTCTTTTTTTCTTCTCTCTTTCTCTTTTAAATTGTATCTTTTGTCTCTCTATAATTCTCTCTCCATGTTACCTCTCTTTCTCTCTCTCCCCCCCTCTCTCTCTCTTCTTCTTTCTCTTCCTTCCCCCCTTAGTCCCTCTTAAAGTATGTAAATTCTATATTTCCCCTATCTATAATTCTCTCTCTTTATGTTCATATTTTCTCTTCTTCTTCTTCTTCTTTTTCTTTTTCTTCTCTTTCTCTCTTTCCTTTTATTTCCTCTCTCTCTCTCTCTCACTCTCTCACTCTCTCTCTTTTCTTCTCCTCCCCTTCTCCTCTTTTTTATTTTTTTCTTCTTCTTCTCTCTCTCTCTCTCTCTCTCTCTCTCTCTCTTTTCCTTCTTTCTCCCCCCTCTCTCCTCTTTTTTCCTTTTTTTCTTCTTTTTACTCTTTAAATTTTTTCTTTTCTCTTTCTTTTAAATTTTATGTTTTCTCTCTCTATAAAACTCACTCTCTGTTCAAATTATCTCTTCTTCTTCTCCTCCTCTTCCTCTTTCTCTCCCTCCTTTTCTTCTCTCTCTCTCTCTCTCTCTCTTGTTTTTTATTTTTCTTCTCTCTCTTAAATTTTATATTTTCTCTCTCTATTTTCTCTCCCTCTCTCTCTCATCTTCTTTCTTTTTTGCTCTTTGTATCTTTCTCTTGGTTTTTTATTCTCTCTCTCTCTCTCTCTCATTTTTCTTTTCCTCTCTCTTTCAAGTTTTTTCCTCTCGCTCTCTTTTCTATATATATATATATATATATATATATATATATATTCTCTCTATTCTTATATTTTCTCTCTTCTCTCCTCTCTCCCTTATTTCCTCTCTCTCTCTAAGCCAAAAACTATGTCAAAAATTTTTTACTTAAAAAAACTATTCTCTTTTCTTTTTTCCCTTCTCCCCCTCTCTTTTTCTCTTTCTTCTTTTTTTTCTTCTTCTCTCTCTTTCTCTCTCTCATTTTTTTATCTCCCCAATTTTCTTCTTTTTCTCTCTCTCTCTTCATTCTTTCTTTGATTTTTTTCTTTTTATACTCTCTCTCTTAAATTTTATCTTTCCTCTCTCTATAATTCTCTCTATGTGTGTCCATATTATCTCTTCTTCTTCTTCTTCTTCTTCTTCTTCTTCTTCTTCTTCTTCTCTGGTGCGCAAATCAGATGCTAGATGTGTACATAGTGAGCGCCGGAAGATTCCCAAGAACAAATAACTCTACTTTAAGCTAAAAAATCAAGATAATAAACTTGCACGACATGAGGCAAAAAGACCAATTGGGTTCAATCTCCCCCTATGCCTTGTGTGAGCACTTCACAAGGCATGTATTTATAAATTTATTCATATCAAAGCTAAAAAATAGCCCAATTTTACAATAAGCATGCTTTAGCTTTTGTATTTGCTTTTGTCCAAATGAAGAATAAAGCGGTTGGGCGGCCCAAGTGTCGGGTTGTGTCCAAATACAATATCCAATAATGAAATATTTAAACTGCACGTCTATGCGCATACAAAATAATAAATATTTATTAAGCTTCAATAAATAATTGCACCTAAATAAATATTAGTGCCACGCCTTTAATGATAAGATACGCACCTATAAAAAATGATAATTTCTTCTAGGTAATTTGAATACACGCTATCACTCAATGCTTCCCAACGCCACCGTTGCCTACTCTATACATCAACTGAAATTGAAGCATTCACAACTATTAAAAAATAATAAAATTAAATCGACAAAAGTGAATACCTAGCAGTCTTCAGCTACAAAATAAATAAATAGGTTGGAACTCCGTCCTAACACTACAAAATAAATAAATAGGTTGGAACTCCGTCCTAACACTACAAAATAAATAAATAGGTTGAAACTCTGTCCTAACCTTAATTTAATATAAATACACTCTAAACTCATAAATGTCCATTAATTTAAACATATATTTTACGAAATCACCCACTGTGGAGTCACCCACGTGCACATTAAATTAACATAATGCACGAAAAGAACAGGCGTCCCCGTCATTTGTGGAATCCACCGCAAAACCTCACAAAATCCACCGTGGAATATGCCTCTTGGCATTATACCCCCGGGGTGGGATAGCAATTGTCCTCAATTGCTATTAGCTCAATGTGGAGCGAGCAATGAGGGGTAAGCACTTAGGTCATGGGCATGCATCCATTGGGCCTCTTCAACAGGATGATTTTTAAACTTAACCAAATATCTAGAGTATCTACGGCCAGTTTGAGTGGTCATTAAGTCAGTGTCTAGAATAGTTTCAAGTTCAAGGATTTCAGTTTCTTCTTCTAACAAAGGAGGGTTTTCATAGATATGGTGAACAAGTAATTGGCCTTTAAAAGGTCGTAACAAACTGATATGAAAAGTATTGTGGATTTTTCAGTGTTGGGGTAATTCTAATTTAAATGCATTGGGGTAATTCTAATTTAAATGCATTGTCATTGATTTTGTGAATGATTTTGAAAGGTCCATAAAATCTAGGAGCTAACTTAACAACAGGACGTTTCTCAATACTTTGTAATCTTCTCTTTTCAATACGTAACCAAACATAATCATCAATTTTGAAACTCATAGCTTTTCTTTTCTTATTATCTCGTTTTGTGTATGATTGTTGGGCTTTCACAATCATGTCTTTGACTTCAACAAAAATAGAAGCATGCATATTGGCAATATCATTAGCAGCTTTAACTTTGTTTGACAATGAGGTAACAGGTGTAGGCAATCTATATCCATAAATGATTTCAAAAGGTGCTTTCTGTGTAGCTGTATGTTGTGTGTTATTTTATGCAAATTGAAGTAAATGCAAGTGTGTATTGTTTGTGGTTTTGAAATTGTGTATGCATGCAAAAGATCTAAAATTGTATTGTTAGTAGCTTTTGTTTTTCCATTTGTTTCAGGATGAAATGCAAATGAAAAATCAAACTTTGTACCTAAATTAGTAAACAAAGTAGTCCAAAAATTATTGTAGAATTTAGAATCACGGTAAAAAATAATAACTTTTGGCAAACCATGGTTAGTGAAAACAATTTTCAAAAATAATTGTGCAGCTTAAGATGCAGTTAATGTTTTCTTGCATGGAATGAAATATGCTTGTTTGCTAAATCGATCTAAAATAGTCCAAATCATATCATGATTAGCTTGGGTGTTAGGCAAACCAGTAATAAAATCCATTGAGATATGTCCCCATGGTTGTTCTGGAATTGGTAAAGGCATTAATCAACCATATTGCTTACCATGATGTCACTTAACTCTTTGACAAATTAAACATTCAAATACAAAGTTAAAAACATCAGATTCCATCTGTGGCCAGTAAAAATCTTCAACCAATGTACGTAAAGTAGAAATAATGCTTCTATGGCCTTGGTATGGAGGATAATGAATTTTATGCAACACAAATGATCGAAATGGAACAGTTACGCACAACCTTTTCTCATAAAACATAAATCCATTAGAATAAGACAATGAATCTATTGGAATCCAATTAATTGCAACTATTTTATTCCAATCAGCTTGAAAATTGGGGTCTTGATCATAGGTATCTTTCATAAGGATAAGGGAATCAAAAGATATCATAGAGATATTATGGATAGTCGGTGTTCTACTCAAGGCATCGGCAACAACATTCTTTTTTCCGGGTTGCTATTGGATAAGTGGATTAAAAATTTGAATAAAAGCAGTCTATTTAATATGACGGTTAGAGATTTGTGGCCAACTAAGGAGATGTTTGATACTTTTTTGATTAGTTTTGATCATGAATTCAAATCCCATTAAATAGTATTTCCATTGACGTAAAGCTTGTACTACTGCTAGCAATTCCTTATCATAGGTGGAATACTCGAGTTCAGATGGTTTAAGTTTGCTGCTAGAGTAAGCTATGGGATGTGAATATTGCATAAGGACAGCTCCTATTCCAGATCCACTAGCATCAGTGACTACTAAGAAGAATGGTCTATTAAAGTCAGGTAGTTGCAATACAGGGGCATGTGTTAAGGCATGTTTCAATAAATCAAAAGACTTTTGCTGATTATCAGACCAATGATATATAATACATTTCTTTAATAATTTTTTCAAAGGCAATGCAAGTAATGAAAAAATTCTCACAAATTTTCTGTAAAAGCTAGCAAGACCTAAGAAAGAACGTAATTCATGCATATTTTTAGGTATCAACCAATTCAAAATTGCTTCTATATTTTTAGGATCAACTTTAATACCGTCAGATGAAACAATATGTCCTAAGTATTCAATGTGGATTTATAAAAATTCACTCTTTTCAGGATTGTGCGTGCGTAGGATGCATATGATTTTCCTTAGCTTCAATTTCATTCACCCATACTAAGTATGATTTGCTACCTTTTCTTAATGCACATTTAGCCTGTGTATGACTAAGCAATGGAAAATTCTCAAGGATGTGTGTACCATGCAATGTGATTTGTTTTCCATTAGAATGAATCTTCATTGAATGCGTGGAATAATCTATATCGGGATTATCTTTATGACGCCAAGGCATTCCTAAAATAATGTCACTAGATTGAAAAGGTAAAACTAAGAAATTTTTGTGCTCGACATAATCGCCAATTTTAATTTCTAAGTCATGAACTTCTTGTGTTCCATTGTATCTACTGCCTAAGAATGCAGCCTTGATGCGATAATGGGTCAGAACAGTATGTAAATTCAATGCTTTGACCGATTTTACAGAAATAAAATCATGTGTGCTCCCGTAATCATGTAAAACAATCTTTTCTCTACCATGCACAAGACATTTCATCGTTAATAAAGAATGAGGATTTGGCATACCTGGTAAAGTATCTGAAGTAGTACCGATATCGCCATCGTCTTCTGTGAAATTGGGCATTTCTTCATGGTCTTCATCTCCAGTCGCTCCCAAGTAGTTGATGTGAACAATTGGCTTTTTGGATGACAATTCACCGCTAGATGTCCATCTTAATGGCACTTGTAGCAGACTATGGGTTTGGCTTTGGAAACATTATTGGTAATGGCTGGGAGTTTGGGAATGTTGGGATTTGGCTGGAAAGATAGCTTAGGATTTGGATTTGTGTTTGTTGGTAAAGCGGGGGATCATGTCCAAGATTTATGGAAAGAAGATGGAACAAAGAGATTTTGATTGAATCTTCAAAAGTTAGAATTGAATTGCTTTGTACCGAAGTTACCGTTAGTTGGGAATTGTTGTGGTTGCTTCTCTTGTCCTCGAATTTTGTCTTCAATATCATGGGCCAAAGAAATCGCATCCTCGAGAGTCGTTGGCTTGAACATGTTCACCTCCACATAGAAGTGACTAAGCAAACCAGACATAAACTTGCGCTTATGGATCGCCTCAGGTACATCTTCGAGTATTCGAAGTTGCAATAAGGCATTCTAGAAACACTCGGTATATTGTGAAATAAGCTCACGATCTCTATGTTGCAAGAGATCCCACTGTTTTATTGCTTTTTCGTGGAATTGAGGTGGAAGAAGATTCTGCAAAAATTTCTTTTGGAAAGCCTTCCAAGTAGTAGGACAATCAATGCTTTTGCGGATAATAGTCCACCAGAGTGATGCTCTGTCCACTAAATGGTTAGTGACACACTTGAGTTTATCTTTTTCGGCATACTGTTCTTCATTGAAATAATCATCAAATTGACTGATAAAAGCGAGGATAGTCTTTCCATCAAGTAGCCCATTAAAAGTATGGAATTTGAAATTCCTTTTAGTTATCTTGGCTTCTTTCCGAATAGATTGTGCTTCAAGTGTCTCATCGATCGTACGTCGTATAACATCTTCAGGTTGCAATCCATCTTGTTCGTTGAAGAGTTGCCAATTGAGCTTGCAAAGTTTGACGTGCTCTTCGTTCCTCTTGAAGCTGCATCATAATTAGGTCCAGTTTTTGCTCCGTCGTTGGTTTCGACAAGTCACCTTCGGCCATAAAATCTTCCATATTTTGATTGGTCATCCTGCAAAATTTCAAACAACCTCACACACTCGAAATCTTGTTAGCAAGATGAGCGTAGCTCAAAGTTGGGTTTACAATGCTTGTTTTTTTTAAAATGGCTTTTTGGCGATCTTTCTCTTTGCAAGTACGAAAATTGATGAAATCCTTCTTCAATGAATACTTTGCCTATGTAGACTGTGTATAGCATTTTGTGTGCTTGAAATTATCTCTATCACAGCACGGGTGTGAATAGAGGCTTGCAAGGAGTTATAGAACCGGTTCGGGTTTGATTTGTAGAAATACTCCATGTGAATACCCACTAGAGGAAAGTTTAAAGATTGAAATTTGAAACTTTAGTGTAAACTCATAGCCTTAAGATTAAGCTTTGAAAGAAAGAAGCTTTGACTAATCGTCTGATCTGTGATGGGACAAGAGAATGTTAACATCGATGTTGCCGTGCCAGGGAGTACATGCTACCACCGTCTATGTCGAGTTTTGGAAAAGCTTAAGCTTTTCTTAAGCTTTTTAAGCTTAATAAACTTAAACTTAATGAAGTTTCTTCTCTGTTCTCTATTATACCCAAGAGACTTACAAAGGATCGTCCTGGGTGGTCCTTCATAAGCAAAGAGTGGTCCTTCGTGTTCTAATAGCACAGTAGGGGGTTCTTCACTACCAAGAACACGCTGGTATTTACGAATTGCTGCGAGACTATAGAGCCCATTCATTCCAAGAGATTTGCCTCTACGCGAGATGGTAAGCAATTGGAAGCCCTTGATCTCAACTTCGCTCTGATACCATTGGTGCACAAATTGAATATTGGATGCGTACATAGCGAGCGCTGGAAGATCCCCAAGAACAAAGAACTCTACTTTAAGCTCAAAAATCAAGAGAATAGACTTGTATGACATGAGGCAAAAATACCAATTGGGTTCAATCTCCCCCCATGCCTTGTGTGAGTGCTTCACAAGGCATGTATTTATAAATTTATTCATATCAAAGCTCAAAAATAGCCCAATTTTATAATAAGCATGCTTTAGCTTTTGTGTTTTCTTTTGTCAAAATAAAGAATAAAGCGGTTGGGCGACTCAAGAGTCGGACTGTGCCCAAATACAATGTCCGATAATAAAATATTTAAACCGTGCGTCCATGCACATACAAAGTAATAGATATTTGTCAACGCTTCAATAAATAAGTGCGTCTAAATAAATATTAGCACTACGTCTTTAATGATATGATGCACGCCCATCAAAAATGATAATTTCTTCTAGGTAATTTGAATACACGCTATTGCCCAATGTTTCCCAACGCCACCGCCACCTGCTCTACACATCAAATGAAGCATTCACAATTGTTAAAAAATAATAAAATTAAATTGAAAAAAGTGAATACCTAGCAATCTTCAGCTACAAAATAAATAAATAGGTTGGAACTCCATCCTAACCTTAATTTAATACGAGTGCACTCTAAACTCATAAGCGTCCATTAATTTAAATATGTATTTTGCAGAATCACCCACTGTGGAGTCACCCACGTGCACATTAAATTAACATGATGCCCGAAAAGGACAAGCATCCCCATCAACTTCTCGCACAAGGAATCCACCTTGTGTATGAACCGCGGCAAATAAATATAGTTTTACGGAATCCACCACAAAACCCCATGGAATCCACCGTGGAATATGCCTCCTAGTATCATTCTCTCTCTCTCTCTCTCTCTCTCTCCTCTTTTTTCCTTTTTTCTTCTCTCTATATCTTTTGTAACATTTTCCTCCCTCCCGCCATATAACCCCCTAATTAAATGAAAAAATCAATAAAATAAAGGTCCCAATTTTTTTTCTCACGCCGCTAGCTGGCAGACGCAGGGGGGCTACTGTTTGACGACGTGCCGGCATGGGGGAAGCTCTAGCTGGTGAGGTCGAAGGGGGGCCATTGTGGCCGACGACTAGTGGAGGACGGGATGACGTGGGGGGAGGGCAATGATTACTCCCTCTTCCCCTCCCCCATACTCTGCATGGCGGTGGCCATCCACCTGGCCGCCTTGATGGGAATAAGAGGGGGCCCATACCTTACCAATTCCCCACCCCCCATTACACTTTAAAAAGGCCTTATGACTAACAAGGAGGGGGATTATGATCGTGATTCCTCCATGTTGTCAGACTAGAGATAGAGAGAGAGAAAGAGAGAGAGAGAGAGGGAAAGAGAGAGTAAGAGGGGAGAGAGAGAGAGAGAGAGAGAGAGAGAGAGAGAGAGAGAGAGAGAGGGAGGGAGGGAGATTTTCCCCAAGCTTACCCTCCCTTTTTTCCCCCTCTGAGAGGAACCCCATGGACAAATTCCTTCCACAAGGAATCAACTCTCCTATAGCCTGGGTGCGTAGCCTTGAAGAAAAATCCAAAATTAAACGATGCCTCCCAAGCAAAGCAAGGTCTAATTGAGCGCAAATCCCACTTCAACCGATGGAGCTACGGGTCAAGGAACTGCAACACTTGGTAACCAGGTGCGCCAAATAATTCCTACTTTGAGGGGAACTCTTGAAAACTTAGTTCGACTTCACTAGGAAAGGAGAAGTATTCTGGTAAAAAACTAACCATCAATTAGGTTGCATTATTCAATCACAATGGAAATTGCATTTTGTTGCACTCTATCATGTTTAGATCGATCAACTTGCACAAATGATTTCGCATTTGTGCACACTAAAATTAAGGACTTTATTGTTTGTGCTCGTAGTGCATTAGATTTATGCTCTAGTATCGGCACATTTGAGAGGTAAAAGAAACTGAAAAATGGGTTATCGAGACGATTAAGCATATTCATCATTAAGCGAAAATCGTACTTTTTTTGCCTCGGGAAATTTGTGAAATTGGAAAGGTAGGAGTAAAAGCTTGAATCAAGTATATGAGGATCGTAAGTTGCTACAATAACGATTAAGTATATTTAGGTCATTGCAATACTAAGCCAGGTATTAGGCTCCTATAAACCTTTAGAGGGAAGTGGTTCGCATTTGCATTAGGCCTGATAACTTCACATCCCCCACTCAAAAGAAAAATACATGTCTCTATTTATGTTTTGCATAAGTGCGATGAAATGAATTCCCAAGAGCAAAAGCCCTGCATTGCATCATTATCTTAGGAAAGACACACATCTAGATTGCATGGCATCATGGTCAATTTCAGTTGGGCTGCTAGGGATTCATCTTAAAGATAGTGGTAAGTCACGCATATGAAATGCTAAAATTGCTCAGGACCGTTCAATCAAATGAACCCTATATACGCAAGGATAGGGCTTAACTCAACCTATTTAGGGATTAAATGTAATTGAGCCAATCTATTGTTACTTCATAGGGAGACCTTGAGACAAGTAAAACACTTACTTGTCTCTATTCTACATCTAGCCTTGACAAAGCTCAAACAACCTTGAAGATATCACCTTTCACCATGACACAATCCGACGTTAATACCAAAGAGTTCGAGTGTCATTTTTTCCAAGACAAGAACCCTGGATTAAAAGGCTAGCAAGCTAAGACAACTACCATCCGAGAACTGTCGGGATATAGATCCAATTGCATAATTGCTCGCTCTTATCACACAGGAGCGGGGTTGGAAAGAAGGTATTCCTTATCCCTTGGAGGGTATTGGGAATTGCCGCCAAGGCAAGAAGAACAAACCCTAAGTGACAAAGATAGGGACCCCACCTTAGCAGATGTCCCGAGCACTCGCATGCACCATTATTTGTGCTCGTAAGTTTAGGAACACCGCTTGTAAAAGATTGTGTAACCCCAAACTCATAAAAGAAATGAGAATAATGAATCATGTTGAACTTTTGGAGGACGGGCTGTCGTGCTGCTACGCGTACACCATATAAAAAAATCTAGAGTGTGGCTTTCTTTTAGATTTAGAGAGCCAATGCCACTTTAGGCATTAGTGTTAGTGTCCATGGTTCAAAATATCATATTTTTTTGGACAAGTTTTTAGCCAATTTTTGATATTCTTGATATTATCTCTTGTAAAAATCCATAAAACTATAGAGAACTTCTAGATTAGGATGACATGTAAAAGAAAGCATGTAGCTTTCAGCCAATTGGAGAGAATTTTATGTAAAAAGAGAGATTGACGAAATTGCGCGATGCGCAATCGTTGTTTCCAGGCAGTGAATAGCACTTTGAAGTGGGAGATGAAGAAGAAGTGAACGGGATTAATTTTGGCCAGGTGTCTTGGTATTTAACCCTCCTTTCGGAGCTAATGAAGGCATCAGATTGGCGATCTGAGCAACGTAGAGGAAGGTATTATTTTGTATGCGTTTTTGTCTATTAGAGTTATATTTTCTCATAATGCTGAAAGAAATTGATAGGCTTCATCTCTGTTAGTATTCTTCTTCATTTTTTATTTCTTTTTGGGAGTATTCTTCTATGTCTTCAATTTCTTCGAACCCCTTCTCTTCCGTCTACTCCTCTCCCTGAATCTACACCCTACTGTCTCTTATCTTCAAGAACTTGGCTTGAAACCTTCAACCCTTCTCTTATCTCTACCATCTCCGAAGTAAAAGCTCTTAAATCCCCATAAATTCTTCTCTTGCCAAACCCCTATGGTAACCTTCAATCCTACGCGGTGTGACAGTGCCAAACCACCCCCAGTTGGCCGCCAACCCTAGCCAAGGGGGTTCCAAATAGCCATGATGGGAACGTGGACTAAACCCGCCATGAGAGGTCCCTCCATGGGTTGGTTTGAATGTAGGAGGATGCTTGGATGCCAAAGGGGGCTCTGGCTCTAAATTGCATGCCTTCGAGCCCTACTCAAACGATCTGCGTGATTCGAGATAGATTCTCGAGGGCCCTTGTTACTAGTGCAAGGCAGAATCTTGGAGGAAATAAAGTGTATCCTCACGGATTGCGGATATTGTTCCTTTTGAACAAGACTTGTATCCTTGATAAAATGCTAATATTAAGTTTACTTACAAGGAACTGGGCTGAATTTATTTTCGTGCCAGTGCCATTATGATTACGTGAATGAACCGTGTTCCTTAAGAGGCTTAATTAAGGAAGCTGCTTTTACATGTCGCACATAAATGTGATAGGGCTAATTAGATAACTAAAGTATGCCTATTGAGGGAGGCGAGAGGGTAGAACCCCCGACGGGTCTGTCATATGGAAGGGTGGTCCCAGGGAACTAGGAGGCTTCTCACAAGATTTTACTGTCATTCGACCTTTAGGCAGTGTGGGTTAGTACCTAATTAATACAATTTTAGGGGACTAGAATGGGACTATGCCCTATAGGCAGAGGGGTTGAGCGGCACATCCCTCTCGTTTCTCATTCTCCTTGAAACAAGTATGGTGTGGATCTGCTTCAGATTGGGTAGCTTTGCGTAAACTGGAATGCCCAGGTCTCGACTCTAGAATATTGTCAGGAGACATTGACCAATAGGGACTCAAGTTTCAGGTTGATCCTAGTGGTTTCGGCTACGAACATTCTATTGTGAGGCAGACTCGCGAAACCCTAGGTAACAAACCCCGTGACATTCCAAGGGAGTGCCGAGCGGGGTTACTTAGGATTTTCTTCCCAATGGACTGCTAACACGTGCTTGGACAGCCAATGGGCGAGTACGTCACAATTGGTATCAGAGCCAACCAACGACTAAAACAATTAGGAAAAAATCGGGAAGAGTGAGGCAATTTTTTCATTAGAAAATGTTTTTCTTTTTACTCACTTGTGGATTGCTGCCGCTTCTAGACTTAGGAGGCATGGAGCAGGTCCCTCATAGTTCATATCATGTTTAGGACAGCTATGAACTCGTTAAGCTATCACAGGATGGTACAACATGATGGGGATCCTGCATCGGCTCTACAACCCCTCGCCGCTGTATGTGGAAAGGCATTGGACTTAGAGCACGAGATACTACTACATAGACGCCAAGCGACTTGCCTATCTTCAAAACAATCTGAAGAGGCTAAAGTGGTTGGAAGACTTAAAGATTATCAAGTTATTCATCTTCCATGAGGCTCGTGTGAACTCGACCCTACACATCAGACGCTAACAAGTAGATCAAAACCGCTACATCTACAAAGATGTGCTTAAAGTTTTACCACTGCGGACAGAATTAAAGTAATGGGGCAAAATGAACGTCATGGCTATCAAAAACAGGGATTTCTTAAACTTCCCATGACTTATCTCTTCTTGAGAATCTATTCCCCAAATCCATACTACTATTATGTCCCTGTAGTTGAATCCAATAGGGAATTATTAACATGGCGTTGATGTAACTCCTGAAAAGAAAATCATCTCAACCAATATTTATCTATTCTCGAATAATTGTACTTGAGGCTTACGCTTCCCTATGGTTAAATAAGAATTTTATGTTCATTCGAATTGTTGCATAGTAGCAATGGAAAATATGTGCACATTGATTTGAGTTATATAAGGAAGTGTTAATGTAATCCTAACAATGCGGAAAGTTTAAATTGGTAACTAGATACAACCCCAAGCGCAAAACCAGAATCTTGTTTCCGCACTAAGACCAGTAGAGGCCTAAGAGAAGAAGTTTCTTCTCAAACAAATTAAACCCCCAGAATTTGACGAAAAAAGGAAAAACTGTTGAAGTCGATGCTGAAATATAGATTGAATCCATGGAGGATTATTTTAGTGCGGCCAGAACAACACCTGTGAACCAAGCCATGATTGCCAAGCTCAAGCTCACTGGTGAAGCTAGGCTGTGGTGGTGGAAGCAATGGTGTAAAGACCAAGTAGTCAAAAACCTAGAAGATGAATGAGTTCTTTAAGTTGAAATAGTTGGGTCTGTCTCTAGAGGCGTACTACTTGAAATTTGTTTCCTTGTTGAAATACGCCCCGACAATGAGTATCCCCCAACAAGTCTCGAAGTTCTGTGATGGGCTGAACCCACCAATGAACACTCTGTTGGAATCAATGCGTCCTTCGAATTTGCAAGATGCAACGATAAGAGCAGGACCTATTGCCCAAGAAGTCCAGTCAAAGTCCATACCTTGGGCTTACAGAGTCCAGAATCTAGGGATGTCGAAAGCTCAAATTAAAAGGGCGCAAGGACAGAGTCAAGGCCAACAGAAGAAGCCAAGAGCAAATGCAATCAATGACTTTGTCCCCACTCAAAGAAGTGATCAAAGTCTACGTTGTTTCCACTGCAATGAACTTAGACACTTCAAAAGGGAATGTCCCAAACTTGGCGAAGACTGCCATTAAGGGAAATTCGAAGGCCATGCCAAAGCTACCTGTGGCCGTGGTTGTGCAACATTGAGAAGGGAAAAAACTTCCAACATTACCACTAAAGGGATCGACGAAGACAAAGATCTGTCCATGGAAGCTGAGATTGAGAGGGCAACTGTTCATGCCGCTCTTCATAAAAAAGGCCTGAACCACCAATTCTTGGTGATTCAAACACCATCGAACTACCATGGTAAGGAATTCAAAACCTTGATTGCATGTGGCAGCACTCATTCTTTCATTTCACCAACCTGTGCAAGAAGGTTAGAGATAACCACTATAGCTGCCCCTACATTGCTTGTCGAACTGGTATATGGGTGAGAAATCACTTGTACTAGACAAATTGCTAAGGTGGAATTCCTACTCAGAAACGAGCCCACAACTATTAAGTTTAGGGTAATGAATCTAGGAGTCCATGAATTCCTACTGGGAATGGACTGGCTAATCCCTTGGCTAATCCCCAATGATGCTCACATTCATTCTGGAAAGGGTTAAGTCTCCTTTCGGAATCCTAAGGGTGAGCTAGTTATAACACAAGGAGAAGCATGTAAACCAAAGATCTAGCTATCTAAGGCAACACGAATAGCTCAAGGAATAAGAAAAGGATTACTTGTCTACCTGATCAAGCTAAATAAACCAGATCATGTAGAGAACACTAATGAAGAACCATCATGGTTAATGGAATAGATGGATGTGTTCCCAGAAGAATTGACTGAATTACCATCGCCTAGGAAAGTGGATCATGAGATTAAGCTAATGCCAGGAGCTGCACCGATTGCGAAAAGGCCCTACAAGATGTCAATTCCTAAAGCAATTGAGTTAAAGGAACAACTCAAACAGCTATTGGACCAAGGGTACATATGCCCTAGCAGTTCTGCTTGGGGAGCTCCAGCCTTGTTCCAAAAGAAGAAGGATGGTACACTTTGACTTTGCATCGATTATAGAGGCCTAAACCAAGTAACCATCAAAAATAAATATCCCATTCCGAGGATAGATGAGTTACTCAATCGATTGTAGGGAGCAAAAATCTTCTCCAAGATCGATTTGAGGTCATGGTATTATCAGATCTGCATCAAGGATGAGGATATTCCAAACAGGGCATTCAATACCAGATATGGTCATTTTGAATTCATAGTAATGTCTTTTGGATTGACTAATGCCCCTGCCACCTTTAACATGCTAAAGGAAGAGGCGGATCATGAATCCCAAGTTCACATCATCCTTGAGACCATGAGGGCTCATAAGCTCTATACTAAGAAGAGAAAGTGTGCCTTCCTCAAAAGGCAGATTAAATATCTTGGATTTATTGTATCAAATGATGGAATCTCTGTAGACCCTACTAAGGTTAAGGATGTCCAAGATTGGTCTCAATTGGCTACTATTAAAGAAGTGTGTAGCTTCCTTAGATTAAGAGGTTGGCACATGATCCTCATTAAGGACTATGCTTAAATCGCAACACCCCTCACAAATTTGCTAAAAAAGCAAGTTGCCATAGTGTGGACGACCTCTGAACAAGCAAGTTTTGATCAACTCAAGCATAGCTTGGTGACAACACCAATTCTGAAGCTCCGTGACTTAAGCAAGTAATTTGAAGTTGTCACAGATGCTAGCTCACTTGCACTGGGCTGTGTACTGATGCAAAAAGGTTATCCTATAGCCTATTCCTTGCAGAAGTTAAAAACCCATGAAAGTAATTATGTCACCCATGACCTGGAACTGCTCTAGCAGTTATTCATGCCCTCAAACTTTGGCGACATTACTTGCTTGGTAACAAGTTTTCTTTGGTCATGGACCATAAGAGCCTTAAATGGATCTTCACCCAGATTGACCTCAACATGAGGCAACGTCATTGGATCAAAGTTCTGCAGGAGTATGATTTTAAGCTAAGGTATCAACCTGGCAAAGAGAATGTGGTCACTGATTCCCTAAGTTGCAAGGCATTCCTCAACTCTCTTATCATGGAGGAACCCTCAATGGCCGAATCATTGGCAACTATGGTGTCAATGCCTAGCAAACCTATCCTTGAACTAGCCAAGGAAGAAGCTAGCCATGATCCAATATATCTGGAGATGATAAAGGAAATTTTGGGAAAGGACCAAAACCCCAGACTTAAGGTCCCTCGAGCAAGAAACTCAAATAGGGAATACTTTGGGAAGCACATGACTCCCCCTTTTCAAGGCATCCTGGATATGTCAAGATCCTCAACACAGTCAGAAAGAGCTACCATTGGGGAAGGCTTAAGGGAGACGTGCTCAAATACGTCACAAAATGTTTGTCTTGCCAGTGCATTAAGGTGGAACATGTCAAGATGCCTGGAAAGTTACAACCTCTCGACATCCCCCAAATGAAGTGGGAATTTATCAGCATGGACTTTGTTGTTGGGTTACCCTTAGTGCAAGGAGGCTACAACTCAATTATGGTTATAGTAGACATGCTCACCAACGTTGCACACCTCATTCCAGTCAAGACAAATTATAAAGGTTCAGATATTGCCAGACTGTTCATCAAGGAGATATTCAGACTCCATGGGTTGCCTAGAAGAATCGTTAGTGACCGCGACTCCCTCTTCATGTCTCACTTCTGGAGAGGAATATTTGGGGCCATTGGGACCCAACTCTATTTCAGTACATCCTATCACTCTCAAAATGATGTCCAAACAAAGAGGGTCAATCAAGTCATTGAAGATATCCTTAGAGATTATTGCTGTCGTGAACCCAGGAAATGGATCCAATATCTACCATTGGTAGAGTTCGCCTATAATACTTCCTACCAACAAAGCACTCAAATGATACATTTTCAAGCATTGTATGGGTAGGATCACTGTACCCCATTGAACTTTTCAGATCCTACTTTAAGGGTAGAAGCTTCTAAGAAAATGCTCGAGGAAATGGATGAGCAGGTTAAGTCCATCAGACAAGACATTAGAGCCACCAAGGATAGGTAGAAAGCCTATGCAGATCTAAATAGACAAGAACGACTCTTCAATGAGGGAGACACGGTTTTTATTCATGTACGGCCCAAGAGGAGTTCTCTATCATTGGGAGAATTTAAAAAATCGAGTCCAAGGTATTGCGGACCCTACAGGATCCTCAAATGCCTAGAGCCCAATGCCTATAAACTCCAACTCCCTGAGAACGTAAAAGTTCACAATGTATTTCATGTTAGCCTACTAAATAAATATGTATCCAATCCTAGACATGTACTCAATGATCAACAAGTTGTAATGCCAAGCCAAGGAGTCCTTGAGCTCTGGCTAGCTAGAATCCTTGACATGTACTCAATGATCAACAAGTTGTAATGCCAAGCCAAGGAGTCCTTGAGCTCTGGATAGCTAGAATCCTAGACATTCAGGAAAAGAGATTGAGGAGTAGAATCCTCAAGGAGCACCTCATCCAGTGGAAAGACTTTCCAGAAGAAGATGACACATGGATTGATGAGAGTACTCTCAACCAACAATACCCCCAACTCCTTTCGAGATGAGGAGATCTCTATTCCTTAAGGGGGGAAGAATGTAGCATTTCCCTCCCTCCCATCGTATAACCCCCCTAATTAAAATGATTTTTTTAAAAATAAAATAAATGCTCCAATTTTTTTTCTTCACGCCACCAGCTAGTAGACGCAAGGGGGGCTGCTATTTGACGACGTGTGGGGATGGGGGAGCTCCAGCTAGTGAGGTTGGAGGGGGGCCGTTGTGGTCGACGACTGGTGGAGGACCGGATGATGTAGGGGAAGGGAAACGATTACTCCCTCTTCCCCTCCCCCATACTCTGCATGGTGGCGGCCATCCACTTGGCCGCCCTGATGGGAATAAGGGGGGGGGGCATACCTTAACAATTCCCCCTCCCCCCCCCCCATTATACTTTAAAAATGCCTTAGGACTAACAAGGGAGGGGATTATGATCGTAATTCTTCCATGCTGTCAGACTAGAGAGAGAGAGACAAACAGAGAGAGAGAGAGAGGGGGGAAGAGAGAGTAAGAGGGGAGAGAGAGAGAGAGAGAGAGAGAGAGAGAGAGAGGGAGAGGGAGAGGGAGAGGGAGAGGGAGAGGGAGAGGGAGAGGGAGGGAGATTTTCCCCCTTTGAAGGTTTCCAAGCTTACCCTCCCTTTTTTCCCCCTTTGAGAGGAACTCCACGGAAAAATTCCTTCCGTAAGGAATCAACTCTCCTATAGCCTGGGTGCGTAGCCTCGAAGAAAAATCCAAAATTAAACCATGCCTCCCAAGCGAAGCAAGGTCCAATTGAGAGCAAATCCCCCTTCAACCAATGGAGCCACGGGTCAAGGAACCACAACACTTGGTAACCACGTGCGCCCCATAATTTCTACTTTGAGGGGAACTCTTAAAAACGTAGTTCGACTTCACTAAGAAAGGAGAAGTATTCTGGTAAAAATCTATGTTAACTAACCACCAATTAGGTTACATTATTCAATCAGGATGGGAATTGTGTTTTGTTGCACTCTGGCATGTTTAAAACGATCAACTTGCACAAATGATTTCGCATTTGTGCACACTAAAATCAAGGACTTTATTGTTTGTGCTCGTAGTGCATTAGATTTATGCTCTAGCATCAGCACATTTGAGGGGTAAAAGAAACTAAAAAATGGGTTATCGAGACGATTAAGCATATTCATCATTAAGTGAAAATCGTACTTTTTTTGCCTCGCGAAATTTGTGAAATTGGAAAGGTGGGAGTAAAGGCTTGAATCAAGTACATGAGGATCGTGAGTTGCTACGATAACGGTTAAGTATATTCAGGTCATTGCAATACTAAGCCAGGTATTAGGCTCCTATAAACCTTTAGAGGGAAGTGGTTCGCATTTGCATTAGGCTTGATAACTTCACGTCACCCACTCAAAAGAAAAATACAAGTTTCTATTTATGTTTTGCATAAGTGCATTGAAATGAATTCCCAAGAGCAAAAGCCCCACATTGCATCATCGTCTTAGGAATGACGCGCATCTAGATTGTGTGGCATTATGATCAGTTTCAGTTGCGCTGCTAGGGATTCATATTAAAGATAGCTGTAAGTCGCGCATATGAAATGCTAAAATTACTCAAGGCCGCTCAATAAAATGAACCCTATATACGCAAGGATGGGGCTTAACTCAACTTATTTAGGGATTAAAGGTAATTGAGTCAATCTATTGTTACTTCATAAGGGGACCTTGAGACAAGTAAAACACTCATTGGTCTCTAATCTACATCTGGCCTCGATAAAGCTAAAACAACCTTGAAGATATCACCATTAATCATGACACAATCTAACGTTAATACAAGAGAGTTAGAGTGTCATTTTTTCCAAGACAAGAACCCTGGATTAAAAGGCTAGCAAGCTAAGACAACTACCATCCAAGAACTATCGGATATAGATTCAATTGCATAATTGCTCGCTCCTATCACACATGAGCGGGGTTGGAAAGAAGGTATTCCCTATCCCCTAGAGGATATTCAGAATTGTCGCCAAGGCAAGAAGAACAAACCCTAAACGTCAAAGATAGGGACCCCACCTTAGCAGATGTCCCAAGCACTCGCCTACACCATTGTTTGTGCTTGTAAGTTTAGGAACACCACTTGTAAAAGATTGTATAACCCCAAACTCATAAAAGAAATGGGAATAATGAATCAGGTTGAGAACTTTTGGAGGGCGTGCCAAACCACCCCCACCTGGCGGCCAACCCTAGCCAAGGGGATTCTAAATAGCTGTGATGGGAACGTGGACCAAACCTGCCACGAGAGGTCTCTCCACGGGTTGGTTTGAATGTAGGAGGAATGCTTGGAGACCGGGGGGGCTCTTGCTCTAAATTCCCTGCCTCCGAGTCCTACTCAAACAATCTGCATGACTCGAGATGTTACTAGTGCAAGGCGGAATCTTGGAGGAAATAAAGTGCATCCTCACGGATTACGGATATTGTTTCTTTTAAACAAGACTTGTATCTCTAATAAAATGCTAATATTAAGTTTACTTCTAAGGAACCAGGTTGAATTTTTTTTCGTATTAGTGCCATATGATTACGTGAACGAACCTTGTTCCTTAAGAGGCTTAATTAAGGAAGTTGCTTTTACATGTCGCACATAAATGTGATAGGGCTAATTAGATAACTAAACTACGCCTATTGAGGGAGATAGGAGGGCAGAACCCCCAACGGGTCTATCTTCTTCTCACAAGATTTTACCGTCATTCAACCTTTAGGCAGCGCGATTTAGTACCCAATTCATACAGTTTTAGGGGACTGGAATGGGACTATGCCCTATAGGCAGAGGGGTTGAGCGGCGCATCCCTCCCGTTTCTCATTTTCCTTGAACCAAGTGCAGTATGGATTTGCTTCAGATTGGGTAGCTCTGTGTAAAGTGGAATTCCTAGGTTTCGACGCTAGAACGTTGTCCGGAGACCTTGACCAATAGGGACTCAAGTTTCAGGTCGATCCTAGTGGGTTTGGCCGCAAACGTTCCGTTGCGAGGCAGACTCGGGAAACCCTAGGCGATAAACCCCGTGACATTCCAAGGGAGTGCCGGGCGGCGATGCTTAGGATTCGCTTCCCGATGGACTGCTAACGCATGCTTGGACAGACAATGGATGGGCACGTCACATCTTTCTCTCGGTTTTTATTCTCTATCTCTCTCTCTCTCCTCATTTTTCTTTTCCTCTCTCTCTTTCAAGTTTTTTGCTCTCGCTCTCTTTTCTCTCTTTATATATATTTTTCTCTTTCCTCTCTTCCCCTTTCTCTCCCCTATTTTCTCTCTCTCTGAAATTATATATTTTCTATGTCTCTCTCTCTCTAAGTCAAAAACTATGTTTAAAAAAGTTTAATTTAAAAAAACTATTTTCTTTTCTCTTTTTTCCCCTCTCTCTTCCTCTTTTTCTCTTTCTTCTTCTTCTTTTTGTTTTTCTTCTCTCACTCTCTCTCCTCTTTTTTCCTTTCTTTCTCTTCTTCTCTCTCTCTCTCTCTTCATTCTCTCTTTATATTTTTTTCTTTTCACTCACTCACTCACTCACTCTCTCTCCCTGCTTTTGTTCTCTCTCTCGCTCTCTCCTCTCTTTTCCTTCTTTGTTTCTCTCTCTGTCTCCCTCTTCTCTTTTTTCCTTTTTTTCTTCTCTCTCTCTTGTTTAAACTTTATCTTTCCTCTCTCTCTATTCCCCCTCTCTCCTCTTCTTTATATTCTTATCTCTCCATATCTTTCTCTTGGTTTTTTGTTATCTGTCTCTCTCTCCTCATTTTTTCCCTTTCTTTCTCTTTCAAGTTTTTTCCTCTCACTCTCTTTTCTCTTTCTATATTTTTTCTTCTCTCTATTTTTCTATTTCCTCTCTTCCCCTTTTTCTCCCTAGGGACTCATTTTCTCTCTATCTCTCTCTAAGTCAAAAACTGTCAAAAAAGATTTACTTTAAAAAAGAGTATTCTCTTTCCTCTTTCCTCCTTCGGGAGGTCAATAATAAATATATGTATGTATCACGTGCATTCAAAGTAATGGATTTTTAAAATACCATTTGTATATATTTATTACATACAAAAGGATTCCATATAAAGGGGTTACTTACAGATTGAATAGAAAAGGGTTATGTTTTATTAAGAAAAAATTAAGAGGTAGTGATATTTATAAACAAACCTTGAATGCACCCGATATAGAGGGTATATATATAGTGAATTACTCGGGCTTTCCCCCCTCTCTCCGTCTTTTCCTCTTTATTCTTCTTCTTCTTGTTCTTCTTGTTCTTCTTCTTCTTGTTCTTCTTCTTCTTCTTCTTCTTCTTCTCCCCCTCTCTCCTCTATTTTCCTTCTCTTTCCCTCTCCTCCTTTTTCCTTTTTTCCTCCTCTTTTAAAATTTATCATTCCTCTCTATAATTCTCTCTCTCTCTTCTTCCTCTTCTTCTTCTTCTTTTTCTTCTTCTTCTTCTTCTTCTTCTTCTTCTTCTTCTTCTTCTTCTGCTCTCTCTCTCTCTCTCTCTCTCTCTCTCTCTCTCTCTCTCTCTCTCTCTCTCTCTCTCTCTCTCTCTCTCTCTCTCTCTCTCTCAAAATTTATCATTTCTCTTTATAATTCTCTCTCTCTTTTCTTTTCCTTCTTCTATCTCCCTCTCAAAGTGTGGGAAAAACTATGCTGAAAAAACTTTAAATTTAAAAAAAACTTTTAAAAATATTTAATCTAATTGAGAGAGAGAGAGAGAGAGAGAGAGAAACTCTTGATTTAATTGAGAGAGAGAGAGAGACTAGGCCCTACACATGAGAGAGAAGGGGGGGACTTAATTAAAAAGGGGAGGGGGAAGAGAAAGGAAGAGATTAGACATGAGAAAGAGGGAAGAGGGTCTCAATTAAGAAAAAGAGAGCTTTGGAAAAGGGGGGTACGTTTTTTTTTTTTAAAGAGGTTTGGAAAAGGGAGGTAGGTTGAGGAAGCCCTCTAAAGGTTCAGGGCTTCCCAAACCTACAACCATAATATTATAGTAGTAAGATTACTATGATATAAATATCCCCTTCTCAAGCTACAAGGAAACACCTTATGAGGTAGAGGGAATGACATATGGATTGTAAAAATGTGTCTCTTGATCATTAATTTCCAATGAAATATATGCCTAACTAAGAATTTAAAACCCTATCATTAAATACATCAAAATGTGCATTATAGTGCTACATGGTATGTCCTTTACTCTTGATTTATATTGTTTGTGATGTGATGTACATACACATGTTGTGTCTCTAACAAGATAACTCCTAGTCTTACCATCAAATATATAATAAGACAAAAATGCGCAATGTGTGATACAAAAACTCAAACTTTGGCTAGAAGATTAGCCACAATGAACAAAAAACAAAGATAGTGTTCCCCTATCTAATCCTCCCTCTAAAAGCTTAATGTTGTTTGCTTTTTTAAAAAAACATTTTTTTTAGAGCACTAGCCATCTTCATTGGCATTTCCATGGCCATAATTAGCATAAGAACTAACAGTCATCTTGGTGATTAGTCCATGATTCATGCTTCTTGGGTTCAACTCAAGTCTTGCCACCTTATTTGTTGCTATAGTTATGCTCCTTAGCCTCATGGAGCAATTGTCACAATTCAACATTTTGTTTTTGGGGATAATAATCCTCCTTGGCATCTTGTGTTGATGCACATAAACACATGCACATATGGGCATGCACTTGCATACATCATGTATACATGTGCAAACATTACACACTTATGCACATCCATACACATGCATATGTAGTAAAGGGGAAAAAAAAACATTAGAATGTATGTACAATAAACTTATTAGATACTAATATGAATATTTCTTATTTTCATACTAGCCTTCACCATGGTTGGGTCCACCAACAACTTGATCATGCATAAAATGATCAACCACTTGTTATGCCATTTGTAAGCACATTATCACCACATTGAATAGTAGATGTAAGCCAGATATATCTAATGATAAGCAATAAAAGAAGCACATATAACAAGTAGACCAAAAATAATTTATGAGGAGTAGAAATGATATCACCAATACTCACAATTACTTGCTAGTGCACTAATTGGTAGATGTTTGTGCATACAAGGGCAAAAAATTCCCACTACCATCTATGTTATGTCATCCTCAATGCTATCATGAGCATCATCATCATTGATATCATTTCACCCCACCATCCACATGTTAATGTGAGATAACCTCATCTCTCCTAGGATGGTAGATATTGTAACAATGATGGATCCTCACTTTATCTTACTAACATATTATTTTGGTTCTAGGTTTAGGAAGCCCCAAACCTCTTAAGGGCTTCGTGAACAACCTACCCCCTTCTCCAAACCTCTCTCTTTCAATTAAAACCCCTTCCCCTTCCCTCTCTGTCATGTGTAATCTTTCCTTTTTTCTTCCACCTCCTCTTTTTAATTAAAAGCATCTCCTCCCTTCTTCTCTCTCTCTCTCTCTCTCTCTCTCTCTCTCTCTCTCTCTCATTAAAACCCCCTCCCAGAGAGAGAGAGAGAGAGAGAGAGAGAGAGAGAGAGAGAGAGAGAGAGAGAGAGAGAGAGAGAAGAAGGAGGAGGAGGAGCATTATTAAAAAAAGAAGAAGAAGAAAGAGAAAAAAACGGAGAGAGAGGGAAAGAGGAAAGAGAATAGTTTTTTTAAATTAAACCTTTTTATATAGTTTTTTACTTTAAAAAGTGATAGAGAGGAAATATATAATTTGAAAGAGATAGAAAATAAGGGGAGAGAAACGGGAAGAGAAAAATAGAGAGAGAAGAAAAATCATATTACTATATTATTTTGGTTGTAGGTTCAGAAAGCCCCAAACCTTTAGAGGGTTTCCCGAACCTACCCCCTTCTCCAAACCTCCATTTTTCAATTAAAACCCCTTCCCCTCCCCTCTCTCTCACGTGTAATCTCTCATTTTTTCTTCCCTCTACTCTTTTTAATTAAAAGCCCCTCCCCCCTTCCTTCTCTCTCTCATTATTATAGGGCATAGGCTCTCTCTCTCTCATTTAATATCAAACTTCTTTTTAAAACAAAATTCTCTCTCTCTCTCAGTTAGATTAAACTTTTAAATGTAAACTTTCATTTTAGTTAAATATTTTTTTAAGAAATATTTAATATTAGTCACAGTTTTTCAGGGAGATAGAAGAAGAAGAAGAAGAAGAGAGAGAGAGAGAGAAGAAGAAGAAGAAGAAGAAAAATGATTAAAAAGAAGAAAGAGAAAAAGACGGAGAGAGGGGGAAAGAAGAAAGAGAATGGTCTTTTTTAAATTAAATATTTTATTATATAGTTTTTTACTTAGAGAGAGACAGAGGAAATATATAATTTGAAAGAGAAGAAAAAATATATAGAAAAAAAAAGAGATCAAGAGAAAAAAACTTGAGAGAGAGAGAGAGAGAGAGAGAGAGAGAGAGAGAGCAAAAAAGAAAGAAGAGGTAAGAGAGAGATAGAGGAAAAGAAAAAAGGAAAAGAGAGGAGGGGGCAAAGAGACAGAGAGAAGAAAAGCAGGGAGAGAAAAAAGGAGAGAGAGAAAAGAAGAAGAATTATAGAGAGAGGAAAGATAAAATTTAAAAGAAAGAGAAAATAAAAAAAATTAAAGAGAGAATCAAGATTATTTTGGTTGTAGGTTTGAAAAGCTCCGAACCTCCAGAGGGCTTCATGAACCTATCCCCTTCTCCAAACCTCCCTTTTTCAATTAAATCCCCCTTCTCTCCCCTCTCTCTCATGTGTAATCACTCTTTTTTTCTTCCCCCTGCTCTGGTTTTTCACACACTTTGAGAGAGAGAGAGAGAGAGAGAGAGAGAGAGAGAGAGAGAGAGAGAGAGAGAGAGAGAAGAAGAAGAAGAAGAAGAAGAAGAAGAAGGATTTAAAAAAAGAGGAAGTCGAAGAAAGAGAAAAATACAGAGAGAGAGAGAGAGGGGAAAGACAAAAGAGAATAGTATTTTTAAAATTAAACCTTTTTTGATATAGTTTTTGACTTAGAGAGAGGGACGGAGAGGAAATATATAATTTAAAAGAGAGAGAAAATAGGGGGAGAGAAAAGAGAAAAATAGAGAGAAGAAAAAATTTATAAAGAAAAAAGAGAGTGAGAGAAAAAAAACTTGAGAGAGAGAGAGAGAGAGAGAGAGAGAGAGAGAGATTTAAAGAGAGCAAACAAAAAGGAGGAAAGAGAGGGGGAATAGAGAGAAAGAGAATTAGAGAGAGAAAATATAAAATTTAAGAGAAAGAGAGAGGAAAAGAAAAAAGAAAAAGAGAGGAGAAAGGGGGGAGAGACAAAGAGAAGAAAAGGAGAAGAATTATAGAGAGAGAAAAGATAAAATTTAAAAGAAAGAGAAAAGAAAAAAATTAAAGATAGAATGAAGAGAGAGAGAGAGAGAAGAAGAAGAAACAAAAGGAAAAAAGAGGAGAGGGAGAGAGAAGGAAAAGAGAGGAGAGAGGGGGAGAGAGGGAGAGAGAAAGAAAGAGAAGAAGAAGAAAGAGACAAAGAGGAAGAGAGATGGGGAAAAAGAGGAAAGAGAAAAGTCAACTTTAAATTTAAATATTTTAGAGAGAGAGAGAGAGAGAAGATAAAGTTTAAAAGAGAGGGAGTGAAAACAAAAAATGAAAATTAGGAGAAAGGGGAGGAGAAGAAAGGGGGGTGGAGAGAGAGAGAGAGAGAATAAAAGGAGAGAGAGAGAGAGAGGAGAAGAAGAGAGAGAATATGAACATAAAGAGAGAGACAATTATATATAGGGAAAAGATAATATTTACATAGTTTAAGAGAGACTGAGGGGAGGAAAGGAAGTGAAAGAAGAAGGAGAGAGAGAGAGAGAGAGAGAGAGAGAGAGAGAGAGAGAGAGAGAGCATGGAGAGATAATTATAAAGAGAGAAAAGATACAATTTAGAGAGAGAGAGAGAGAAGGAAAAATAGAGGAGAGAGAGAAGGAAAAGAGAGGAGAGCGAGAGAGAGAGAGAAGAAGAAGAAGAAGAAAAGCGCATAGAGAAGAAAATGAGAGAGAGAGAGAGAGAGAGAGAGAGAGAGAGAGAGAGAGAGAGAGAGAGAGAAGAAGAAGAGAGAATGTAAACATAGAGAGAGAGAGAGAGGAGAAGAAGCAGAAGAAGAAGAAGAGAGAATATAAACAGAGAGAGAGAATAATAGAGAGAGAAAGATAAAATTTAAAAGAGAGAGAGAAAGAGAAAAGAAAAAGTTTAAAATAGAATGAAGAGAGAGAGAAGAAGAAGAAAAAGGAAAAAAAGAGGAGATGGAGAGAGAAGGAAAAGAGAGGAGAATAAGAGGGGAGAGAGAGAGAATCAGGACAGGAGAAAAAATAATCTAAAATAGAAGGCAGAGCGAGAGAAAATTAGACATAGTGCATAGGGAGGGGAGAGAGAAAGAGAGAGAGGGTGAAGAAAAAATTAGAAACATAGCGGGAAAAGAGGAGAGAGAAATATGAGAAATGGATTGTCAAGTGAGGTTGCCGTGCGTGGCAGCTTCGCTTGCCACTTTGGGGCAGCGAGAAGTTGCCACAAAGCGGCCTATATTGTAATTTGTTAGCAAGCTTTATATATGTCTTAGCTAATAAATCAAAGGAGAAGGATCACTTCTATTACATCTCAATCATGCTTGCTAGCACACACTATAAGCATGGATTTGAGCACTTGAAATAATGATGAGAAAGATCAAAGTGGGTGGACCATGTAACAAGCTTTCATGAAACAACTAGCCTATTTTATAGTGCATATGTGTAGACATTCGATAAAACTTAATGGATATATATATAGGCAAAATGTTGAATATCTAGATTTGTGCAAGTCCATCCCTCAATTTATGTAGGTCAATTGCACCAAAGCTCAATCTATTCCCCTATATTTTTTATTGAATTGGACTATGTGATTTGTAGCATATGCAATAGATTTTAAAGTGTTAACATTGATCCAAATGTAGAGATGCAAGGTGTTCCATTATCCATCATCCCATCAACTAGAGCACCACCAATATACCTTGATCATTGTGTGCATCAAACATTCAAATAACATGCCTTATAGAAGAATCATAATCGTGATTATGAACATATCTATGCCATCCATCTAATACTATTGCTAGAGCTAAATAAATTGCATGATTTGCACCATGTAGTAGATTTCCAAGTATATAATGATAAGCATCTTGCAACATATTTCCAAGTATATAAGTATAATCTCCAAGTTGTTTTAGTCATGACTCTTCTTCACAATTGTGAGACTCAATACTCCATATTTGCATACTCATCCTAATTTAGAGAGAGAGAGAGAGAGAGAGAGAGAGAGAGTATGTGTGTGTGTGTGTGCGTGTGTGTGTGTGTGTGTGTGATGATATATCTTCTTGATCCTCTTGAGATTTGTAAGAGTATTTCATTGTGACACAAGAGAGTATGTGCACTATATCTACTTGAACCTCTCAATCAAGACTACACAACTCTCGCTCTCTCTCTCTCTCTCTCTCTCTCTCTCTCTCATGTATGCAACATTGTTAGCTCAAATTGGAAGATAGGCTTTTGGGTCAATCGTTAAGAATTATTGTTGGGTTGATTGCTAATTGTCATTATCAATTGGCCACAAAAAGACAAAGAAAGAAAGAAGGCAATGAAAGCATCACAAGCAGTAAGGGTGTCACACTTGTTGCACCTCGAGATCAACGTTTTTCTTTTAAGAAAATGTTTGCTTTTCAGGCTAAAAATATAGGTCCTTGGACAAGTCTAACGAAAAGTAGGGTCATTTTTTAGCCCCTAAAATCATAATGAACACCTAATATCGAAAATTTGGCACAAAATTTGAGTTTTGATTGCCTAAAATGTATATTCTTGTAGAGAAAAAGTGGGGCTGTTCAAAAACTTATACATACTTATATAGCAACATGTAATAAGGTACCTTTCAAGTTGAGGACCTTTTCATCAAATCATGATCAGTTTATTGAGAGAGGTCTTTGGAAAAAATCATTGCTCTAGATGGGGAAGTGTAGATGTAATAGAGAAATAGGTACTCACGAGCTATTAATTTGAGACCCTATTAAGGACTATAGGAGACAATATTAGCAAGAGCATTTCATACAAAATTTGTGATGCCCACAAAAAGCTTTCATGTAAGTAGAGAGAGCAAAGTCTCATGTTCAAGCCTTACTAACAAAGGAGAAGCAACCCAAAAAAAAGAGAGCATCAATGTAGATAGAAGAAGAGGTAGAAACAAGAAAAGGAAGAGAAGAAAAATTTTTGAAGAGAAGAAGATGTAAAAAGAAGAAAAGGAACATAAGTAAAAATTAGAAAAGAAGGTGCATGAACAATTATATTTTCCCACTACCTTCTCCAACAATGGTGCATCCTCTAGCACTATCATCACCATCTATTTATCTATACTCCTTTTCGCATCTAGCAAGCCAACTACCAAACCTGACATAAGTTTACATGGCACACATCCAAAAGCATTTCAAAAAAGCAAACCATATATGGTGCCATTTCTCACTTCTCTGTCTCAAATATCATACATGCCCTTCTTTTCCCTCCCCTATTCTTTGTTGCTTGCAAATACCATGCATTAAGTCACACATTTCTTTACCTGGTCATTGGTTATATCCAAGCCATGCTCTCTCTCTCTCTCTCTCTCTCTCTCTCTCTCTCTCTCTCTCTCTCTCTCTCTCTCTCTCTCTCTCTCTCTCTCTCTCTCTCTCTCTCTCTCTCTCTCTCTCTCTCTCTCTCAAGTCATTAATTCTCTCACTTTGGCTCTCCTTTAGGGAGTTCCCTCCTGCCCTCTTTCAAAACAACCATAGCTTACCATCGCCATCATAACACTAGGACCGTGGTAGTAAGCTTGCAAGTGCAACTTAGCTCTAACTCTAAGGTCAACAAAAGACCTCTCGATTATTTTTTTGAATCAGAGGACAAGAATAAGAAGAAGAGATATTGGTGATTGGGATCTAGCAAAACCATCTTCTTAAGTGCTTGACCCTAGTGGCTAGCCAGGACAGCAAGGTCATCGGCTTGCCCCCCTTGGTGCTCCGATCCCATGGTCACTTAGCAGAGGATGTTTTGGGTTGTTGGTTACCGAAATATTGGTTGCTAGTGATACAATTAATTCAAGCTAAGGTATTGTTTTGCGCATGAAGGTGGCATACTAGATTTTAAATCAGGGGATTCAAATTTAGGGACTGTGGTTGATAGCAGCAACTTCTTCATGATTTGACCAATTGTCAATCATCCAAATACGTAGGAGTCAGGTTGCACAATATGATTTTACAGGCATGATTGATAGTAGTGATATGCAACTAGGAGACTCTGCCAAGTATGTTGCAGTAAAGAAACATGGAGCCGATTGCTCACCTACACCTTAGAGTAGGCAGTGGAGATCTACCATCTACTATATGTGGATGTAGAGGGAGCTCACTCTCAACCGCCAAGACCCACGGATAGCTTATTGCTTCAAGCATTCCAAGTCGAGCACTAATGGCTATCTCTCACATAGTTGACATGCTATACATACCAACGGGTGTAGTGAGCTTATCTTCATGCCCAATCGAGTTACCTCCTCTCCCGAGCACTCCGATAGCTCCACGATCCAAGTGTAAGCTTCAAGCAAGCTCCATCCTCAAGCTCCATGCTCCAAGATCCATTGCTGCAAGCAAGAGAAGAGAAGAGAAGAGAAGAGAAGAGAAGAGAAGAGGACCTCCGGCTTCTCCACCCCAGTCCCTCACCCTCACACACTCACTCCCTTACACTCTCACACTCCCTCTCTCAAGCACAAACTCAAGCGAGCAAGAAGAAGAAGAGGAGGAGGAGGAGAGCCACATTTGGCCACACACAAGAATGAGCTTCTCATTCACTTTTCAACTCTATATACAAAACCCTAAATCCCTTTTGGGCGGTCATCCCCTTATCCCCTTTTTTACATGGCCGACCGTAGCCTAGGCCATTTTTCCCATTGTCCTCCTATCTTCCTAGCTTCCTTCCTACCGCCCATCTACCTTTACAAATTGTACGGGTAAGAGCCTAGCACTCTTAAAATAAATCATGATGTGCCTTGTGCTCTTTTACAAAAGTATTGACTTGTGCTTTTCGTCTGTGCCTTTTTCCTTGATTTAGGACTTTTCTGCAGCTCTTGTGTTTCCATATTTTTCTTGGCATGCCTTCGTCTTCCGTTTCACTTTTGCCTTGGCCTTTGTCTTCTGTTTTAGATTTTCCGGATTTTCCACCTTGTTCATCTGAGGGTTAACATTACCCCCCACCTAGATGAGTGCCAGTCCCATGGCACTCGCCGACGAGGTAGCAGGCTTTGGCATGCACCGAAGACGTGGATGGAAGGGACTGTTGTGGTTGGCCTTGGAGGAGTTTTAGTGGTGGTGCGGTTGAAGGTGGTTGGTGGAACTTGGTTGGCCTACTTGGTTGGTGATAGGGTTGTTGAAGTTGGGGATATGGCTAGTTTTTGTGGGGAGTTGCATTCATGGGTTGGCATAGGTGTTGATGTTCGGGGGATTCTAGGGCGGGCGACGATTCGTTGGTGGGCTTGCAGGATGATGAATAATAAGAATTCAAAGTGGAGTGTTGATGAAGAGCTGATTGTACTTTTGTTGGAGTCTGCAATACCCGCAATTCAAAAGCTTTATATGTGGTCTCTCCTTGGGGGTAGTGCTAGTCTTCTTATCGTGCACAAGACGTAGTTTGATTAGTTTGGGAGTCATGTTGAACTCTAAGCAAGCTGAGAGTATTGTCCCGCACTTGAGAACCAAAAATGTATATATATTGTGGTGCAGATATTACATGAGTGCTCGTGCATCCTTAGATATTACGTAGTTAGAAGACCGTTGGTCTGGTTCCTCATAGCAATGTGTGGATTAACCAAAGTTGTCAATGTTGAGGAGAAGTACCCATGAAGGTGTATGAGACGTCCTTTGTGTTGTGACAACACGATGTAGCATAATGGAATCCATTGACCCCTGGCTTTTGGCAGTTGGTAGCTACTAGGCTTACTCGACAAGTACAGTGTATTTTCCATGGCCATTCGTGTGTTGCTTACCCCAATAGATTGCAATGGTACGGAAGTGGAATGCAAAAAAGAAATCGTGCAAGCGGGTCAAGGTGACAAGTCTAACCCATAGGCGAGACAAGCTCCCTAGGTATGTCCTGCCTTTGATGTGCCCTGAACAATTGTGGGGGATGTGGAAAGGGGCTAGGGGATTAGGGACGGAGCCAGCCGACTGAGGTCACTGGATGCACCCAATTTGAGAACCCCTAGGTGTTGTGCTGTGATTGTGAGTGCTTTTTTCTATTTGTTTCATTGTTCTTTCTTTCTCTTCTTTGATTGTACTTTCTTTTTGTTTTCTCTTTTTTTTAAAAAAAATAAACCATTATAATATGTTGAGGCCACCAGCCTTTCATTAGGACTGGGAAATGGAGAGAGTCAAAGGCTGTGAAGATGGATATTACAATGTCGATTGTGTTACTAGCCTCATTGCGAGAGGGACAGTGGAGATGGGGAGATACACCTGAGATTTTGGAAAACCTCTTTGTAACATGCGACGTCGATAAAATTGAGGTAACAACTATTGCGAGTCAATTGTAGAGTGTGACCAAAAAAGAGGGAGTAGCCAATGACTATACTTTGGGCCATGTGATGTGGGCGATCTGCAGGGGTGATTCTCGCTTTCGGCAATGAGGCTTCCATTGTGGCTCTTTGTTCCTGGTATTTCTATTGCTTTTTCTATAATGGCTCCATGTGGGGTTGGTGGTCTCAGGCATCTTGGACATTGAACGCTTTTGTATAGAGACCTGTGCATCCTATATCCACTTGACAACTCATGAGGGTATGTGCAAATCATTTGCTCAATTATAGTGAACAAGTGCAACACAAAGAGACATCACTCATCAGAATCCCATGGTGTTGGCTTAGATGCATATTACATGTGCTTGATTTTTGTTAAAGTCGTCAAATATGTTAAAAATAGATATAGAAAGTTTGCACAATTGGAGAGTCTGCCCCTTTTAACCCTTTAATGACAAAAAGTTGTGGCCAAAGAGCATTTGGTAAGTATTTTGTACAAAACAAGGGCTATTCTATTTGTATGAAGCGAGCGAGTCGGAGATATTAGCTGGGACCCAAATGGTGTAGTCCCTGCCGGCTGCCGTTTCAAGAATGATTTTAAATAAGTCATCAAACTCCCTCTTGTTCCTAGTTTCTTCTCTTCCTTTGAGCACCTAGTGCCCGAGCGTCTGGTGAGGGTCTGCACGGCCGGGGTTGCCACCCCCCAGGTGTTCCCTTGAGCCTTCGTTCTCTTGGCCATGGAAATTTTTGGCCTGTGTCCGGGGTGGTGTCGCTTACGCCTCTTTTCAGTGCATACCTCTTAAGGGTAGGCACATAGCACTCTGGCCGAGGAGCTTGTGCCATATGCTCCCTCTGATGGCGAATAGCTTCCTTACAGGCCAGCTGCACTGTGTGCTCCATGATGGCTATTGTGGGGGAACCTGCAAAAAGTGAACCAAGGGCTAGGCCCTAAGGCAAGATAGAATTATTTGCATGAAAGGGATTAAACAGTAGATCACTAAGCCCATATGATGAGGAGAGATGAGGTAAGGTATGCAGTAGTTATTGTAGAGGGATGGCCCCCTTGATGGTGTTAGTCCTACCTCGACTGTGGGGCATATTCCAGCCAGTAATAGATCTTTGCTCATTTCCAGTTGCATAGAATGGGGCAAGGCTAGTCCTCGGAAGGATGGATCGAAAATGGGAAAAGCTTATAGAATGGGACGGTGCCCTGTGCATGCCTTCAGAGGCATTGGTCAAGGCTTCCCATGGCGGCCACGAGGATTACATGTCCTCTACCTGGAGATGGGATCAGTCACACGACTCCTAGATGCGTGGCGAGAAGAGGACCTTAGGAGCTCATCCTGTCAAACCCAACTTTTCTCCCTGCGCTTGACTGCCATTGCTTGTGTGTGTTGGAATTATCTATATGTTGGGGTAAAAGGCCCTTAGGCTTTCCCGTGTATAGTGACCGCCCATATTCTTTATTCATATATATGAGATAGTGCAATAAGGCTGTCATATATCATTCTTGACAACACCTACATTATATGTGCTCTTCTCTCCCACATCTTCCTCTTCTCCTTCTCCACTGCCATTGCATCCACTTCACCTGGTATCAAAGCTTTGGATCAGAGCTTGATCGTGGAGCTTGGACTGGCATTACTTCAACCTGGATTGAAGACCTAGAGCTTGGAGCTTCAATGCTAGCCATGGCTTCTTCCCCCCAAGGTAAGATTTCATCTCCCGCCTCTCCCTGGCCCTCATAGGCTCTTTGCAGGTGTTCCTTAGCTTCATTGGGCACCTTGTATGCCCCCATTTGCACCCTTATCCTCAGGATAATCAGCAGGCCCCACAGTAGTAGCTTACATTTTTTTTGCACCTGTTTCAAAATTTGGCTCAAAAATCCCATTGTTTCTTATATCTCGGGCATCTGGAACCCGATTTACGCAAGGTAAGAGTCTAACTTGGGATTTTGGCACGCTCCAAATGCAATAGCGATGTCAGACCTACCAAATTTTGATCACAAAATTTTCTGCAATAGATCTAAGCTTGATTTATACCAAGAAAATGTCATGGTCTTAGCTTATGTGATGCTCCCGAGGCTTGGTATTTGATGCCCATATGCTTTGGGGATGTTTTCGCAATGTTTCGAGATGCTTTGGGACTTGGCTTGAGCTTCCATAGCTTGATTTATGCATGGATTTATCGTTGTACATTGTTTGGGCAGCAAGGTTTTATTAGGGATGGCTTATGCATAATGCTCTTTGTTGACATTTGGGTGTCCTGTTGGATGTATTGATGCTTGGTCATCATGGTTTATTCTCAGATATGCTATTTGAGAGCTATTGAGCCTTGATTTGGATGCGGACACTTCGTTCTTGGTTGGGATATGCTACCTTGGTTGATATGCTATTTTACCTCCAGTTTGGTTATGCCTATGGTCTACGGGTACTCCCGACTACTCGGGATGATATGCTGATGCATTTGGATGATGCCACTTTGATGTTTATGCTCCCGGATGCTTCTTGAGTAAAGAGTAGAGCTCAATCCTTGGTTCATTGTCATTTTCTTTGTAGCTAGCATTTCACTTGACAAGGTTTATGCCCCATGCTACCCATTATGGGACTAATGTCTGATGTGGATGCTTTTGAGTTTGGCTGCAATATGGCAATCGACTTGCATTTTGAGAATTTTGTGGAGTATTTTTCATTTGGTCAGCTTATCACTTATGCACCTTGGTAGCTGTTTGGCCCTTAATGCCCCGATTATGGATCTTGGATTTACTTGGATGTAGATACATGTTTGAGCAATGCTTGCTCCATTGTCTTAGCAGTTGGTTACCCGGGGGGTTCACTATAGATGCTGTATGGTATCAGGTGAGTGTAAGGGAGGGGGGTTTTTGGAAGGGGACACTTAAGCGTATACATTAGAGGTAGACCCCTCTTAATTTCCTATATTGAACTTAAATTTAAGGAGGGGATAGAGGGGAAAAAGAAGGGGGGGATGCATTTGATCACCTCTCTCTGTAGATTGGTTTCTCCATGGCATACAAGAGACCTTGACAAGTAAGATTAAAACCCTAAACCCTCACATAGTAGAGTTATTGAATTAATCATAGTGTGGGAGGGGGGAGTTGGCACTCTCCCATGGTTTTGGTAGAGAGATTCAACTCCCATTCGTCCAAAGAAAGCTCAGGGTCCGTTTGGTGTAGTCACTTTAAGTATAAAGGGTTCGATTCCCCTACTCTCTCTCCTCATGTGGTAAGGGGGCACGGGCACTCAAAAACATTGCGACACATACTTCAATGGTATCCAAATTACACTACATAAATCACTACCTTTTCGACTAATACCTATAGTATCACATGTCTCTACAATTTCACTTGGTTTTACATTGTCTTTTAAGTCCTTCACCAGTTTTTGATAGTTGGACCTCTCAAATCCACATTTTGAGGTGACTTAAGAATCCTCAAAATATTTTTCTATTTCATGGTTTCTTTTTTAAAATTGATTCTATCCTCACTTTCTCGGATATTAATGCTTGATACGTTAGAGACATTTCTTTGCAAGATTTAGTCTCCTTTTCTTTTCTCTCTTATTGAAGTTGGTTATATTTTTAATTGCCTCTTTCTCTCTCTAAATCCTATCAGATTTTTGTTTAAGCATCCTAGCTTGTCTTGTAATGACTTATTAATATTTCTCAAAATATCAATCTTATTTGTTAGCTTAGAAATACTTATTTGTGTAGTTAATAATACTTTTTTTATTTCATGCATTTGAGCCATTTATGTGTAATATGCAGAGTGCAAGCTTGTACAATGGCTAAGTATCCTATCATAATCTTCTCCAACATACCTTATGTAGCCAGAAATATTGAAAAAAGGAGGAGGTTTTCTTGTAGAAGGATCCTTGGGATAAATATTTCCATCCATCCACAAATGATCTAGGAGAGAGGTAGCATCATTGACCGACGTGAGAGGGTTTGCCTCCACTAGAGGAGAGGCATCATCCTTGATATACTACCTGAATGCATCATCAACATCAAACCGCATAGGAGGGTTGTCATTGACCTACATGTTTGTAGGTATGGAACAAGAGGAATCCTCAGATCGAATAGTAGCAATAAAGATTGTGATCAACAATTCTTCATATGCGGTGGCAAGGTGGGTGATAGCTCTTTCATCAACTATAGGAATTCCATAGACATCTACGAGCATTAGTGTGGCAATGTTCCTAACGATAATGGTGTCAAGTCTCTGGTTTGAACCTTGAAAATGATACCATGTGGGAGGCCAAGAGGCCTCCCACTATTTGAGAGTGAAGGAATGAAAGCATTACATAGAGTGAAAACAAATAGAAGAGAGATAGATCTGTGGATGAGAGAATGTGTTTTTTTATTACTAAAAAAAGTAGCTATAAATACAGTTTGGTTTGCATGATATGAAGAGACATGTGGTTCTTCATTTCTTGATGGATTTTAGATATATTTACACCAATACTTTAGAACCGTGAGCAAAGAGTAGGACCTTTATGTGTACAACTATGGGCTAGAATCCATGGCTTCTTCATCCTCCCTCATGTTGAGCTTGTTGCTACTCTCATGATGATATTGCAAAATGAGAGAGAGAGAGAGAGAGAGAGAGAGAGAGAGAGAGAGAGAGAGAGAGAGAGAGAGAGAGAGAGAGAGAGAGAGAGAGAGAGAGAGAGAGATTAACACTTAGGTCCTTTTAGTTTACCTTCAAGGGGCCATCGCTAGAATCTAGCTTGCTCTATCCATTTGGAATGATGTAATTAGGGTGTAGGTAGTGGATGGTGATGTGCTCCAAATAAGTGCAAGTGCAAGAGAGAGGAGCTTGAGGGCATGGAACATTGGTGTCACATGTAGAGAGCCCAAGGTAGCTTCATTATTTAACAATTTCTATATGCCAAGGAAAATTGAGCTTGATAAGATCAATGCAACCATGGAGATTGAGATGCATACAATCATCATCCCTAAAGTGCAGGATGTCTAGCCTACTGGTCATTAACTCGGTCCATTAAACCTGTCCAAGCTTGATGGACCATAGAAAAATGAAGGTCTTTATCAAAATTTGACTAATTAGCATCCAATGCTTCTCTCACATGTAGTCACAACATTATGTAAAGTCACATTGACAAGTGCAAACATGTGTAGATGTTAGTCTCCACCACACCACATACTATGTGAAAATGCACATGCATATGAGGTTTATATTATTTGTACCTTAGTTCATATAAATATGGCACGTCAAACAATAAGTGGGGCATGAGGGTGAGATAGACATGATTTCACAATCAAAAGAAAAGAACGTGTGAGAAGAGATCGACTTAGTGATGTAGATAGTGAGATTAGTTTATTGTTTGGGAGTAATGAGTAGTATTCATCCAGTAGAATAAGTGGATGTGAGTGACTGTAAGTATTATTTTAAATGGGAATTTGAGGTGTTTGTAGGGGTGTATTTGAGAGAGAGAGAGAGAGAGAGAGAGAGAGAGAGAGAGAGAGAGAGAGAGAGAGAGAGAGAGAGAGAGAGAGAGAGAGAGAGAGAGAGAGAGAGAGAGAGAGAGAGAGAGAGAGAGAGAGAGAGAGAGAGAGAGAGAGAGAGAGTCCACAAGTGAGCTTGCAAGGGATAGTGTACCACAATCTTGAGAGTTTTTAGGGGTGTATTTTAGAGAGAGAGAGAGGGAGGGAGAGAGAGAGAGAGAAAGAGAGAGGGACACATACACACACAAAGTCCAGGAGTAAGCTTGCAAAGCTTCAAAAAGGGGAGAGAGAGAGAGAGAGAGAGAGAGAGAGAGAGAGAGAGGAGGGAATTTAAACACCATTTCTTTAGCCATGCCCTAATGACCCATGCTTGCATAGGTCCTAATATGAAGCACTAGTTATATATTATTTTAACTGAAAGCTTTTTTTTTGTAAACAATAAGTTGTATTAGTAAACGTAAAGAGTGGAGTATTACAAAATGTGGACTTCAAAAAGGGGAGAGAGAGAGAGAGAGAGAGAGAGGAGGGAATTTAAACACCATTTCTTTAGCCATGCCCTAATGACCCATGCTTGCATAGGTCCTAATATGAAGTGCTAGCTATATATTATTTTAATTGAAAGCTTTTTTTTTGTAAACAATAAGTTGTATTAGTAAACGTAAAGAGTGGAGTATTACAAAATGTGGACATAAGTAGGGGTCCACCTGCATAGGCTAGGGAATCATCGTTCTTTTTGGATATGAAGTAGGCAAACTTCTATCTACATTTGCTATTCTTTTCATTTCCTAGCTTGAGCTTCTAGTACATCAAGGGTGTCTGTAGTAGGTTTTTCATACATTGCAATAAACCATGCTTCTCTGTGCTCCATTCTCTTTCTCCTTTCTTCATGAATGAGGAACTTTTTCAACTCGATGCCAAGTCCTTCGTGCGGGTCTTCCTTTTTCTTCTTCCGGGCTAAGGGATGCTTGCTACAGTCTTTAGCCAGATGTTTTCTTTGGGTCTTGACCTGAAACAAAAACTCCTCTTTGTGACTCTTTTCTCTCTTGAATAGGTAGAACTAGTTTATCATTTAGCCAACAGATCCCTCTGAAGTTTAAATTCCTTATTCAGTTGGATCGTATGGTAAATGTGTGGCTCCCAAGAGTTCCTTCTCTGCAATGTCATGGTGATTTCTTCCCATGAAAGCTAAAACTAGTTATTTAGAGTATCCATATCTTTCCAGTCCCCTCGAGAGTAGTCCTAGATGTTTGACCATTGTTTGATTCCTTTTTTTTTGTATCTTGTATGCAACAATAATTTTCTCTCCCTCCACCAAACCATGGAATATGCTAAGCCAGATAGAGTCAAAAGCACTCCATGGGAGAGTGAAATTGTTGATTGGAGAGAGGCTGATCTGGTCTTTGAAAGTAAGCCATGAAAGCCATATGTTTCTCATCAAGTCTAAGCATCCTTTGACTTTGACTTTTGCTTGACTAAAAGCAATTGTTAAAGCATCCAACTCTTTCCATCTTGGATAGTTCAAGATAGAGAAATTCTTACAGCTGACCTTGATGAGTACAACCCAATCTTCATTTTCAAGTTGGAATGCTCTTGGGATCCACTTTGCTGCCATCTTGTTGGCTATCTTTTCTAGGTTTGGGAGTCCCAGTCCTCCCAATTCCTTTGGAAGAGTGCAATCTTCCCAAGTGACCTTGGGAAACTTGAATTGCTCACTGTTTCCTAACCATAAGAAATTTTTGGCAAGTGTTTCCAACTTCTTGAGTCCAGATTTTGAAGGCCTCCAACAAGCTAAGAAATATATTGTGGAGGGTATCAGAATGTGCTTCAGAACAACCATTCTACTGGCAAATGAGCGCTGATGACCATTGAGATAATCTAGTTTTTTTAAAACTTTGCTCAGCACCCATTCCCATCATTGTTTCATTGAGACCCCAAACCCCATTGGGATTCCCAGAAGTCTGAAAACTTTGCCTTCTTCCAACTCCTTGCATCCTACATCAATCAGCCATAAAGGAGGGGGATCAATTAATGTCTTAATGCCAGTTTTACTAGGATTTACAACAAAGCCTGATGTGTGACCAAATTCTTTTATGCATCTCCAAAAGGCTTCTATTTAATTGTTCCATTTGTGTCATCTGCAAACAAGCTGAGTACCATGTTCCTATTGTTGGGCAGTTTGATTCCTTTGAGTCTGCCACATTTGACTTCTTCCTCAATTAACCAGCCGAGCACATAAGATGCTATTGCAAAAAGCAAGGGGGCAAGTGGACAACCCTGTCTAATGGACCTGTAGAGGGGGAATGCTGCTGATAGCTCACCATTAATTGCCACTTTAGCACTTGCATTACCAAATAAAGTACTTACAAATTTGATAAATCTTACCCATATCCTACAAGGATTGTAAGACAAAGCACCAGTCTAGTCGATCATAGGCTTTATCAAAATCAAATTTAAAGAATAGGAAGTCTTTTTTTTTTTGGGCATGTTCAAATCCCTCCCACATGCTGATGATAGCATCTAGGATAGATCTACCCTTCACAAAACCTTTACGTTCCTTTGTAAGCCATCCATCTAAATGGGGGCTGAGTCTTCTTGCCAGAGATTTTGCAAATATTTTGTATACTGATGAGAGGCAGGTTATGGGTCTCCAATTGGATAGCTTAGCTCTATCATCTCTCTTGTGAATAAGTTTGATCACTCCTTGGTTAATATCTGTTGGAAGAGCACCAAATTTAATTGATTCCTTCCAGACCATTAGAAAAGGGGTCAGTACTGAGTTCTTAAATTCTTTATAGAATTTATTTGGTAGTCTTTGGACTCTTGCCCTTTGCTAGACTATCTATGGTATCTGATAGTTCTACCTTTGAAATATAAGTATCTAGTATTCTTGCTAGGGATTGTGGTACTACTTTCGATCTTATTCTTGCTATTTTAGCTCTAGCCAGTAGTGCTTCTGGAGACTGTTGACAAGGAGAAGAGAAAATATCTTCAAAGAAATCCCTAGCTGTTTCTAGATTCTCCTCCTTGTTTAAGGAAATCATGCCATCCTTCTTCTGGAGCATAGGTACTAGATCTTTTTCTTTTTTCATCTTCAATATATTGAACATATCTTTAGTGAGTTTGTCTATTTTGCCAGTCCACCATGTTCTAAGATAAAGGTGGATCCACTTCCTTCAGCTCTTTTGCACTTGTATTCACCTCTTTCCAAGGCTAGAAAACTTTCCCAAAGTCACACATACATTCCACAGAACACTTACAGAAGTATACAGAACAGTCTACAGAACAGTACTAGAACAGCTACAGTACAGAACAGAACAGAAGCAGAACAGAAGCATAAGCTCTACAGAAGACCTACAGAAGGTTACAGAAGGTTATCAAAACCTCATAACTCACTCTCAAACCATTTCAAACTCTCACAAACCATTCAATAAACTTTCACAAGATCTCAATCTTCATCAATCAATACTCCATCCCTCTTTACAGAAGACAATCAGAACAAAACAGACCAAAACAGAACAAAACAGAAGGTATACAGAACCATTCAGAACCTATCAGAACATCACAGAACCATCAACAAACATCATGATCTTCCAAAACACAATCAATATCATCTAAAACACTCTCAAACCACTTCCAAATCAATCAATCATCTCATAAAATCAACCATTCAGCTCTCCAAAACAACAAAAATCAGCCAAAAAACAAGTCATTTCAACACTCAACAATAAATTTTGTTTCATATTTTAATGGGTTCATTGAATATCATAGGGCACCTTCGCTCAACAAAATAGAACTGAAACTATGCGGTTATCCTAGGCTTCATTATTATTTGGTATGGGATATGGTTTGAGGTTTGGGAGGCTCTCTAGAGGTTTGGGGCCTCTCCAACTTACAATTAAAATGAAAGCATGGATTGAGGGGGATAGAACTGGCAGAACGGGAACATGTAACATGCCACATCTATGAACTCCAAACAAGGAACTCTCAGTTCCATCTGCATGACCAAACTGAGAACTTCCTCATCCCAACCTCGATCACATCAAAGCTCTACAAAAATCGAGAAGTGCAATCAATAAAACTCTCTTCCCCTCGGGGGAGGGGAAATAGGTATGGCAATTCCCCCTCAACGTGAAATGAATGTTGGTATCCCTCTGCACGTGCCATAGTTTGGGACAGTTCCCATAGGATTGATGAGCTCATCAGGGGTTGTCTTTAACCATGAAGGCTTGGGAATGGGAATTCCAGACTCTCTGAAGGCCTCCTTTAATCCTCTCTATAACACAAGCTTATTGAACAACTCGTTCAAGCAAGACTTTTGGCACCCAACAAATGGAAACTGGCAATCGAATGAGGAAGTTCAATGACGAAAAGCTTGAGCTTTTGGAGTGGATTCTTCACCCCAAGAAGGAGTGGAGCAATATCATCAAAACCTTAAAGTCGGTCCTTATGGAGCACCTCCATTAAATGAGTTCGGCTATGAACAAAGAAAGTATGCACCGAATGAAAATGGAATGCCGCAAGCTAGAAAAAAAGGTGAAGAGGCTACAAACAAAGAAGGTGAGGTGATTATACTTGTATTAGTCTCTACTGCAAGTCTTAATTCATGGGATAATCAATTTGAAAGGAAAGCACTTGTTGGCTATTGTCATGGACCTCACCCCTCAACTGAGTACATGAGATCTTAGATTAGGAGCAGTTTGGAGGCCATTGATTGTAGAGTTAGCGAGATCAATTACATGCTGAATAATTTTTTTCTTCTTATTTGAAATCGAAGAAATGACCCTAAATGTATTAGGAATAGGGCAATGGATGATTAAGAATGCCCCGCTTACCTTGTTTAAATGGAGGCCGGACTTTGATCCCATAATAGATAAACCTAGCAGAATCCCTATATGGGTAGAGCTTACTGATTTGCCAAGAAATCTTTGGCCATTTGTCAAAGCTCTCACTACACTAGGCAGGATATTGACGCAAAGACCATCCAATCTCATCACTCTAAGATGGTTCCCTCAATTTCTCATTGAAATGGATCTATCCAAATAGATCCATGATTTTCTATTAATCAAGAATTTTGAAGGCCAAGTCCTCATCAAACGACCATTGACGTACAGGAATTTACCAAATGCATGTTTTAAATGTTTGAAAGTGGGTCACTACATCAAGGATTGCCCTGAGATGAAACCCAAGGAACATGCATCTCAAGAAGGTAAGCAAGCATCTGATGACGGGTTTCAGTCTGCAAAAAAAAGGCAAAAAACCGAACAATGTTGGTCAGGTAGGAAATAGTGGCAATAAAAAATTTAACAGCAATAACAATAGATACTCTCCTCTTTTATCTGAAGTCCCTGATCACACCGCAGGTTCCAAATCAGTCAAAGGGACCTCTAAGAGGGGGAATACATCTAATGAGTTTGAAAAATGAAGATGAAATTGTTGAAAATTCACAGAGGAAAGAAACAGTTCCAAATCTAAATAATAATACCGATGATGTTGTTATCAAGGACCTTGATGGAAACAATGAGGATTTAGATCAATCTCATAATCTAGAGTTTTCAATTAGCCCTCAAAAAAACAACAACTTCAATAAAGCTAATAAAAGAAGGATTTTTAAAGTGGGGCAGAGTAAAACAACCCATTTGGAAAGTTCAACCAAGGGCCAAAGAAGAACAAAAACAAAAAATAACTGTAATGTTATAAAATTCAATCAAAAGTCTCTCTAAATTGTAAAGGTCTCACTAACCCATCTCGAGCGGATATTATTAGGAACTGGCTTAAATATAAAAAATCTATTCTAGATTTTCTATGCCTACAAGAATTTTAAGCAACAGGTGTCAACCTCACTAATAACCTCAATAAGATCCTCCCAAACTTTGAATGGTGTACCACAAACCATACACCAAGGAGTGGAGGTACAACAGTGGGGTACAACAGAAGATTATCTTAGATGGGTTGCAATCCATTTTAAAATGCATGAAGAGTTTGCTATTGTCTATGTGTATGCTCCCTGCTCTTCTCAAGAACGTACCTTGTTGTGGGCTTCTTTTATGCAAATTCATTATCCACTAATCATGGTTGGTGACTACAATTTGTTGGAAAAATATCAGACAAGTATTTGCAAAAGGGACAGGTTATAAATGGACAAGAAAAAGAGGCTTGGATGAAGATGGTCACATTCCATGGACCGATTAACTTCAATAAAAAAGGTATTGTCCTAAGGAAAGCCAAGTTGGATAGAACTTATGTGGCTTTAGGTTTGCTCTCAACATTTTCAAGCATTAGCTATAAGGTAAGTAAAGACTTGGTCCTTTCAGATCATTACCTAGTGTTTTCATGTTTCTCTTCAAACACTAAAATTATTAAGGCTGGATGGTTTCATACGGATCCTGCCCTTTTTAAAGATAGAGAAATCAAAGGGCAAATAGGCAAAATTTGGGAAACTACATTTACTAATTGTAGATTTCTTGCAAAAGCTTGGGCTGAAGCAATTAGAGGATCACAAACTGTCCTAAAAGTTGCCAAACAAGAAAGGATAAACAAAAGAAAACTGGAGAGAAGCTCCAAATATGCTCTTCTCAATGAACTGGAAAAACAAGTAGATTTAGGTAATGAGAAGGCTCAAGACCAAATTCTAGATATTAAAAGAAGCTTAAGAAAGATCGAGGAGGAACACTGTAGTGGCTCTGGTGACTCTTCATATCAGACATACCTCTTGGGAGGGGTATCCACGACCTAAGAGTGATTATTGAGGGTGATTTTTGAGAGATTGTAGTGAGGATATGATGTATTATTGATAGAGAGAGAGAGAGAGAGTCAGAGATACCCAATTCTACTGAAACAGAGTGATTGTATATGAGAGATTGAGAGAGAAGACTATGAAGATATTGAAGATGAATACTATGTGATGCCCTATGATATTCAATGAACCCATTAAAATATGAAACAAAATTTATTGTTGAGTGTTGAAATGACTTGTTTTTTGGCTGATTTTTGTTGTTTTGGAGAGCTGAATGGTTGATTTTATGAGATGATTGATTGATTTGGAAGTGGTTTGAGAGTGTTTTAGATTATATTGATTGTGTTTTGGAAGATCATGATGTTTGTTGATGGTTCTGTGATGTTCTGATAGGTTCTGAATGGTTCTGTATACCTTCTGTTTTGTTCTGTTTTGGTCTGTTTTGTTCTGATTGTCTTATGTAAAGAGGGATGGAGTATTGATTGATGAAGATTGAGATCTTGTGAAAGTTTATTGAATGGTTTGTGAGAGTTTGAAATGGTTTGAGAGTGAGTTATGAGGTTTTGATAACCTTCTGTAACCTTCTGTAGGTCTTCTGTAGAGCTTCTGCTTCTGTTCTGCTTCTGTTCTGTTCTGTACTGTAGCTGTTCTAGTACTGTTCTATAGACTGTTCTGTATACTTCTGTAAGTGTTCTGTGGAATGTATGTGTGACTTTGGGAAAGTTTTCTAGCCTTGGAAAGAGGTGAATACAAGTGAAAAAGAGCTGAAGGAAGTGGAAGAAGTAGCTGCTGAAGACTCAAGTGAAGACTAGAGTGAAGTGACAATAGTGAGCTATGAAGAGACACTGTAGTGGCTCTGGTGACTCTTCATATCAGACATACCTCTTGGGAGGGGTATCCACGACCTAAGAGTGATTATTGAGGGTGATTTTTGAGAGATTGTAGTGAGGATATGATGTATTATTGATAGAGAGAGAGAGAGAGAGTCAGAGATGCCCAATTCTACTGAAACAGAGTGATTGTATATGAGAGATTGAGAGAGAAGACTATGAAGATATTGAAGATGAATACTATGTGATGTATTTCCATTCCAAGATGGTGTATTCCTTTGCTTTATTTGTTCTATAGATGGATTTTGTGAAGATGTTGAAGAATATGGTTGATTCTATTAAAATCCGTGGGAGATCTACATGATGCTGTATGAAGACTTGTTGTGCCTGGTGTTCTTTTCTTCATTGTGGTCATATGAAACATGATAAACAAGCTTGTTGATGTTACAAGATAGATTTTCTTGCAAGAGAATTCCCTTTTCCTTGGTGTTCCTCTCGGGGCTCCATTTATGATGGAAGCAAGAATCTAATTAAACTATTACACTTGCGTAATATGGTTTCGGCGAATGCATGACTCAAAAGCCCTAAAGTGGAAGAGCCAAAAATTATTTTGTCAAAGCCACATAAACCCATATTATTTTGCTAAAACCATCAGACATGAAAATGGTTTGGATTGAATTGACCAAGATTTGGCGTGATCATGAAAAGGTTAAAGAGTTGATTCTCAATCTACTGAAGGGCGGATATATTGTAGCTATCAAAACCCCTCTCAAAGGGATACCATTATGCCATAAGGTAGAGGGTGGCAATAAGGTAGGGAAGATGATTTAGCTCGCAACTAAATCAATGATTTGAATTCCATAGGCATTAATCAAGGCCTTGTTGGTTGATTTTTCATGTTAAGCCCTGTGGGCCTTAATCAAGGCATTCTCAAGGTGTAGGCCCTTTAATGGGCTCAATCTTTACTTGATGGGCCTTAAGGCTAAGGTACAAGGCAATAGCTAGCTCATTCCCCTAATGATCTTTAAAACCTTTCGCTAAGGCTTTAGGCCTAGTGGCCCTCATGGACAATAGTAAAACACTTTGGTCCTATGGGCTAAGTGAGAAGGCTTAGTGGTGTAAGTACTCAAGCATCATGATCTTTGGCCCTACAAGCTGAATGAAGAGGCCTTCAAATTAGAATTTGAGGAGTTCCAAGAAATGAAGTAGAGGGTGGAAGATGAGAGGAAAACATCCATCAATTCAACCAACCAAGTAGTCAAGCAAGGAGAAGCCATAGAAACTTAAGAGGATAGAGTATAAGCAATCCTCAAAGAGATGAAGTACAACCAATGCATGTCCCAAAAACTCAAAGAGAAGAGTCAATAAGCAAAGGGTTAGCTTTCCTTCACTTCACAACAACTACAATAGAGAGCTACATGGTAACTCAAATCCCTAGTTTTCACAAGCCCCCTGCTTCAAACTCGCAAGCAGGCTCTTACCAATCCCCACATGATGTAGAGGCCAAAATGTTCGATTTTTAAATGTTTTTTAAATTTAAGGTTTGTTAAGTCTAAACTAAATCACGACTCTACTTCAAATAAAATTTGCAACCAAAAATCATATTATTTCTCTTACTCCATCAGTTCTACACTACCTTACACTCTTCAAGCTCCACTCCTAATCCATTTTGGAGTATGTGCCCATATTCTATTTCAAGGTATTTCTTTTATTCTAATATGTGATAAAGAGAACGTATACTGTCAGGGGTGATCCCATTTGATCCCAGTAATGAAACCAATATATCAAAGCTTTCATAAGCTTGATAGTGGGACTTGACAGAATGCTTATTAATTCAAACACTTCATCCGATTCAACAGTCGCTATCTCTCACATAGCTGATATATCTATTGCACTCATCAATCTATCCATTTTTCTCTCAAACCACATAAAAGTAAGAATGAACAAATCGATGAGGGTGTAGTGAACTCACCATTGACCTTTTCCTTAATGTTGTGAAGCAAAAGCTTGAATGGTGGCTCTACAATATGTGTACTAATGCTCGATTCACCTCCTCTACTCCATAGCTCCCAGTCTGATCTGCAATCGCTTCATCCATGAGAGGAAGTGTGAAGAAGAAAAGAAGCAATCCAACCTCTCCTCCAACTCACCCAAGAAGGGGAAGAAAAGAAGAGTGCATGCAAGAAAGAAACTTCACCTCTCAAGTCCTTCACTCTCACACTCTCAGTCTTCCTCACTCTCAAGATGGAGCACAAGTAGATAAAGTAGAACTAAGAAAGAAAAGCACGCTTTCAAGTTTGCACACCACAAGAACAAGTTTATTTATTCACTTTCTAGCTTTTATACATAGGGTTTTGAGTTTGGGCTTCCACTCAAGAACAATTTGGATAACACACTCCCTTATGAAAGTGAATGAAAGCTAGTGTCTACATGCTTGCCCTATTACGAGTCTTACTTCTTGGCAAAAAATGTTACAATTTGTATAGGTGATACATTGTCCAACTCAAAATAGTATTGAAATTAATTGCATATATTGAACAAATATCATTGCATACCTTGCACCTTTTGCTCAATTTGTATTTCTCTTTTCTTTTTCTACCTTTGCTCACCTTTGCCATTTTCTTTTGCATACTATTGTTCTAGATCTCTCGGTTTATAGTTAACACTAGAAGTAACAAATTTACAACAACATATGAAAAGTATTTAGTATTTATTTTGATGATTAGAGTCTTATTTGTCATTGATGTCAATGATAACAAGTGGATACTAATTCTAGCTAATCCTAGATCCAAATAAATATTAAAAAAGAATAATAGCTAACTAGGTATAATTTAATACATCAAAATATTACTTTTTTCCTTCTTGTGCAAGTAGGGCCTTTGTCTATGAACATAATGAAGCCTAACGACCCTCATTTTAGGTTTGCAACTAATAACCAAACCATCATTTGTATTCTACACATAAAGAAACATTATTAGAGGCATAAGAAGTGGTCTATTTTTTACAAGTATTGTTGGCCACTCAAATCAATTTAAATACATCAAAATGTAGGAAAAAAAGAGGACCTAGGGTAACCTTCCCAAGTCCCATTAATTTGTCAAAAGCTCTAGGAAATATACCCTAGAACTTATCAAGTCACTATATCAAAAGCTGGTCATAAATGTTAGTAGTATCTTTTTTAGGATTATAGAAGCAAATCAAATATCTACACTTGATAAGAATATACAACACTCGAAAGTTTAGAGTATATCCATAGGAGATATCAATTCAATCTGTGTAGTATTTCCTTGAGAAGCAATCTTCTTCTTGGTCTCAAAAAGGGAAACCTGACAATATCTCTAAGAGAGAGATATGCATATTCAATACCTTACCTTGAGAAGTGAAGAAACTCTAGATTTCCTTGGAAGAGATATAGATAGAGCTAGACTCCTAAACAATCAAGTTATAATTTGAAACATGGGAAATAACTATGAGGGAATTAGTAACCCTAGGGTGAGATAAGGAAGAATGTAATCCTTGGATATCTATGTATTGTATTACAATAATGGGATTGGATGTGCACGATAAGATATTATGTTCGTTTAGAGAGGACAATTTTGTTATCTTAATTGGAAATGCACAAAAGTACTCATTTGGAAGTATTAAGATGCTATGTTATTAGCTTTAAAAATTACATGATTTCTAGTGGAAAATAGCTTGTTGCCTTGTTTTTGTTTGAACCCTAAAATTACAAAAATGTTTGTAAAGACAAGAGATTATGCTCTTTTACAAAGGACTTATGATTTTGTTATCTTAATTGGGAATGCTCAAAAAGACTCATTTGGAAGTGTTAAGATGCTATGTTGTTGGCTTTAAAAAAGACATGATTTCTTGTGGAAGATAGGATGTTGCCTTGTTTTTGTTTGAGCCCTCAAAATCTGCTAAGGGGGAGAGTTATACTCATTCCAAGGCTTATTGGGATGCATGGGTAGATCACCTTCATGATCAAACTATGGAAATGTTGGCAAAATAAGAGACCTCAAAGGGCACTACTCAATACATTGGCCAAAGATTGAGTGGTTAGAAGGCCACCACGAAAGGCAAGCTTTGCTCCTATAGCAGCATGCAGGTCAAGGTGGCTCTAGACACCCCTTTTTTGGGCCTAGGATGGGGATAGAAACCTTTGTGACCTAATGCCTATGGACATTAGAAGACCCTATTCTAGATAAAGGATGGATAATAGTTTGTGTCTATGAGAGTCGGATGTAAGTATCCAAGTTCTTTGGATACGGGTCCAGATGTAGGAGACGAAATGCTAATGTGGCATTGCACCTTGAAGAATGTGTGGATTAATAGATTGTTTGAAATTTCTTTTAGAAGGATTGTTTGATTTTGTCTTTATTGTGTTTGTGTCTAAATTATGTAAAGCAACATGTTCAACAAATCTAATTAAGAAAGTTGTTTATATATGTTCAACTAATGTAGTACGTAATTAGAAAATTAAGCAAACCCATCTCAAATGGGAAGTGGAAGGGTGAATCCTTGCTTAGCTGAGAGGCTTCCTACAAAAGTGTTAGATTAGGAAATCTTAGAAAGAGATGAATATTCGATCTTCCTAAAGCCTCATCATAGAACCCGACTTAGTGTTGCTTTAAGGGACTTGAGTGAAACTTTTCCCTACGTGTAAAGAGGTCAACTTGTTCTAGCTCCACCTCATTTTTCACTCTCTTTGAACCAAGTTTGGCATGGATCTACTTCGATTCAAGTTGTCTTGCATAAGCAATTCCCCATAACTAGTGGTAGAAACTTTGTTAGGAGACCTTAAAGCAAATCAAAAGCCCCTTTTGTAGGTCGCAATCCTTATGGGAATGGAGTGGAGCTTCGCCTATGAGAGTAGATTCAAGTGATCCTAAGACACAAAGTTTGGATATTCCATGGAAATTCTAAATAGAGTCAACTAGGCACCCCTTGATGGACTGCCAAAATCGTGCTATCAAGGATTCATTAGAGGTAGGCATGTCACATGAACTTTTACCCATCGGACTAATTTCTATAACTTATTTAGAGGTAGTCATTCCCATCCCTAGCAGTCTATCAATTTTAGATCCTTAGTTAACTATCAATTTATGACATATGTATCTTAAAGAAAAGAAATATACAATAGTCATTTTAGATCCCAAGAATATCTACTCACGATGTTACCCTTATCTAGTGAGGTGGATCATATATATCTCAATATTCTATCTATATAAGCAACACTTTATAATTCCAAATTATTTAATGAAAGTATAGAAATAGTATAAATAAATTTAATAATATTTAAAACTTCATGATTTAGGAGGAAAACACAAGGACCATTTCCAATAGTTAGTTTAATAGGTCTTTAGAAAGACAAGATATTAATCAATATTGACATATCATTAAGAGAACATTGATTAATTTCATCTTGAAAATGTATTGAGGTTGGGGGAAATATATTACCAGTTTTCAATTACCAACTTGTTGTCTAGGATAAAGGGGGGTTTCTCCTACTATATCACTATTGGTTGATGTACTTGATTTCAACTTCCAGGCAGCAAGGAGACATATATTTAGTTAAGGTAATTGAAAGTTCTTAGGTTTATTACCTTTCATAAGGGATCCTTCATTAATTTTCTTCTAGGACGAAGAATATATACTATACTACTTTGTATTTTTGTATGTAGAGTACTCATCACATCAATATAGAGGACCTTCTATTCCCAAGTTACTAGTGGCCTTATGTTATTTTCAATTTTATATCATTGAGTCCCAACTATTTGCTAGGGAAAGCAATCCTTGAGTATTTTCAAATCATAAAGAGGGACTAGAAGATACAGGGTGTGTTATTTTTGTGAGCTTTTGATTTCGTGCTTTTGCAATTGAAATTGATTTTTAGAGCTTTTTGAAACAACCTTGGATGCTTTCTACAAATGACATGTCAAAAATATATTGCGCATCATGCATTACTAACCCATTCACAATAAAGGGAGCAATGATTTTGAATAATCACAACAAATAATAACATTCCAAAGTTTTGCATTACCCAAAAGGAGTACAATATCTAGAAAGGTTCCAAGATCTTCATGTAACAAAAAGGACATGTCACACCCTAATGAAGTGCATGATGATGAGTCCTCCAGAACAATGAATGAGCCATGCTTACGTTGGGCTTCCTACATAACAGGGCATATCTTACGTGTTTGCCCTAACACAAAGGCAAGGTCAGTGGGGGTTAGTGCAGGCTGATGTATGACCATGTGCTCCTTGGGTTGAAGGCCAAGTATGTGCATGTACACATAATACATATGTTTGCAAGCAAGAAATGCCTTTTGGGTAGATTCTCTTTTTTGAAAATCAGGACAAGTGCACCTAGGCTCTTCTTTGATGTGCACATCATAACAACTCTCTGTCAAGACTCGAAATACTAAATGTTGTCTCTCAAGTTGCACTACCTCCTCCAAGAATGTCACAACCATGCAACCAGCTGCCTCTATTCTCTTTTGTGCATCTTTGGAAATTCCATGTCTCCACTTGCGTCTTCTCCCGCTTGAACCACATTCTGTAGAAATAGGAGGTTTGCTCTTCTCGTTCCTTGGTGGTGCTGTAAAGCAGGCAAACTTGAAACCAGCCTGTCTTAGGCTGCTACACTCTTCCTTCGATATATTTGTTCCTATATCAACTGGCCACAAAGATGGAACAATTGGTGATGCTATCACTTGTTTCTGCATAGCGTTTGTATGCTTGACATCATGATTACAGAACCATATCCATTGTGCAATGGCCTTGTTCTTATAGGCTCTCTCAGACCAAAAGCATGGTGCGACTAACCCCACTTGCCGACTCTGTAATTTGCTGCTGCAATTCTTTCTACCCTCCATACCAAAACACTTTCTCACACAGTTAGGTGGTGTCCTTCGTAAAGCCCACTCCTCCTGTGCCACTTCTACCTCTTCTACGTGGGTTGACGTTTTCGCATTTGGTGCACTTCACCTGCAAAGGGCTTGATTGGTATCTCCTCATCCTCTTGGATACATATCTCTTCCATCTTTCCATCATCAAACTGTATACTCCGCGGCCTGCCCCTGATTTTCCTTTGCCTTGACTCCATCACGTATCCCGGTCTATGAGAACTTACAGTTGCTCCACCTCCCTTCTTTTTTCTTTGTACAGTCTCCCTATCACCTTGCATTATAGGCTCCTCGTACAAAGGACTTCCAGCTACAACACCTTGCAACGCACGTGCAACAGAGGAGGGATTTGGGGATTCCCTTTTGCTGGCACTAGCCAACAAAGACTCCATAGAAGGCCCAGATCCAATAAACCTCCCTGTGGTATAGCCCAACCTCTTTACACATTGAATATATGCATTCAAAACATCACTAACACATGCATCATAAAGTGATATCTTTCGTTTTCCACCCTCACCTGCTAACCAACTAGCATGGACACTTTCTGATAAGTTTATGCTTGGAATTTGAGCATGTTCCCAAGGACTTTTGTTAGCCTGCAGAGTCAAATCCAAAAATAGAATCAGTAGCTCTCCCCATTGCTACATTGTGCAACAAATCTTAATGAGCTGGAAAAAATGTCACACTTACATGAGATTCAATTCCTCCCCAGTGGGCAATTCTTTGCTCCTACCATTTCAACCACCTATCCAAAGCCTTGATGTGTTCCTTGTTGACATTTCGTGCCCACCAATCTCGGATAGCAGAGGCCTGAAGTGAGGCTAGTTGAGTTGTCGTTGCTAGCCTCCATGCTTCACACAATTCAATGTGGTGCATTTGTTTATCCACAGTGACTAATTTCTTGGTATGCTTTTGCAAACTTTGCTCCCAATGAAAAAGACAAGAATGCTCCCTCCCTTCCATTATGTTATGAGGCCCTCCATTATACACAGCCCTTATTGCCATCCAATTCGCACTTGCCTCATCGGACATAAATCCAGCAAAGTCAGGTGGATCATGGCCACATTGAAGACAGAATTCAAATTTCTCCAAAACAGGATTTGAGACTCTTCGTCCTCCTCTTTAAATTCACATATTGCAATTACCTGCAATGCTCTCATGCTAGTTCATGATTGATACATTAGTATAGTGTTCATTAACAACAATTTAATTTCAATAAAAGCTTTCATTATGTTGCCACATACCCGTGATCATAAACTGAACAAGACATAGTTGCCCACCCATCAATCCTATGGGTATGATCAAAGTGCACCCATGCACGTCATAAATCTCCAGTCCCAATTCGCCTCATATGATTCACTAAGTCCACCCCTGATGCTGGTCCCTTGGTGGACATTTTAAACAAATAGCACTTCTCCTTGGCATCACCTTGTCCTGGAAATCTACTTCCATGGAAAAATGGGAAGACACAACGTTTTTGCAAAAGAAGTATGTTGTCATACCCATCACCAACCACCTGACCTTGTTTGGCTCTCTCTTGTGAAACAATGCCTTTGAACCTATGTGTTTATTAGAGGGTTATTTCAAATGCAGGACATACATTGTAAGCAGAAAATAATAATGCACAAGCCTACCCTTTATTCTGCACAAGTGGCATCATTTCTTCTAGAAAATGATTAAGATCCACCTCTGTCGCCTCCGACTCGTCTTCTTTTGTTAAAGATTCAAACAACATCTGCCGAGCGACTAGCATCTGTATTTTTCGTGGGCCTCCCTTTTCGATCTTTAGGACCGTGCTCACAAGCCTCCGCACCTTGTCAAGGGTTGCCCTCTTAGTGCCATGTTGAACACTGTGAGCATGCTCCCCAACATGGATCACCAAACGTGTCATTGTAGGATCCAGTGGCAACACATAATAGATCATGCATTTGCAAATGGCTGCACAAGTAGCAACATTAAGACAATAGTGACATGTTATCTTGGAGTTTCCCTCACTTGCAGGATAACCCATGCTCACGGTTCTATCCAAGTGACCATGGAAAAAAACGTCATTGTATTTTCCCTCTGTTATGTAGTAAGGACAAGTGATCCTAAGACATTGAAGACTTCCAAGACAATAGCTCAACTGCACAGTGCACTCAATTGCCATATTTGTCTGTGAGGGCCGCGACCACAGGTGACCATCATATTTTTGTTCCATACCCATCATTCGTTTCTTGCTATCTGTGGCTGGAAGCTCAAAAGCAATTGTGCCATTATACTCGATTGGGAGCTCATCCACCCTTCGTGGAGGTCCACAGAGCGCTAGTAATTTTTTCAATCTACCCGTTCTAGCTTTCTCCTCAATGAAGGCTGCAATCGAGTTATCATAGGAAGATAAGTCCTCGCTTTGGCTGCCCACACATAGGTCCTCCCCGACATTTGTGTCATCAACATCCTTCTTGTTATCTGAGGGTACATCAAGACACACTGGAGTTGATTTGCTACAACCAGGAGTACAATCAATGTAGTTGTCAATCTCATCTTCTATTGACTCAATACTGTTAGAGATGCACACATAGTTACTTGAGTGCATGATAGAGTAGGTGGCTGATAATGTACTATCAATCAGATAGTGCGCATGCCCTTGATGATCCCATCTTGGAGACACAATGACGTTGTTTGCTCCACCATCATTCTCTATGACGGCTTGCAACCCCTGGAATTTTTGTGTTGGAGGCAATAGATTCTGTAGGTAGACTCACTCAAAAGAATCTCCCCATTTCTTAATGAAACCCTGTGCTCTAAGCAATCACTGGCTAGTCTCCATGTCAAAATAGCAAAACTCGACATGTTGTGCCCTCTGGTGGGTTAGTATTTGATGAAGAGAAGAAAACTCTGAATATAGCTCACAGTGTGTATTTGATGAAGAGAAGGCAACAGTTCACAGTCACTACAAGCGGAGAGAAATCAATAGAAAAATTTACGACTCAACCACCCACCATCCTTCACCTTTATGCACTCATAATTTATTTATGTTGTATTAATTATTTAATTATTTAACGGCTAACTAGTTACCTAATTACGTAATCAACGGCTAACTTCTTTATTAGGGTTATTAAGTCTCTCCTCAACTCTCTCCTCTCTTTCTCAACTCTCTCCTCTCTTTGCTCTCTCTCTCTCTCTCTCCTCTCCCTCTCTCTCTCTCCCTTCTCTCCCTTCTCTCTTTCTCCCTTCTCTTTCTCCCTTCTCTTTCTCTCTCTCTCCCTTCTCTCCCTTCTCACTTTCTCCCTTCTCCCTTCTCCCTTCTCCCTTCTCTTTCTCCCTTCTCTTTCTCTTTCTCCGTTCTTTCTCCCTTCTCCCTTCTCTTTCTCCGTTCTTTCTCCCTTCTCTTTCTCCGTTCTCCCTTCTCTTTTTCCCTTCTCTGTTTCTCCCTTCTCCCTTCTCTCCCTCTCTCCGTCTCTCTCTCTCGCCACAACTCCTGCGCAACAACTCCTACAACTCCTCGTGCGGCAGCTCCTACAACTCTCGCGACGGTGCCCCACAACTCCTGCGCGACAGCTCCTACAACTCCTCGTGTGGCAGCTCCTACAACTCCTCATGCGACGGTGCCAACTCCTTCCCCAACTCCTCGTGCGACGGTGCCAACTCCTCGTGCGACAGTGCCAACTCGTGTGACGGTGCCAACTCCTCGTGCGGCAGCTCCTCGTCCAACAGTGCCAACTCGTGCGATGGTGCGGCTTTGTCAACGGCTTCGTTCGTCTCCTGCGGCCTCCCAGGTAACACCTTGAAGCCCCCCAATCGTCCGCGTCCACGCGGATGATGGGTGGGCTTAAGCTTCGTCATTTCCTTAAGCTTCATCATTTGGTTACGCTTCGTGTGGGCTACGCTTCGTGTGGGCCTCCAAGGTAACACCTTGAAGCCCCCCAATCGTCCGCGTCCACGCGGACGATGGGTGGGCTTATGCCTCGTGGAAACCATCCTGTATGCCGTCCCGTCATTTGGTTATGCGCTGTCGTGTGGGCCTCCAAGGTAACACCTTGAAGCCCCCCAATCGTCCGCATCCATGCGGACGATGGGTGGGCTTATGCCTCGTGGCAACCGTCCTGTCATTTGGTTATGCGCCGTCGTGTGGGCCTCCAAGGTAACACCTTGAAGCCCCCCAAGCGTCTGCGTCCACGCAGACGATGGGTGGGCTTATGCCCCGTGGCAACCGTCCCGTATGTCGTCCCGTATGCCGTCCGATGCGCCTCCAAGGTAAGAGATTGAAGCTTATATCGCAACCGTTGGGTGGGCTTATGCTTCGGAGAACAAGGTAAGAGATTGAAGCCCCCCAATTGTCTGCGTCCGCGCGGATGATCCGTGGGCTTATGCACAAGCATGTGGCTTCGTCCGTGGCTTCGTCCTGTGACCTTAAAGAGATTGATTGTGTTGCTAATCTTAAAGAGATTGATTGTGTTGTTAATCTTAAAGAGGTTGATTGTGTATCTATTTGTAAGTGTGTAGAGAAAGTTATGGCACCTAAAAGAGTGCTTAGAAAGAGAAAGAAATGTGTGTCACCTCATAGTAGCCGTGAAGTCTGTATGAAGCTACATTCAGGATGTGTTCCTGGGCGGATCGTAGAGCAAGAAGCATCATCGCGTTTGAGATCAGTGGACACTCCTTCAACAAAGAAAGGATGTGGTCCAAAAAGATGTGTCTACATTGATGACGAAGCACAAGTGGATGGGGACTCCAATACAATTGACGGGGTTGCGGAGCACACAGGTAGTCACTTATGTGTCCATTTCATTTATATATGATGCTTTGTTCAGTGTTATGTATTAAATATGATTGGTTTAATGCTACTTTTTTTTATTGTTACTTATTAATATCTGCTCCTACAGAGACTAATGTGCAGCATGATAGTCTAGATGACAAAGAAGAGGTGAGTGGTGATAGTGATCAAGGGGAGAATGATGATGAAAAAGAAAAGAAGCACTCTCCTCTTGTGCCTCTTTGCAGATTAGTGGCTCATGAGGCAGTCAGATTTGCTATGGATGATGCCCAGTGGTTGATTCCTTCCTTTGATTCCACTGGTTATCTTGAGACTATGGGACACTTCCTTGTGTCAGTTGAAGGTCCGAGAGGGGAGACCATGTCTGTGACAGCCAGCAATCTAGATGAATGGGGTCCAATATGGCGTCAAAGAAATGAGGATTTTGAGAGGGCTCTTGGAAGAGAGTGGCAAGACCTTAAGGGTAAAAAGTTCTTGGTTTGGGATGGAAACCACAGGCTTAAAACATGGTGGAAACGCATCAAATAAAGTAAGTTGTCCACTATACATGCAAGTATTGAATGTTTGTATCCCATTCTTATGTTTGTTGGTTTTCAATTACAGAGTACTCTGACTGTGCTCACTACCATGTTAGTGTACGGTGCCAATTCATTGAGGTGCCAAAGGCAAAGGAAGCAGAGCTACTACTCGCACTAGACACCACCAACGCGTAAGTCTTCTTCCTTTAACTATGCTCCTCTTTGTAATATGTTACACTTACATTCTCATATTATGCTTTTGTTTGTTTTCAATAGTATTTCCAGAGCTCATGTTACTCCAAATATTGCGCATGAGGTGTATATGTTTCAAAAGTTTGGTATTGCAAACAAAGACTCCATTCTAGATAGATTGAGTCCGGCCATGAGGAAGTGGGCTGAGGTTGAGATGAGTATAGAGGCAAGGTATTATCATGGTGTTGCTCCATGGTATAACTCTCCTTGCGGTTTAATATCTCAGCTTGTATGGAAGGTGATTTTCTTTCTATGGCTCACTTGTATGAGATGTGCTTTTCTATCTCTAATTTAGTTTTTTTTTTTTGGAATGATAGGATGAATTTCATGTCTTCATCTCAAAAGAAATTGCTAAGCTTGAGGCTCTTGGTCTAGATGAGGTAGAGAGGAAGAAACGTTTGGAGAAGGCTACAAGGGTGGAAGACGAGCGCCTTAAGGATAGGGGTTACAAATACCTATCCATTGCTAATCCCCAAAATGGTGATGAGTTCTTTAAGTTGTTATTTGGGCTAAAGTGGGATGATGCAAGCATGCTCAAGATCACAAGAGATAAGCTGTATTGTCTCACAAGCTCAAAAATCCCTGCGGAAAGGTAATTTGTATATATAACGCAAGGTGTGTGTATGTGATGCTTTTTTCTTCAATGCTTTCTATTTGCGTATATTGTTGTGCATCACAGGAAAAAAATATTGTTGCATCTTATGAGTCTCACAAAAGCCAAAGACCCCCAATACCTGCATTTTGGTGATTATAAGCTCTTTCGGGTTTACATGAAGAAAGAGACATATTGGGCTCACTTGCATTCGGAGGCACTACTTCAGATTGATAGGATACAAGTAGAAGGTCCATAGCTACCAGATTCATTTGAGGAGTTCTTTAAGCTTAACATGAAGAATCATGTCATGCAGGTTGACTCAATGCAGTGCATTCATATTGCTTTCTTAAGTTCTTTCTTAAAATGTATATGTGCTAATGTTAAGCGCTTGTGAAACTTGTGTAGCCTTTTGTACACCTCTTGGATGGAGTGAAATCTTCAGATGTTGCAGAGAAGATGCCAGAGCTTACGTTTTCAGCCAAACGTGTGATTTATAGGTTAGCATGCATTTTCATATTAGATTGTGTGTCTGATTTTCATATTAGATTGCATGCATTTGCTTGCGTAATTGGCAAGAATGTTGTAGGTGGATACTACAATGTGTAGAAGAGAAGAGGTTGGATGCAGCTCCGCAATTCACAAGAGAGTGGATTGATGTTCGTGACGAGAACACTATGTATTCTCCATCATTACGTGAGAGAAAATTGATGGCATGGGAGGCAAGTGTTTGCCCTTGGTGGCTGGATTACCCTGTGGGGGTTATCCCTAAGCAAGAGAAAGATCTGCATGACAGTAAGTACTTCAATCTATGTAAACATCTCGTTGCTTTTGTAGCAATAGTTTTTGTGCTCATGCATGGGAGTCTAAGGGTGAATGATACTATGTAGGATTCAAGGAGGGAGTTGATACTCATGAACCGCTTACCGCACCCACCACTGTAGAGGAGCAAGCAACCAAGGCTACCAAAGGTGCCACCCAGGGTACTCAAGGTAATCCAGGGAGAAAAAATGTGCCAGAGTCCTCTATGGCACCCACCACCTCCTTTGTTGTAGATTCATCTCTTAGTCGAGAGAATTGGGAGAGGCGACCTATGACCCGTTTAGTAGGTGAGAAGTCTTATATTAACTTGAAATTTGTGTATGATTATTAAAAATAAATTACTTTGAAATAATTGTTGCAGGGTTCCAGTATCAAACATATGTCGATGCTCTATTAGTGGATGTGACCCAAATTGATAGATTTGCCCTTGATAGGTAGACATGACAACTACATATTGCAAGAACATCAATTTACATGTTGCATATAGCATTGCATCATCGTTTACTTTGCATTAATGACTATGTTGTTTTGTGTATAGCATCAACAAGTTTTTTGCAACACAAAAGATGCATCTTTATAGCAAAGATGGAGTTCCATGTCAAGAGGTGGCTCGATTGATATTTGCGGATTTTCCTACGAGCTTGCTTGTGGATGCTCTAGGTCCCATCCCATTGGGTAACTTATGCTTTCTATCACACAAGGTTTACATCAAACTCACTTCTCATATATCATAATGCCAATGTTGTTTGTAGAGGGCATGACTATTCCCAAGTGGAACACGTTCTCAAAGGGTCTAGTTATGGGTTGTATGGACCTTGCTCGCGAGTATTTGGCCGACCAGGGATTCTTAGTCACTATGTGCTTAGCAGAGCATATAGGTGAGTTTATTACGGATGCGGCAAGAGTGGGGCTTGTGCTTCACCGCACTTGGACACTCATGTGTGACTCCAAGGCTTATCGACATCCCGTTACTAGAGAGGCGGTAAGATAACAAAGTTGGATACGTTGAACGTACGGTTGTATGTTCTAAATAAAGTTTGTGTTACATGCTTTAAATAAAAACATGGATCACTTATTCTATTTCCACTCGTGAATAGGTACTTGATCTTACTGTGTGTCTTTGGCATCGTGCTGGTCATGTTGTGCCTTGCTACGATAGAGAGGCTGGGGAGAAGATTTCAGAGAGATTGTTTCCAGCGTATCGTAGCTACATGATGGATGATTATGTCTTTCCCATGGACGTTGATGGTGTCATTGTCAGAGGCAGAGCAGAGAGGTCTCATCTTTTCTTTCGGTAAGTAGTCTTGCATGTTTTTGCTCTCAGGTTACCTTGTATGGTATTTTCATTGTTTCTACTTGCATGGCCGCAAAGATTCTGTATCTTGATTGGTGATATGTGATTGGTGAAATGGTTAGGTGGTTACTAGCTACATTTACGAAACGCTACGACTACGTTTTGGATGTGTTTGCGGGGTGTGGTGGTTTGGCGCGGGCCAGTGCAAAGGAGATGAGACATTGCATGTGTCTAGAAATAGATGATGTGCTCTATGGGGAGTGTTTGTCCACCATAGTGTGTGGACCGGTACCATGCTGAGAGAGAGTGTGTTTTTTTTTCGAGAGAGACTCTAGACATTTCATTTTGTTACTACTTTTATATGTTTATTATACACTTCGTCATGTGACTATGCCCGATTTTGTCTAAGAGATTACATGCATTGGGATCTTTGATTTGTTTTTAGGAAGAGTGTACCTTGCGACTATTTGACACGAATATATTTTACTAGTTTTCCGTTGGTTTTGTTTTCTTGATGTGTGTTCATGTAAATGCAACGTGTCGTACTCCTTAAGTAAGACTATTTATATGCAGAATGGATATGTTGCACGAAAAAGCTCGAAAAAAAGAGATTGATTAGAAAAGAACGAAAATGAAAGCCCGCAAAAATAAAATCCCCGAAGATACATTTGACCATATTATAGATATTTACATAGATAGGAGGCTTACTTTCATCCTACTATCAAAAAGTGTAGTTAAATTTCACAATAATCATCTTACATGTAAATACCAAGAAGGGCTCAAATTATTATTTTATCATGCCCATCACTATAGCCAAGAGGCATGCTAATATTACTTGAGACACTAAACTCATGGAATAGGAAAAATACATTAATCTAATTTATCAATATCTTCTTTTGGAGATAAACACCAAGCCTAAAACCCACGACCATTGATCAAGATAAATATGTTAGATTTTACAATCGATTTGTCATGGAAAATATTTCTAGAACTATTTTAGATTATATGTTCTATGCCATATAAAAAAGAGATGCTATTGTATGATGTGTAAAAGGAATACGAGACCAACTTCCATGTCAAACATAAAGAGTCCACATGAATATTCATACCAATTGTGATGTTTTCCTTAGGTATGTTCAATCAATGAGATCTAAAACTAAAATGGGGGACTTAGAATACCATAGATAAGATAGTACAATTTTCATTATAAGGATATGCTTTGGTTTAAATAGTTTATGTTCGATTCTCGCTAGTTGTAAGCCATGGTATTGTGCTCCAAGTAGCATGTGGCCAATGTGTCATGCATGCTATATGTGTAGAGAACAATCCTCTTCTTTTTAAATCCATTGCTTCCTGTGTGATATAAACCCCTTCTTCTTCTAACTTGCCCTATGCCTAAGTAGATATGCCATTTCATTTAATTATAGGGCATGGAAACTCAAAACATATAGAAGCCTACTAATTATGCACATGTATTAGGAAAATGCCTTAAGTCAACAAAATCTTGGCCAATTTTTTTTCATTTGTTTCATTTCTAGATTCAACTGGATTTCAGTGTCCATCTAATGCACTCAAAATTTTTGAAACATGGCTACTATATGGCTTGAGTTTATTAGCCTTTTTACCTTACCAAATGCCATGCCATTGTACTCATTCTCATGTTTGCTCATGTGCAATCTATTTTTAAAGTGAAATAGGTTCAAATACCTTGTTGACTTTATATATAGTGCATTTAGAATGGTGAATGTCTCCATATGCCATATTTAAGAGTTTCTATATTGTACTCGTGTGTGTGTGTGTGTGTGTGTGTGTGTGTGTGTGTGTGTGTGTGTGTGTGTGTGTGTGTGTGTGTGTGTGTGTGTGTGTGTGTGTGTGTGTGTGTGTGTGTGTGTGTGTGTGTGTGTGTGTGTGTGTGTGTGTGTGTGTGTGTGTGTGTGTGTGTGTGTGTGTGTGTGTGTGTGTGTGTGTGTGTGTGTGTGTGTGTGTGTGTGTGTGTGTGTGTGTGTGTGTGTGTGTGTGCGCGCGCGCGCGCGCGTGCGCACGTGCATGCGTGCGTGCGCATGCAAGCGTGCACGTGTGTTGTTAAAACAAAGCAATAGACAACCAATTCACATGAATGCTTGCAAGAAATTTCTAGTACAAATGACAGTTGTGCTCATAGTATCAGTTTGCAAATTACATTGCAAATACATGAGGTCATGAATGTGGAACCTTGTGATTGCCTAGTTGCTAACAAAACATGGTATATTTCACCATATCATGTAATATACATTGTATACATCGAAGAGATCAAACCTTTCTACCTCCAAAACCTTAGATCCTAATCTACAAATAAGACACAATGCTAGTAGCATGTAGAGTGGAAAAGTGGGGTATGTTTAACCCTTATAGATTTTGAGATATAAGGACCATAGTGTGTGTATTTTGAGATATAAGGGCCATAGTGTTTTTTCCCTTGTGAATGGGTGCTAAATC